>NC_056730.1:697687264-698020294 GCF_019279795.1 Protopterus annectens | reverse complement strand
TGCAGACCAAATCCAGTGGGTCAGCACTCCCCTGCTTTGCTGTTGTGGATTCTAACTGCAGATAATAGAGCCAGCCTGGGAAGTGATGTCACTCTTCAGTACTGCAGAGGAAAAAGGAAAAAAATAAATAAAATGGATGGATTAAGACTACAAGGAGGTTGCTAGCATTTATAAAACTGAGAAACTGGCTAGGCTACTTTAACAATTATTTCTTTCAGTTATGTTTTATTACCGATATGAGCTGTTCTGAAACAACTGAAGATAAACCACCATTAACAAGAGACAATCTAAGTAAAGAGCACAGCTCCTCAAATAGAATGCTTTTATCTAGAATGTTGCAGAAATATTTCATTGGTGATAAAGGGATATACAGAAATTCTTATAACATTGTAATACTGCCACTGAGTAAAAATTCTGAGGAGATTAGATATTAAGTTTATATTTGCATGATTTGAGATTAATATAATCGTGCATGGAAATTTATTTATTTTTTTATTTATTGCATTTATTTACTGGGAAAGTCCACTGGGGCTAAAAGAGCCCATTTTTGGTGGAGGCCCAGGGAGAAAAGCTCTGGCAAGAACACAGATGCAGAAAAAAATTAAACATTAATTGGTACAGAAGTAGAAACAGTGTTACACATAGTGGTTACAGTAATATATACAGAATTTATACATAAGTCAGGAATTTAGTTGGTCTGATTACAGTAACATATACAGAATATATACATAAAAACAGGAAGGTTGCCAGATGAATTTAGAAATGTAAAGTTACTTCTAAATATCATACCAATATTTATGAGTTTGTAAAGAAGGTTGTATGAAAATGTAAATACTATGATATTTTATTGTACTTAATCTCCTTAAATTACTATCCAACTTTTGAATGGTACTGGTGGTGTTTTTATACCTTTTTTCTTTTGCATTGATTTACTGGTTTATAATTTTATTTGCTTATTCCACAGAACCAGCTCAATGGCCCCTGTTAGCACACAATCAGCTAATTAATTTTGTGGGATAAAGGCCAGGCATCCCTGAGATAAGCAAGAGCCCTACTGTTCATGTGTTCCTGCCTGGGAAGCCCATCTGGTCCTTCCCCTCTGAAATGTTGAGAGCTGAGTGGCAGGTACCAGGCCAGCATGCTGATTCTTTGAAAATACCTACTCCTCAGTGGAGTACCACCCCTCTTGCAATGGCTCTGCTGCCACTGGGTGTAGGAAGTGTTCCTCCATATCCTCAGTCAGCTAAGTATATGAATAATATAGCAGCACATGCTCCTAGGTTCATATTCCACAGGTGCAATACCTAGTCCAATCACTAGATTTCACCCAAGTGGTAAGCCTGAGCTGCTGCCCTCCTACCTGCATGGTGGGGAGGCAATGGCAATTCACTTATATCTTTCCTGGCCTGTCAGGTGCCCAAGCCGCTGATAGAACTTAAAATCCTAGGCCATAGAACTTTATTCCTCTATGTCACCAGAATTAGCATACTGGTTTATAATGTTTGATAAGATATTAACAAGATAATAAAAGAGATAATTAAACTGTTTAGTTTCTTATTAGAGAGTTGCTAAACATTTGAGACATTTAATATTTGGTTGGATGATAACAAACTAATAGTTTCTTTTTTGTAAAGGGGGTTTCCTCTACTTCTTGTATTGACTTTTAATCTTCATGGGTGGATATGAATTAGCAAACTAATACTTCCCGTGTTAATTTTTTCCTTACAAGGTTAGGTTAATACAAGGAATTAGTAATGATTTATATGGTATTAGCAAAATAATAGTTTTACATTTACATTTTCTGAGAATAGAAGGTAGAATACAAGATTTATAATCTTAGTTATTGCTATCAGCTATTAATGTGCAAAACTTCTTGATGTGACATACCAACCCCATGTAAAAATGGGAAAAAAGTGGGATAATCATGGTGATGACTTGATTTAGTATATAACAAACAAATAGTCTGTAAATTGCAGTGAACTAAGCCTCAAGTATAATAACTCAGAAAACATAAAAACAAAACTCAGGCTTAGAAACGCAAGTAGTAACTTTTTAATGTGCAAAGCAAGCTTTCAGGATGTAATCCTTTTTCAGTGCAAAAGTAAAAATTTCCATTCATTACTCACTATTTAAAGAAGCCAATAGTTATCACATGTTACACAAGCCCCAATAACAATGCAAAGGCAATTAATCAATATACATAAAAATTTCAAGTGCAAAAATCAAGTTTTTAGGTGCAGAAATAAAAGCATATACATTAAAAAAGCATATACAGCATATATAAAAAATATACACATCATTCTTTTTAATTTCTCCAAAACGTTTGAGTTTCTAATAGCATGACAGGAATGGACCCCATTCCTAAGTCAAAGTATGGTTAAAGGTGATGAAACCAGTACTGTTTCAATCATTGATGTCAGCCAAAAGTGCTCTTCGCACCTGCAATGTGTCCACTAATGACTCCTTCTGCAATTCATATGGGGTTACATGGATTGGTAACATATCTAAATATAATTATAGATTCTTTTTTTATAAGACCTGTTGTTCTTGGAAGTGTCTGGATATCTTTCTTCCACATTGCTCTTGTTTCTGCCTGCAGATCCTGATATTTTATGACTTTATGTCCCTCTGTATGCAACACAAGCATTGGGTGTGGCGAATTCAATGATCCATGCTACTTTTGTCTTCTTCTATGGACCACTATATCTGGTTTAATAGCATCTATCTTTTGAACTGTTGGTAATTGGTGATCCCATGTGTTATAAACTTCATCATTATCGATGATGCTTTGTGGTTCATGTTTCCAGTGTTTTTCAGCCACTTCAATACCATAATGTTTGCACAATCCCCAGCGCAACAGTCTTGCCATGTTATTATGCCTTTCAGTATACAGTCCTTCTACCATTAGTATGTCACAACCAGCAACAAAGTATGTGACTGTTTCCAATTCATTTTTACAAAACCTACATCTGTCTATTTCTCCCACATGTTCAATGGAATTTGTAAACCGGCATGTATGTAGCCCACTATCTTGGGCCACCAATATCAAACTTTCATCTCTTGGTTTGAGTTTGCCTCTCTTTAACCATTCATGTGTTCATTTCTGATCAACATTAGGTTCTTTCAGAAGTTTTCTATATGTGCAACTATATTTATACATTTTCCACATTTCTTGCCTTCTCATTTGGTCCTTCACCTTATATTCTTTCTTTTGCTTTTTGGCACATTCAGTTGCTGCCTGATTTTTATCTACTTCTGGTTTGATTTCCTTTCCTGCTTGACACTGATATGCTTCTGCTAGATTAAGCAGAGAAGTTATCTTAGATTTACTGTCCTCATGTTTCATAACTCTCACTACGTTTGGGTCTTGTGAGGTCAGCAGATATGCGTGGAGTCCCACAATTGCAAATCTATGTAATCAATTTCTAGGAAGCCCATTCCTCCTTTGGGACGATATATAATCTTGGCATATACTGATTTTTATAAATCATTTGGTGAGCAGGAAGCATCTTTCTTGTTTTCCTATCTAATCTATCCAACATGTTTTGGGGCCAGTCAATTACTCCAAAACTGTAAGTTAGGACAGGAACAGCAAACTGGTTTATAGCTTGGATTTTGTTCCCAGATGTCAACACTGTTTTCAGGATTAATTTAAGTCTTCTAAAGTATTCCTTACTAACTTTTATTTGCATTTGTTTATGTTTGATTGTTGATTCTTCATCAGTTCCCAAATATTTATATACTCCCTCTTGCTCAAGTTCTTTTATATCACATTCTTGTCCCAAACTGATGTTTTCTTGGTGCTGCAGTTTTCCTGCGTTAAAGGTTGCTTCTGCACATTTATCTAGACCAAATGACATTCTTATATAATCTGAAAAAGTTTTAACAACCTGCAGTTGTGCTTTCAGTTCCTCATTTGATGAGCTGTACAGTTTTAAATCATCAACAAAGAGAAGATTAGAAGTCTTTACACTTTGTTGTTTTCTAGGAGCCAAATTATAGCCATGGCCTAAGCTGTTAATAAAAAGCTTAATGGGTTAAGGGCAAGGCAGAATAGCAGTGGTGACAGAGAGTCACTGTGGAATATCCCCCTTTGAATTTTTATCCCTGGGATAATAATTTGTCCTTTATCATGGCTTAATTGCAAAGTGGTCTGCCACTGTTTCATGGTCACTGTAATGTAGTTGATCAGTGTAGGGTGTATCTTGTACATTTTTAAGCACTCTTTTATCTGTGAATGTGGGATACTATTAAATACTTTTTTGTAGTCAATCCATGCCATATTTAGATTCTTCCCCTTTCCTATATGTTGGAACTTCAACAAGCTAAAATTTCTGAATGAATTTTTTAAATATAATATTTAGATTTAGAATGATAAATTAGCATACTACACACTTATTTTCTATATTGCATCTGTTTGTTTACTAAAATAGGTTTAATGCTCAGAACTGTATTTATACCTGGGATTAAATCTGCTTGTAAGTGTACTATCCAAGCATATTCTCTAGACTCCAATAAGTTATTTATATCACCATAAAACACCCCAAACAAGAAGCCGATCGAGTCATCCAAACCAACAGGTTGGTTAGAAACTGAGAACTTTATTAACCTTTCTAACCTAAATTCAAGTACACAAAACATTTCTTCAAAAAGGAGATTAATTTTACACTTACAAACAGTGATACCATCATTGAAGAATTAACAGACCATAAGCTCTTCACTAAAGGTCTTAATTTAAAATTGACATTTAAAAATAATATGCCTAGCAATGTTCAACCATGTAAAAAGTCTAATGTATTTATTTCAACTAGTTTTCCTGCTGTGGCTGCCTTTGAAAGTGTATCTGAGCAGCAACTGTGTACACTGTATGAGACTAGAGAGAAAGAAAGGTTTTATTGCTTATCCCATGAAGAACATGAGGCTTTAAAGAGACTGCAATCTTATAATGATATTGTCATAAAAAAGCTGATAAGAGTAGGACTGTTATAATGAATAGGGATGACTATGTGAGCACTATGAATGATTTTTTTATCTGATAAACAGACCTGTTTAAAATTGAAATGTCTCAGGTTAAAAAACTATATCTGATGTTAATATGGTCATCTGTGATTTACAATTGTCTGATGATATATCCATTGAATTATTCAATTATTTTACTGTGCCATTTCTAGTAATGCACGTAATATATGGTTTACCTAAAATCCACAAAAGTTTAGACAACACCCTATGAGACCTGTTGTCTCACGGAGGGGATATATAACTGAACCCATATCTTTGTATTTACAATCTGTTTTGGCTAAGTATCTATGTAGAGTAAAACATTTTATATGTGATACAGGTGACTTCTTAGCACAGTTATAACAATGGATGCAAGAGAATACTGTGATAATTTTTTTGTGTGCAACATTAGATATATTAATTATCTGTTCACCGTCATCTCAAATGGTTATGGATTAGAGGCTGTAAGAGATTTTCTATGTTGTAATAATGAGATGTATGCAAGGGATGTTGAGAATATTTGTCAACCTTTGGAGGTTGTTTTAACAAGCAATGTATTTATCTTTGAAAAACAGGCATTCTTACAGCGTACTGGTGTAGCTATGAGGACAGCAGTAGTGAACACTTATGTTAAAATTGTCTTGAGTCATTGGAAAAATGACTTTATTTATCAAGGCCATCCAAAATTTAGTAGTAAAATTCTATTTTTTAAATGCTTTGTTGATGACATCTTTATAGTTCGGGAGGGGGATGAACAATAACTTTATCAGTTTGTTAGTTACCTTGAGACTACTACTGACTTTTTAAGTTTCAAGCTCAACTTCTTATATGAAGAAATTAATTTTTAGATGTAAAATTAATGAAAACAGCAGACCATATTAATACTTGCATTCACAAGAAAAAAGTGCAGGCAAATCCATAAACACAAGCACATATCATGCATACACCTCATGTAGTCCATGGTATAGTTAAGAGTCAGCTACTATGAGCCAGTAGACTGAATACAATTGAGGAGAATTGTGTTGCACAAATGAATGAGATGCCCCAAGACTAGACAGGGATTACAGTGCTGATCTTTTGAAACAAACTATGGATGAGATTATGTTCCATAGAGGTTGTGACGACCGTGCCCTGGCTCAGCAATCAAGGAGCCTCAATCCTCACCACTATCACCAGGGTGGTCATCTCCTAGAGGAGGAAAGGATAACTAATACACACAGTAAAGTACAATTTCCCTTAAGTGCACACAGAGATCACAGTCAGTCTGGGGCTGGCTGCTCCCTTGCTCACCAAGTCCCCAATAAGACTCCCCACTGGCACAGCTATAGTGTCCAGGTCTCAGCCTAACTGGGCAAGCTAAAACCTCCAGTACCCTCTCTGTCTAACCAGTGCTTCGTGTCCCTGCCGAAGTAGTGGACACAACACACACACACTTTGAGATAAGTATTTATACAACTTCCCAGACACTCCTGGGAAAGGCTGACACAGATTTGCCAACTGTGACCCTTTACCCAGACTATACAGTAGTAATTACTGCCACCACCCAGTTAATAATATCAGCTACTAAAAGGCCCTTAAAAGAGTGTCCAATGATTACTGTGCAATATTAATATCCAATGGTAATGTGACTATACAGTCTAAGGCTTATCAGAGTGGCCTATTACAATAAACTCTATAAATATATAATGTACTCTAAAGCATACTTCATCTCTACACGAAGCAGCCACAGGTAGAAGGTTTTAAAAATATTTAATAATAAATAATTAAAACACAAGACACATCTACTACACCACAGAGATATCTAAGAGTTCACAGATCACACAGAAACTTAAAATAATATCATAGGAAAGATCTGATTACACAGAAAAATACTTAATCTAACTTTCTAATCTTTAGCTAATCTTAAGAGAAAACACAGTGCTACAATCCTACTTACATACATAAAGAGCATAAGCAGTGCTGGTAAGTTAGATGTCCAAGATCAAAATGTTCCAGGTCTCTTGTGAGACATAGTTTATAACACATCACTAACAAACATGTCTCTGTGTCCACCCCAGATTACATCATTTCTGACACTTAGGTTTTCCCAGTATTCATACTGCATCATCGTAACACCTGGTCTGAGTTCTCAGGCCTCAAATTGCATTATTTAGCAATCTAACACCTGCACAGAAATTTACAACAATACAAGACATTTCACAGGTATATGCTAACAGAAACTAAAGCAATAAAAGCACCTTCCACATCTAAATTCTGGTCATAAACTTTAGCCTTAAAACAATGGGCATGAAATTTTTATCCAGCCATCCTCAGGCCAAATTCTAATATGAAAGGATACAACATGATTTACTGGGCCAGTAGAGTGCAATGTTGTCACATATTTTGCAGTTCCACATTTCGCAGTGTTTTCTTGCATTTAAAAACACAAGCTTGTATTTTACATTTATTTATACAGTTGATAGAATTATATATTAAATTCTATTTGACTAGGCTGGCAGCCTTCGCCCATCTCTCCCCAGTCATCACATCTCTTTCTCCCCCGGGGAACTCAAGCAAGTTTTTCAAGTGCCCCTTGAGAAACATTGCTTGAGACTGTCAGGTCTACCTGGGTGTACCTCACCCCATTCCCTGTCTTAAGAGCCCATCTCCATTGGTATTGCTACTCCCACTGTGGTGCTGCACTGACATATCATATGCTTGCAACCCTAGACTCCATCTTAGCAACTTGGCATTTTGCTGACTGGCTCTGTTTAACCATGTTAGAGGGTTGTGATCTGTCATCACAGTGAATTTTCTTCCATACAGATAAGGCTGAAGTTTTTGTAGTGCCCACACTATGGCTAGACATTCCTTTTCTACTGCTGCATAGCATTCCTCCCTGGGTTGGTGCCTAAGACTGAGATAAACCACTGGGTGCTCTTCTCCCTCTGAAGAAATTTGGCTAAGTACAGCCCCCACCCCATAGTTTGAAGCATCCACCTGCACAACAAATTCTTTGTTGTAGTCTGGACTGGCTAACACAGGGGGGCCCTCCCAAAGCATCCTTAAGCTTCTGAAATGCCTTCTCACATGCTGGGGTCCACACTACCTTATCTGGCCTGTTCTTCCTTGTCAGGTCTGTGAGGGGAGCAGCTATGGTACTATATTTGGGAACAAACTTTCTGTAGTACCCTGCTGTCCCTAAGAATGCCCTCACCTGCTTTTTGGTAACAGGTGCAGGCCATGCCTGAATAGCTTACACTTTGGCAGGTTCTGGCCTTATTTTACCACTCCCCACTCTATGTCCTAGGTAGGAGACCTCTGCCATACCCATCTGACATTTGCTCGGCTTAATGATCAATCCTGCCCTCTGTAGTCTGCCCAGCACCTCCCTGACATGCTGAAGGTGCTCTTGCCAGGAATGGCTGTAGATAGCAATATCATCCATGTAAGCAAGGGCAAACTCTCCTGCTCCTACTAATATATGATCTACCAGCCTCTGGAAAGTCGCTGGGGCATTGTTCATCCCAAAGGGCATCTTTGTGAACTCATACAAGCCAAAAGGAGTCACAAAGGCTGACTTCTCTCTAGCACTGGGAGTCAAGAGCACCTGCCAGTAACCCTTGGTAAGATCAATGGTTGTAAGATACTTAGCCCCACCCAGCTGCTCTAGGGCCTCATCTGTCCTAGGCATGGGGTAAGCATCCGACTCTGTGTGACTATTTAATTTCCTGTAATCCACACAGAACATGTTGCTGCCATCCTTCTTTGGCACCAATGCCCTGGTGAGGCCCAGGGACTGTTGGACTGTTGAATCACCCATAGTTCCAACATCTCCTGTACCTCTTCCCTCAGAGTCTGTTTGACTCTCTCAGGCACCCTATAAAGGGCCTGCCTGATAGGCCTTTAAGGTCCTGTATCCACCTGGTACTGCACCAGGTGGGTGCTCCCTGGTTTCCCAGTGAACACGTCCCTAAATTCCTGCAACACTGCTTGGATTTCTCGAACCTGGGTAGGAGATGGCTGCTGGAACATTGCTACCCCTTCCACAGAGGTGTCAGCCCGAGCCTCACCGAGGAGATCACTCCCAAGATATCTCTCAGACTTCTGCAATCCACTGCAAATGCTCAGCACAAGGGCCTCCCTATCATGGTAAGGTTTCATCATGTTAACATGGTACATTTTGTGTCCCTGCCATCTGCCTAGCAATTCCAACATATAGTTAACATCACATACCTTTCTTACCACATTATAGGGTCCCTCCCAAGCTGCTTGCAACATGTTGTGTCTGACAGGAATGAGAACCATCACCTGCTTCCCTACAGCATACTCTCTAGCTCGAGCATTCCTGGCATACCACACCTTTTTCTGTTGTTGGGCTTCTGCCAGGTTCTCCTGGGCCAGGCCCATGAGTTCCCTGAGCCTTGTCCTGTGGTTCAGGACATATGCCTCAACAGACTCCTTGTGAGACTCACACTCACATTCCCACTCATCTCAAATTAAATCTAGAGGTACCCTCACCCTATGCCCATACAGCAACTCAAAGGGTGAAAAAGCTGTGGAATGGGGAACCTCTCTGTAAGCTAACAACAGATGGGGCAAATATTTGCCCCACTCCCTCTTAAACTGATCTGCAAATGCCCGTAGCATGGACTTGATTGTAGAGTTTAACCTGTCAACAAGACCATTAGTCTGGGGATGGTAGGGGGTGGTCTTCATGTGCTTCACCCCACAGGTCTTTCACAGACAAGCCAGCAGGTCTGACGTAAAATTGGCACCTCTGTTACTCAGTATTTCCTTTGGGAAACCTACCCTGCTGAAAATCTCTAGCAAAGCATTTGCCACCTTCTCTGCCTCAATGGAGGATAAAGCCACTGCCTCAGGGTATCATGTAGCATAATCTACAATCACTAGGATATACTTTTTCCCTGTGGAACTTGGGGTACTCAGAGGACCCACTATATCTGTAGCTACCCTCTGAAATGGCTCCTCAATCATGGGCAAAGGCATCAAAGGAGCTCTCACCTTGTCTCCTGCCTTGCCTATCTTTTGGCACTGCTAACAGGTCCTGCAGCACCCTGTTACATCTCTGGAAATTCCAGGCCAATAGAAGTTTTGCATAATATACCTCTTTGTACATTTTATGCCCATATGACCTGCAAAGGGAATATCATGGGCCATGGCTAGAAGCGCCAGACAGTAAGCTCTAGGCACTACCAACTGCTGTACTCTCTCATCTACTAGTCCTCCCTCAGGGGTCCACTCTCTGTACAGTAACCCTTTGTTCCAGTATACAGATTCCCCCTTCCCTTGAGAATCAGGTGCCTCCCTAGCTACCTGCTCATGCCTTGCAATGTAGGGACTGAGAGCTAAGCCTGTCTCAAGTCTCTCCTTGTAACCCTTCCCAGCTCCCCTTCCATTGGAAGTCTGGTATCCTCTGACAGTGGTGCCTCACTGTCAGCCTGGGTACTACTACACACCTCTTCATTTGCAGTTACCCTGTCCAGGGGAACATCAGTACCCACAAGCAGCTGTGGCTCACATTTAGTCTCACTGCTGCAGCGTAGCTCACTCCCTGAAGTAACCACCTCAGCAGTCCTGGCTGCAAGTATGCAGTCTGGCTGGGTCTTCCCCAGGCTACTAAACCCACATGCTTGTCTCCTAGCCTCACTGTATGTAACTGCATAAGTACATAGTACTGCCTCATCCAAATCCTTCCCTCTCAGGACATCTGCAGGATGGTAGTTCCATACCCCTGTTGTCTCAAGACAACCTACTGTTGGCATTTTGTCTTTCCCACTTACTGGCTCTCTCACCTTTGGTTCCCCACCTTGCCTCCATGGACACCTGTATGCCACATGGCCCCACTGGTTGCATTCAAAACATTTAACCCTAGCTGCTGGATATGTATCTGGACTAGTGACTTCCCCTGCTACTGGCGGATTCTGTTGGGGCAGTCTGTGCTGCCCACCATCGGTTCCTTTAGTCCCATGAGCAGTACTGAGAGTCCTTTTCCTGTGCAGGGCTGCCCTGCTTGCTAGGTATAGGTCTCCCTTCTTCCTCAACCCCTCTGAAGTAGCACACTGTCTATCAGCTAACCAGATCCACATGTCCACAGGCAAAGTGCTAAGGGCTTGTTCCCTTACCAAAAGGTCTGCCAGCCCTTGAAAAGTGGTGACCTGACATCCACTCAACCAGCTATGAAAATAAGTGCTCAGTTCAACCACATGTTCACATACATTTTCATCTGCCTTGCATCTATGCTCACTAAACTTTTTCCTATACTTTTCAGTTGTTAGCTTAAAACATTCTAACAAATAAATTTTTACAGCAGTATAATCAAAACAGTCAGTGGCATGCATTTTTGCTAAAGAGGTTACAGCTTTGCCATAGAGTAAGGGGGTCAGGAACCATACCCAGAGCCTTTGGTCAACTTCATACTGTTTACATACCCACTCAAACATATGATTGAAGGTATCAAAATTATCCCCCTCTTTAAACTGTGGAAGAAATTTACTGACCTTTTGTGCTTCTGGGGTCCAGTTAGTCCCTTCCCCATTACCGCCATGACTCTGGTGAAGAGTCAGCATTTCCCTCTCATGCTTTCTCTGCCATTCCTGTTCTTCAGCTTCTAGGCTCCTCATTCTCTCGGCTGCTTCCAGTTCCATACGCCTGGCCTCCAACTCAAATCTCTTTAGCTCTAGGTGGATTTTTAAGTCCACTGCAGAAAGGTTGAGCTGTCCATTCTCTGAGAATCTTCTATCTCCACTGTCAGTCTGATTATCCTCCAGGCTGCTGTTTTCTGATGCAGCTGTAACCAAGGCTGCAATCAGGTCTGCCTTAGTCAGGTTTCCATGCACCAGCCCTCTAGCCTGGCACATCTCCGCCAGATGGCTCCTTGTCAGCTTTCCATACTCTTCTGCTGACATGCTGCCTGCTCACCCTAACACTAAGCTAACAAAATAAATAAACAATTGTGATCTGAACTCTTGGTATACACTGCGTGGCTGTTTTAGAGTACAAAACACTTTTAGAGATCACTGTACATAAGCTACAGGAATTCGGTCTACCCACACCACTACAAGCCAATTAGTATGTGAAGTAGATCCCACCACTGCCAACCACTTGTGATGACCATGCCCTGGCTCAGCAATCAAGGAGCCTCAATCCTCACCACTAACACCAGGGAGGTCGTCTCCTAGAGGAGGAAAGGATAAATAATACATGCAGTAAAGTACAATTTCCCTTAAGTGCACAGAGAAATCACAGTCAGTCTGGGGCTGGCTGCTCCCTTGCTCACCAGGTCTCCAATAAGATTCCCCACTGGCACAGCTATAGGGTCCAGGTCTCAGCCTAACTGGGCAAGCTAAAACCTCCAGTACCCTCTCTGTCCAACCAGTGCTTCGTGTCCCTGCCCAAGTAGCTGACACAACACACATACACTTTGAGATAAGTATTTATACAACTTCACAGACACTCCTGGGAAAGGCTGACACAGATTCTCCAGCTGTGCCCCTTTACCCAGACTATATGGTAGTAATTACTGCCACCACCCAGTTAATAATATCAGCTACTAAAAGGCCCTTAAAAGGGTGCCCAATTATTACTGTGCAATATTAATATCCAATGGTAATGTGACTATACAGTCTAAGGCTTATCAGAGTGGCCTATTACAATAAACTCTATAAATATATAATGTACTCTAAAGCATACTTCATCTCTACACAAAGCAGCCATAGGTAGAAGGTTTTAAAAATATTTAATAATAAATAATTAAAACACAAGACAAATCTACTACACCACAGAGATATCTAAGAGTTCACTGATCACATAGAAACTTAAAATAATATTGTAGGAAAGATCTGATTAAACAGAAAAATACTTAATCTAACTTTCTAATCTTTAGCTAATCTTAAGAGAAAACAAAGTGCTACAATCCTACTTGCATACATAAAGAGCATAAGCAGTGCTGGTAAGTTAGATGTCCAAGATCAAAATGCTCCAGGTCTGTTGTGAGACATAGTTTATAAAACATCACTAAGAAACATGTCTCTGGATCCTCCCCAGATTACATCATTTTTGATACTTAGATTTTCCCAGTATTCATATTGCATCATTTTAACACCTGGTCTGAGTTCTCAGGCCACAAACTGCATTATTTAGCAATCTAACACCTGCACAGAAACTTACAACAATACAAGACAATTCGCAAGTATATGCTAACAGAAACTAAAGCAATAAAAGCACCTTCCACATCTAAATTCTGGTCATAAACTTTGGCCTTAAAACAATGGGCATGAAATCTTTATCCAGCCACCCTCGGGCCGAATTCTAACATGAAAGGATACAACATGCTTCACTGGGCCAGTAGAGTGCAATGTTGTCACAAATTTTGCAGTTCCACATTTCACAGTGTTTTCTTACATTTAAAAACAGAAGCCTGTATTTTACATTTATTTATACAGTTGATAGAATTATATATTAAATTCTATTTGACTAGACTGGCAGCCTTTGCCCATCTCTCCCCAGTCATCACAGAGGTACATATGCAAGACCATTTTTAGTAATATCTTACCCTCTATTGAATCTTGTAATAGACCAGTAAATGGTAACACTCTTAGATATGTAACTACCTTTAACAGTAGGATAACTGGTGTTAAGAGTATCATTTTTAAGAATTATAATTAGAATATATTAGAAGCTATGATAGAGCTAAAACAGGTAATTGTGGAGAAACCTGAGGAGAAACTTGGTTTTGCATATAGAAACAGTAGCAATTTGAAGAATAGACTGCGCTATAAGGAGATGGATTTTGTAAATAAAGAGAAAAAGTTAATAAGCAGTAGACATGGTAC
Organism: Protopterus annectens; assembly: GCF_019279795.1. Lineage (NCBI taxonomy): Eukaryota > Metazoa > Chordata > Ceratodontiformes > Protopteridae > Protopterus > Protopterus annectens. Next base: position 698,006,462 of record NC_056730.1, on the reverse strand, counting down.
ATTTCCTTGTCACAACTACGAATGTTGTAAATATATAGTTACTGATAACATGTTTAGACATCCTAGAATGAATAAGGAATATGTTTTTAATTGCTTTGCTACATGCCATACATCTAATATTGTCTATTTGTTTATGTGTATAAAATGTCCTGTATTCTATGTCGGCAACAGTACCCGAAAATTAAAAGAATACATTAGCCAACATAGATTAGACATGCATAGAATGGTTATGTTTAATGCTCTAGCGAATCATTCATTAGAACATGGTCATGACCATGAATTTAAGTTTAGGGTGATAGAGTCAGTGTTTAGAAATATCAGGGGTGGTGATATAAAAATATTATTGGAGTCTAGAGAATATGCTTGGATAGTATGCTTACAAGTGTACTTAACCCCAGGTATAAATACAGCTCTAAGCATTAAACCTATTTGAGTAAAACAGCAGATGCAATATAAAAAATAAGTGCATAGTATGTTAGTTTTTAATTCTAAATATTATATTAAAAAAATTAATTCAGAAATTTTAGCTTGTAGAAGTTCCACTATATAGGAATGATGTACATATTTTATATATGCTGTCTATGCTTTTTAAATGTATATTATTTTCCTTCTGCACCTGAAAACTTCATTTTTGCACTTGAAAATTTTCTGTATATTGATTAATTGTCCTTGCTTTGTTATTGGAGTTGTATAACATGTGATAACTATTGGTTTCTTTAAATAGTGAATAGTGCATGGAAATTTTTACTTTTGCACTGAAGAAGGGTTCTACCCTAAAGCTTGCTTTACACATCAAAAAGTTGCTACTTGCATTTCCAAGCCTGAGTTTTTTCTTTTTTTTTTTTTTTAGTACATGTTTGGAAGCAGGGATGAAGTCCAAGTAGTGATGTAGGGTTTGGTTATTTGATGATTATTTGAAAAACTTGAGATGAATCTATTAATGGAAGATATTGCAGTATATGATTGCATGAATGTGCATAAGGAACTAAATTATGGAAAAAAGGATTATTGATATTTGTTTTTTTTTTCCTGGCTCCTTTGAGTAATGCTATATATAGGGTTTAACCAGAGGCTTTCAGTATTGCATGATCTTTCTGTCTGCTTGGTTTATAGAAGTATTTTTGAGATTTCATCTGTGATTATTTTATTTTCATACTCCTGGACCACTGGCCAGTCTTTATATTCAGGGAAACAAGGTGAAATGGAGACCTAAGCAAAGGACTCAAAGATGCTTCCTTTTCCCCACCACTACCCCCATGCACCATCCCAGATTTTCCTCATTTCCCCCATCCTAACCTCTGCACTCCATCCAGATTACTTTTCCCTTGTCTTTTTCACACTTTGTGTAATTCTTCAGCTTTTCACTCTGTCCTTACAACACACTTTAACTGGCTGAGTGTGTACTGCAATAACTGTAGAGGAAATAATTTAAATAAGCTGTAGAGCTATAGCCATTACATTCACAGAAGCCATAGGTTTCTAGATGCTATTGTGGTGAATTTTAACATTCACAGAAGCCATAGGTTTCTGTATGCTATTGGGGTGAATATTAAAGCTTCTTGTAATCTTTTGAACTCCCGCGATGGTGCAGCGGTAGCGTTGTTGCCTCACAGCAAGAGGTTCTCCCGTTCGATTTTCGTCTGGAGTGCAGGGAGTGCCTTCTGTGTGGAGTCTGCATATCCTCCCCGTGGTTGGGTAGGCATTTGAAAGACATGCGTAAATTGGCATGCCTTCGTTGAAGTTTGAACGTCGAGCTGGCACCTCGGCGTTCATGAAAATCTACTGCCAATCATTAGCGGACCGGAGTTCCACTGTGGTGACCCCTAACCGGGAAAAGCCGAAAGACCAACAACAACAACTTGTAATCTTTTGAACTGTTTTTTTCTCCATCCTTTCAACATACCCCAAGCTGGACAAGACTGCACTGTAATAACTGTAAGAAAATAATTGATTTAAGTCAGGAGTCTTAGAAGTTATGGACTTCCAAATGCTCAAAGATTTACCTCAGATTTTTTTTTTTTTTAGCATTTGGCTCCAGTGACAACATGAACAAAAATCATGACAAAAGTAAGAAATGCAGTCTTATTTTTTTTTTCTAGGCAGAAATAAGTTGTATCCAAGGTTTAATGTTCAATTCAGACAAAATAATAGCTCCAGTAAAATGAGAATACAAAGGCATATAATGCTATATAAATCATTTTTGGGAACAGTGCTTACATCCCTACCCCCCTCCAAAAAATGATTGTCAGCAAGGGACCTTCTGTCTAATATGAGTAACTGCTGTGATATTGGTATCAGAATGAAAGAACTATTGGCCAGAAGTATATATTTCAAGTTGTTCCTGTTATACATATACATGGCATGCCTCCTCACCCCCCACCCTGAAAAGACAGCCACCTTCTGTTTACCCCTCTACTATCAGCCTGAAATAAAAATTAAAATGGAACAAATGGCCTCAGTAATATATTTCAGCTTGTTGTCAGATGTATAAACACTGCATGCTTCTTTACCCTACCCCCTAAATATAAACATCTGTGTACATGTCTGATATTTAACTGTGAGGAAAGTGAAAAAAATAATGATCACAGCAATGTATTCCACCTTGTTGCTCACAGAGAGTATCTGAGCCTAGGGAAGCTACAGCAACCTTCTGTGCAAATCTCTTAGCCACACTAATGTATTTCAACTCATTCTCAGATGTATAAGCACTGCATGCCTCTTTACCCCTACCTCCCTAAATATAGTCACCCATGTATGTCTGATGTCTGATTGTGAGGAAAGTGAAATGAAAAAATAATGATCACAGCACTCTATTCTAACTTGTTGCTCAAAGAGAGTACACTGACCCTAGGGAAGCCACAGCAAACTTCTGTGCAAATATTTTAGCTTTGATTAGGATGAAAATTAAAGGAATAATAACCACACTATCTGCACTACTCAAACAAATTATTGAGGCCTATCTCTAAGCATGGCCTATTTTAGATAAAGGTGGGGCCCAGGTCAAAGTTTGAAGATTGGGCCCACCACCTTAGCCTATGTCAAAATCCACTAAGGCAACCAGACTATTCATGTCATCAAGTCCTGGGAGACTATATGTTCTGTGATATATGTTATGCTTTATTTCTGAAATATAATTACTCCTTAGCTGTTCTTTTTTATTGCTACCCAGATAATACCAGCCATCTTGCATGTGCCTAAAGATAAGTTTTACACAGACACACACACTCACACACACACACACACACACACACACACACACACACACACACACACACACATAAAGACATACACAGTTGCACTGTTTTGCTTTCCAGCAGGTAAATTGGAGGGACTCCAGTTCACAGATGGCACATATTTGGGACATTGCAGGAAATGAGAAAACCTGGATGAAACCTACATGCAGACAGGGAGGGCATGTAAACTCAACATAAAACTCAATCAGAGAACCAAGTGCTATATACACTTATTGTCTACAGAGCTGATGACTGGCTATGATAGAAATTATAGCTAATATATTACTCTTAAAGACATTGCAAGGATCCATCCAAATACGCATGCATGCATAAGTCACAACAATGATCATTTTACATTGGATTTTAGCAAATGCAATGCACAGTGTGACACTGCTCTTGCCAAGCTAAATCAGTGAGTGTTTAAAAATGACAAACAACAGCAGGGTCAAATCATTGTCATCCATAGATAGTCTCTGTACACATTAATTATAGCTACTTGATTGACTGTGTACACCTCAGATATTTGACTGTGATTTAAAAAATGACCAGAGTACAATATTCCAACTTCATTTACACAAATGCACACTAGTCCTTCAAAACCAGATTATTTGTCACTTAACTCAATCACTGTTACTTTCATGGTTCCTATTGCTACACAGAAATATTAATCGATAGACAGAATTACTTAACTCAGTATTCTACAATTTAATTACACAAAGTTATTCTTATTACAAGTGAAGTAGACCTAAAGAAATACACAGCTTGAGTTTGTGCTACTTGTCACAACATCTTTATTTATTCCAGCAACATAGACTAAAAGAGAAAGTTGCACTGTTAAGTATCTCTCATATATAAACTTTCTAGTTCATCATTTTACAATATCTTCAAACTAACCAATCACTTACAAGATTTAAAATGTGTCCATATTAAGCATATGTAATGAGCAAGTAAGTATTTATTTGTCATTATATCTTGATCCACTAGCTAGCATTCTTAACTGGAAAATGCATTACTTATTTTCTGGCAATATTGACTTTACTGGTAACCAAAAGTCACAGTCTAAAGTGAAAAAACACCACCAATAACCAGTAATCCACTCTGAAGATGTCACAATATAGGTATAGAAGCTTTACTGTCCAAACAAGCACAGATTTAGCACTTTCACCTGATTTATAACAGGCTTCATCAGAATCTAAACACAGAACACCATCCCAGCCTTAAAAATGTCTGTTAGTCCACATCACAAACCCAACCTCTTCATGTAAAGAAAATATGTAGACCAATACAACATTAAAAATAACAGCTGATCTATCTAAAATAACATACATCCAATTTTTATATGCAATTGACTATAAAATAGTTAACATAAAATAGTAAATGCAATACTGTAAATACAGCAGTTAAAACATTACCAGATTTCAAATTTTCACCCCCACAGAGTTAAAGCATTAGAGGCAGAAATATTATCATTAATGCCAGGACTTCTTGTAGCAAATGTGCCACAAAAAGTCTTTCCTTTCCAATAACGATTGACATTTCCCGCCACTATTCTACCTACTCATTTTATCAATAATAAAAAAATGTTTTTTGAATCAAAACATGTGACACTATGCTTATATATGGTGTTTTTCAAATTTTGTTTCTGATATCATGTGTATGCTTGTAACTGTTATCCTTTAATTTAAATTTAGTCTTGCCCACATAGAAAGCTTGGCAAGACTGACATAATACCATGTATACTGCTGCCCGTGTCTCACAATTACAATAACTGGGACATAAAATTGGTTTGCAAAATGATGAAAGGGAGACTGACGCCTCTTCTAAGATGTAGCAACAATAGGTACATCTCCCACATTTAAACATTCTCAATGGAGTCAAACTCATTTGTACAGCCCCCTTTCCAGGGATTTAGAAATATTAATCTCTTTACTGTGCACAAATTTCCACTCACTACCCAAAAACATATATCATAATATACTCAGAGTGTATTATTGGTTATTAATACTGATTTTATTAATAAACAGCTAAGAAAGTCAACTGTACAAAACTATTAGTATTAAAATATTTTTTACTCTAAAGGGTAAGCGACAAATATTGAACTGATTCAAAAACATTTTTCTTTTTTTTTCCAGCCCAAAGTACCTTGTAGTTTATTAAACTGCAAGGAAACTGTGTACATAATTTATATAATTTTTATGAGGCAATACTAATTTAATATAGAAATCTAACACTTGCTAAGCATGTAGAAGAAAAAAGAAAAGAAAACCAGACAATTGTGGTTTATTTTCATGATGGTAATCATGACAGGAAACAACATAGCACCTATTCTATATTACTAGGTAAACTTCTCTAACAATGATTCTATTTCAAACAATGTATGCTGTGTCTAGCAATGGATCATATAGATGTCTAGTCTGCTATGTCCTAATTATTATTAACAATTGTGGTGGTAGTTTGATCTTCTTCTGCCTCCCATTTCTAGATGAGATGGTTTGTTTGATCTAAACTAATCCAGCTACATTTTGTATGGCTGTCCTTAAACAGCAACCATGCCCACTTTAATGACAGCATATAGATGCACCCATTTTGAATCCCACTTGTTATTTTGAAAACATTTGATCATGGCTAAGTCATCAGGTTCAGTTATACTTATTTTATTTAACCAGATGCTGATTTTTTCTGCTTCAATCTGTTGGGCTTCTTCAGACTCCCAGACCCTCCCACTGTTGAAGAGGTCAGATCTTGGAGCTAATCACACAGGTGAGTCTCCTCCAGGGGCATTCCAAAGGTATCTCTTTTCCATGTAAATACCTAGGTCATCCTTGCCCAGCTCATGCAGTGTGAGTCTGCATTCCTTGGGGGATTTCTCAACTTCATTAATACATTGGGTAAATCTTTTATCCAATTGGGTTCTGTACTCTGAAATCATCCTTTTAAGACCCTCTTCAAGGTCTTATTGGCTATTTATACTTCCCCTAAACTGTGGATGGTACATGATATGGAATTTTTGTTTTGTCTCCCAGGTATATAACATGGTTTGTGGCATTTTACCCGTAAAGTAACTTCTATGATCACTATGAATTTTTCACAGAATTCCACAACAGTCTGTGTGGCACATTCTTCTGATAAATTTAAACACAAATCTAAACCCTCCTGGTGCCATTGGAAGAGTCCCATTAAAATACATTTGCACCCTTTCTATGGTTCTAAAGCTTATGGAAGCCTAAAAGTTAACACTGCCCATACAGAGCTGTATTTCTTCCAGAGTATCCTACAAAATTGTGGTAGATATGCAAATGAGCCTTTTCTTCTCCTGGTATCACATACCACTTCTGGTCCAAAAGCCATTTTGAGAATTGTCCCTTGACTTGCCATGCTTTAAGCAAAAGTTCCCCAGTCCAATCAGTCCCTTTTTATGATGCAACCATTAATTTGAATTTAGTGCTTTACCTGTGGATCTCTTCAAATGTATTGTACTATATCCCCCGGGTACGTGGCTTGATATGGGATTTCTGAATACAATGTGATGTGGGCTCTATTAGAAAACCCCTTTGCATTGAGGTATGGCAAGTGAACCCACAAAATTTGGGTGCTATGATAATCCCATCACTGAATAGATCAGTTACTTGGCCAAGGAAGGGATTTAACTTCTCTTCATAATCTAAATAAGAAGTTTCAAAAAAACTTTGAAGTACAGTGTTAGGATAAAGTAGGAACTGGTAAAGGTGTTGGAAAGGTTTTGGTCAAATGTACTTGCTCTATCATGAATACTATATTCTTTTTTCTAATGATCTTAGTCTTCCTGGCGTAAACAACCCAAACCCAATAGTGCCTCTTTTTTCTTCGCTGTTCCCATTATCTTCATTTGAAGGCTCCTTGTTTAGACAAATTATCCGTCCTGTCACTATATTCTCCATGATCTGATTCTTGTTGTTGAGCTTTAATCTTTATGATACCATTTTGGGGTATTTTCCATCACCTCTTTCAATAATTCCTTTAATACATCTTGGTGATTGATAGGTTTCCATCAACAGGAATCAACCCACACTTTGCACAAATGGACTATGAGGAGATTAGGATAATCACTATGCATGCACTATCTGTGTAAATGTTTACAGCATATAACAGTATGAGCACCTTTTTTACTGCCTCTAACTCAGTCCTTTGTGTTGAGAACCCTCTTGATAAACTCTCTGTTGAGTTTAATCCTGCCTCAAGGTGGTAAAGAGCCCAACCAATCATATATTTCCCATGGGTTTTATCCCAGTATCCAGATTTATCCGTGTATCAGTTGGAAGTATTTATTTATTATTTATTTCTCTCTTTGTTTATTGGAAAGTTTTGACTGAGGTTTATCCCATTTTCAGCAGAGATCCAGAAAGAAAAGCTCCACATATTAGGCAAGTAATTGGTATAGTACCCGCTCTCAGATGTTCTTCCTTATTTTCTGGTTCAGGACATAAATGCACCTCTCCCTCACATGTAAAGATTTCTGTCAGAAACCTTTTTCTGGATGTTTTTTCTCTGATCTTCCATGCCCCCACATTTAAGGAAATGTGATATTTTTTTGTTTTAGATGCTTCTCACAGTTTGACACATATTTGATGGCTGTGTGTTTAGTTTGAAGTACTAGCAAGGCATTGCTTGCAACAAAAGGTTTTGCTTTTTTTGGCTCAGTTTACTATGGTAACCTGTTTCTTGCATTCTACAGGGCTTTTCTCTACTGGTGTTAATGCCTTGGAGAAGTATCTTAGCACTTGATACTTGTCCCCTCTCATTTGTAATAACACAGCAATCATTGCAGTCCCCTTTTTTATGGAACTCAAGTGCTGGGACTGAGATTAGCTCATCCCTTAAGTCGGCAGAAGCTGCCTTTTGGTCTTATAACCATTTCCAGGATATGCTCTCCTCTTTTGTTTCCCTCTAACATACCTGTTAAGGGTTTTGCTTTGCCTACAAAATCTGTCATTCACTATCTAGAGAAACCAATGATTTCCAATACCAGTCTCAGAGTTGTGACTGTGATAGGTGATAGTAGTCTTCTGATGAATGCCTTTTTCATAGGTTCATAGGTAGGTACTAGGCTATTGGCCCTAGGGCCTATATAAGCCTAGCCAAAAATGTACCCTGGCTTTCGCCACCCAAGAAAATTATTTTCCTTTGCCCCTGTCGAGCAGAGCCACAGAAGTGATCCCAGGGGTGAATTTCCTATTTCCCATCCAATCATCAAGATTTTTCTTGAAGAGTGCTAATGAGGAGCTCTGTTTGACATAGATAAGTAGTCTGTTCCAGTGTATGGGAAGTCTCTGGGACAGGAATCTATCCCTCCAACATGTTCTGTTTATTGTGATGATAAGGTTTAGGTCCCTAGAGCGTGTAGCTCAGAGGGATTGGGATTTCTTTAAGTGGAGCATGTCCAACAGCTCTGGGTTTGACATAGCTTTGTATGTTAGGCAGAGATCGCCTCTGAGTAGGCGATATGTGACAGAGTAAAGCTGCAGTTTTTTGAGACGGTTCATGAGGGCATCTGTTTGAGGCCAGTAATCCTCTTTGTGAGGTATTTCTTTGGCCTTTCCAGTTGTTGTAGATGTCTTGTGAGGTACATACCAAAAGGGGCATTGTACTCTATAATGGGTCTAATGAGTGATGAATAGAGGGGAACAATGACCTCTTTTTTTCTGGATGAGAAACCTTTTGTGATGAGGTGAGCCATGTAGAAAGATTTCCTGACCACTGTGGTGATGTGATTATCAAAGGACTGTCCACCTGTGTCCCAAGGTCTCATCACATTTTTGGCTTTAAGTAGACTACCAGCTATGTGGTAGTTCATGGGTACAGAGTTTTTACCAAAGGGGATGACAATACACTTTTTGACATTGAGCTTCAGGCCATGGCTTTGACACCAGGCATCTGCCTCAGTGAGGCCCTTTTTTAGTATGTCCACATCGTTAGGAGTTTTGATTATGGCTCCTAGTTTGCAGTCATCTGCAAACTTTGTTAGCCAAAGACCTTCTGTGTTAGCCTGTACTTCAGAGAAGTAGATACCAAACCGGAGAGGACCCAGGACTGAACCCTGTGGTACTCCACTTGTCACTGGTCTGAAGTCGGATTTGGAGTCTGCTACTTTCACAGTGTGGGTTCTGTCCGTAAGCCAGTTGGCAACCCATCTTGTGACATAGGGATTTATACCTAGTTTAGTGTGCTTATCTATAATTCCAGAGTGGGGGATGGTGTTGAAAGCCTTGGCGAGATCTCGATAAGCTGTGTGAACCACCTTACCCTCATCTATGGCATTGGTGACTGCTTCAAAGAAGTCAATCAGGTTTAGGAGACATAATCTGCCTTTTACAAATCTGAAATGGGTAGGGTCCAGAGTTTGGAGATTACTAATGTCTTTGTTTATGAGTTCCATGATGATACGTTCCATGGCCTTGCAGACCAGGCTCGTCAGGCTAATGGGGCAGTAGTTCTCGGGGTCCGTCGTGGCTCCCCCTTTGTAGAGTGGGATAACCATCACGGTGCACCATTCAGTGGGCACAAAGCCTGAGGTGAGGCTATGATTGAAAATGGTACTTAGGTAGGGTGCAATTTCATTATGTAGTTCATGTAGAACGCAGCCTGGGATATTGTCAGGTCCCATGGATGCTGTGTTCTCGGCTTTGGAGAGTGCATTTTTTACCTGTGCAGCCGTGATTACAGGAACTTTGCATTCTTCCGGTATAGAGATGGGCCCTCTAGGGGGTGACAGGGGGTAAAGTTAGCACTGAACCTATCTGCCAGGATGTTGACAATATCAGTTGGTTCTGTATATTTAGTGCCATTGTGCTGTAACTCAGAGCAGATCTGAGTGTTGCCATTGAGATTCTTGACATAGCTATAGAATGCTTTGTGGTTGTCTTTAGAGTCAATAACTTCATAACTAGCTTTAGAGGATTTTATGAGGGATCTCAGCTTCTTACTGAGGTTGACCAGGGATTTCTTCCAGTCATGGGATTTTACTCTTTTTTGCAACAGTTTCTTTCTTCTGTTGTAGAGTTTGTTTATGGCAGAGGACCACCAGATTGGCTTCCTTTTTTGGAGGATAGCATCTTGGTTCTGTTAGGGATAGCATGATTCATGCACTCGTGTAAGTGCTTATAAAGTGCATTTGTATAGGATTCAGCTGTTGTACCTCTATTGTCCGTCTGCATGGGTGTCATGAAGTTTGTCACTTCTGTCTTAAGAAGTGTGAAGTTGGCTTTGGAGAAGTTTTTTACGGTGGTTTCCCTAATTGGGGGTGGGGGGTGGGATGTGGATGTCTAGGGTGATTAGATTGTGGTCGGATCTGACCAATGAGGAATTGACTTCTGGTGTGGAACACCAGTTGCCCATGTTGGTAATGACCAGGTCTAGGATATTGCTGCCCCTGGTGGGGGTGTGAATAAGTTGATCCAAGGCGTTGGAATTTATGAATTCCAGAAAATGTTGAGCAAAAGAGTTGGTACATGAGTAGTTTTCCCAGTTAATGGTGGGGTAGTTGAAATCACCCATTATTAGGGTCTTAGGTTGTACCCTAATACTTTCCAGTGTATCAAGAAATGAGGAGTGGAAATCCTGGGGCATGGTGGGGGGTCTGTAGCAAGCTACAATTTGGATTGTGGTCTTGCCCAGAGTTAGTTGCACATGGATAATCTCAGTTGCATTATGCTGTGCAACTAGCCTGGAGGTGTGGATATCCTTAATGAATATAGACACGGCTCCACCTTTAGTGCTTCATTCCAGGTTAGGTGGCCGAAAGGTGTGGTATGAATTATAGCCTGGTAATGCAGGGGTACTCTCTGGAGCTTTGAACCAGGTCTCTGTCACTGCACAGATGTTGATGTTCTCCATTTTATGGAGTGCCTCGAGTGAGTGCATTTTGAGGTTTAGACTTCTAGCATTGAGTAGCATTACCCTCAGATTTTGTTTGCTTGTACCTGTTACGGTGGTGAATTTGTCATTTGAACCTTGCCTAAAAAAGGCACTATAGGGGTGGCAAGAGCCTTAGCCAGTATCCGGAATCCCAAGGGCGACAGGTGCAGGCCATCTCTGGAAAAGCATCGTGGTCTGTCGATCATGTCATCCCAGGCAGACAAATACTGGATCCCCTTAGAATGACACCAGAAGCTTATCCAATTGTTGAAGTCAATAATTTTGTCCTTGTACTGTGGTATCATTCTGGGTGATGGCAGGATGGTACTCAGGGCTAGGGTCATACCAGCCTGGGCTACAATATCAGAGAGCTCCTCCATGTCTCTTTTCATGTAGTCCAGGGAGGTACGTCTCAGGTCATTCACACCAACATGCACAATAACAGTGTCATATTTGTACTTGTTGTGGAGTGACCTGAGTGCATGCGTTATGTGGTGGATCCTGGCATCTGACAGGCAGCTGACAGTAACGTTCTCCTTGTTTAGCATGGCTAGTGGAACATCAGTGTGCCTGACTATAGAGTCACTTATGACCAGAGTGTTGGGTACGTTGTTATACCTTATGGGTTGTGGTTGAGTGGCACACTGAGTTTGTGGCTATGTGTCATTTAGGTTGTGTTGGGGGGGTGGAGTTTGCTTGCGTTTCTGCTTTGGAGGTTCCTGATGCTTAGGCAGCTTTTTATTGAGAGACTGGACAGAATTTCTGGACAGATTTCCGCTTTTGTTCTTGTGATTCTGGACGGATTTCCATTTTTGTCCATGTGATGCTGCAATCAACAAGAACTCTACTGAAGTTTCCATAAATTGGTTCTTTTTAGATTTTACTTTTAACTCGTTTTTCCTGAACACCTCAAATAGCTCTTCCAATGCTTAAAAAAACACTGTTGCTCTGTCTCGATCCCTAGCAAAATTTTGCCAATATACTGATGGTTTTCCACCTACAGTTTATGGGTCTTTGAAAGTCTTGCATCATTTTCAAGAAAACTCTGTGGGACAAGCTTCAACCTTCAGGAATTCTCATCCATATATATTACTGAACTTCCAAGGTGAAGCAAACTAGTATGATTCGGGATCTACAGCAATTTTCAGAATCAATTTCTGATATCAAGGCTAGACGATATTTTCATATCCTTACTGATTTTTATTATCACTGTTGGCATATCATGTCTGACCGAATGGAATGCTCTTATTCGTTTTTATTTCATTTATTTTGCTTTTGTTTGCTCGGTTTGTCTGACTAGGTTTAGTCAAAAAAACTTTTCAACAGAGGCCCGGGGAGAAAAGCTCCAACACATTACAACATTTTTAAACATACATTAATTGGTATACATTAACAAATAAAAAAAAAATCCTAAAAATGAAAGTTGCCTGAATATGATTGTTTTAATGTATGCAATATATGCTATATTTTTAATACATATATTTTTTACAAATGTTTTTCATAATACGGGGTCAGTTTGTGCTTTTTATTAATTTTTTTAGTAAGGCTTTTATAAGCAAAATACTTTTTATGATGTATACCTTTAAATTAAATTATGCTTTGGCACCTTTAAAGCTTTTAAAACTTTGAAACAGTTGACTACAGTGTTTCTGAAGAGGTTCTGGTCTAGTGAGGAACAAAAGCTCTCAAACTATATATAAATAAATACGTTGAATTTTTTTTGTAACATATCTGGTACATAGGTTAATAGGTAAGTACTAGGCTAATGGCCCTGGAGCCAATGCAAGCCTAGCCCATGTTCCCAGTCATCTGGCTTACCAGACATTAGTCCCCTGTGCCCCTATCTAGCAATGTGACTGAAGTGATCCCCGGGGTGAATTTCCTATTTCCCATCCACTCATCAAGATCTCTCTTGAAGAGGGCCAGTGAGGTGCTCTGCTTGACATGAATGGGGAGTTTATTCCAGAGTATTGGAAGTCTCTGGGTTAGGAACTTATCCCTCCAGCAGGTTCTGTTTAATGTGGTGATAAGGTTGAGGTCTTTGGCACGAGTAGCACGGAGGGATTGGGATTTTTTTCATATGAAGCATGTCTAGCAAAACTGAGTCAGACATAGCTCTGTATGTCATGCAGAGATCGCCTCTAAGTAAGCGATATGAGATGGAGTAAAGTTAAAGTTTTTTAAGTCTAGCTGAATAAGTCACATGTTTGAGTCCTAAGATCCTCTTTGTGATGACCTTCTGTGGCCTTTCTAGGTGTTGGAAGTGTCTAATGAGGTACATGCCAAATGGGGCATTGTACTCTTTAATGGGTCTGGTGAGGGCCAACTAGAGAGAGATAATGACTTATTTTTTCCTGGATGAGAACCCTTTGTGATGAGATGTGCCATGCAGAAGGACGTCCTAACTACATTAAAGACGTGGTTGTCAAAGGAGTGATTGCTATCTACCTGTGTCCCTAGATCCCTTATAACACCTTCAGAGTTAAGTGGGTTCCCTTCGATATGGTACTCTGTGGGCACCGTGTTTTTCCCAAAGGGAATGATGATGCATTTTTTGGCGTTGAGCCTAAGGCCATGGTTTTGGCACCAGTCATTGGTTTCCGGTAGCCCTTTCTGTAGGATATCCACATCAGCTTGAGAATCAATAATAGCTCCTAATTTGCAGTCATCCGTGAATTTGGTTAACCAGAGTCCCTTGGTGTTGGCTTGAACTTCAGAGAAGTAGATACCAAATAGGAGAGGACCCAGAACTGAAACCTGTGGGACTCCACTTGTAACTGCCCGGTAGTCAGATTTGGAGTCAGCTACTTTCACCGTGTGGGTTCTGTCAGTGAGCCATTTGGCAATCCATCTAGTGATGTATGGGTTAATTCTCAGATTAGTGAGCCTATCAATGATTCCAGAGTGTGGGATGGTGTCAAAAGCTTTGGCTAGATCAAGGCAGGCTGTGTGGACAGCCTTGCCTTCATCCACTGCTCTGGTGACAGCTTTGAAGAAGTCTATCAGATTGAGCAGGCATGATCTGCATTTCACAAACCCAAATAGTGTGGGGTCCACGGTTTAAAGGATTCCTGTATTCTTATCTATAAGATCCGTAATAATTTGTTCCACAGCCTTACAGATCAGGCTCATCAAACTGATGGGGCGGTAGTTCCCAGGGTTAGTAGTCGCACCCCTTTTGTGGAGTGGGATGACTCTAGCAGTGTGCCATTCAGTGGGGACAAAGCCAAAACTGAGGCTGTAGTTTAACAGGGCACTCAGGTGTGGTGCCAGTTCTTTTTGTAGATCATGTAGGACACAACCCGGTATATTATCTGGTCCCATGGAAGCTATATTCCTAGCTTTGGTCAGTGCGGTTTCTACTTGTGCGGTCATGATAATAGGCAGCTGGTATTCCTCGGTTATGTGGATGGGCCCTTTGGGGGTGAGGGGGGAGTAAAGTTTGCAATAAACCTGTCTGCAATCAGTTGGTTCAGTATAAGTGGTGCCATTGTGCTGTAGCTCAGAGCAAATCTGCATATTATTATGCAGATTCTTGACATAACTAAAGAATGCCTTTTGTTTGTCCTTAGTATCTGTAGCAGTTTTGCTTTCATAACTAGCTTTGCTAGATTTGATGAGGGATCTCAGTTTTTTACTGAGTTTTCCAGTGAATTTTTCCAGTCATCGGACTTTACCCTTTTCTGCAACAGTTTTTTCCTTCTGTTGTAGAGTTTGTTAATGGCAGGGGTCCACCAGATAGGCTTCCTTTTTTTAGAGAAGAGCGTCTTGATTCTGTTTGGTATGGCCCTATCTATGCAATTGTGTAAGTGCTCATACAGTGCCTTTGTGTATGATTCAGCAGCCATACTCCTTATCCCCATTACTATGGATGATGTGAAGCTTGCCACCTCTGTCCTTAGAAGCTCAAAATTAGCTTTGGAGAAGTTTTTCACTGTGGTTTCCTTTTTCAGGGGTGGGGGGGGTTTGGATATCAATGGCTATTATGTTGTGGTTGGAGCTGACCAGGGAGGGCTCATCAAAGGAGTAGAGCAGTGATCCCCCATGTTTGTAATGACCAGGTCAGGAATGTTGTTTCCCCTATTGAGGCTAAGGATGAGTTGGTCTAAGGCACTGGAGTTGATGAATTCCAGGAAACATTGGGCAAAAGAGTTGGAGCAGGAGTAGGTGTTCCAACTAATGGAGGGCTACATAAAGTCTCCCAAAATAAGGGTATTAGGCTGGATCTTGATGTTTTCCAGAGTGTCCAGGAATGCAAAGTGGGAGTCCTGGGACATTGTGGGGGATCTGTAGCAGGCTACAACATGGACTGCAGTTTTGTCCAGTGATAAATGTACCTGAAGTATTTCTGATGTGTTATGTTGGGCAACAAGTCTTGAGGTGTGTGTATCTTTTACAAAGATGGATACACCTCCACCTTTGGGGGTGCAGTCATCACATCCCTTAGGGCTATGATTCGGATTTTGAGGCCGAAAGGTGTGATGCGTAGTAATCCCCTTTGGAAAAAACAGCGTACCCACAAACTACAACATAGGAGGTAATCCCCTGAAATCTGAAGAAGAAATAAAGGATCTAGGGACCCAAGTAGATAGTCAGCTTTCCTTTGATAACCATGTTGCCAAAGTGGTTAGAAAATCCTTCTATGTGACCCATCTGATCACGAAAGGGTTCACATCAAGATCTATGGATGTAATGGTGCCCCTCTACTCTTCCCTCATCAGACCCATTATTGAGTACAATGCACCAATTAGAATGTACCTGGATAGACATCTCCAGCAGCTGGAGAGACCACAGAGGTACCTAACCAAGAGGATTACTGGCTTCAAACAGTTGCCCTATGCAGCACGATTGAAAAAGCTAAGACTGTTCTCTGTTGCATACCGCTTTCTCAGAGGCGATCTCTGTCTAACGTACAGAGCCATGTCCAACCCAGAATTGTTGAACATGCTCCACCTTAGCAAAACCAAATCTACTCGAGCTACACGCTCTATGGATATAAACCTCAACACAACAATGAATAGAACATGCTGGAGGGATAGATTCCTTTCGCAGAGACTTCCCTTACTATGGAACAGGGTCCCGATCTACATAAGACAGAGCCCCTCACTATCACTCTTCAAGAGGAACCTTGATGAGTGGAGGGGTAACAGAAAGTTCACACCGGGGATCACACCAACAACACTACTAGATAGGGGCCAAGGGTACTAGCTGCTAGTACAAGGGTCTAGGGAACTACTAAAGGGGCGGTGAATACCGCACAACGTGGCTGGGCTAATATATGCCTTCGGGCAGATAGCCCAGTACCAACCTATGAACCTATGAACCTATATGCATTGTAACCTGGTAGCGTAGGGGTGCTCTCAGGAGCCTTGAACCAGGTCTCTTTTACTGCACAGATGTTGATGTTCTCCAGTTTGAGGAGTGACTCGAGCGAGTGCATTTTGAGGTTAAGACTTCTAGCGTTGAGTAGCATAACCCTTAGGGTGCGTTTACTAGCAGATGTTATGGTGGTAAATTTATCTTCAGGGCATTGCCTAAAAAAGGCACTTTAAGGGAGGCAAGGGCCTTGGCCAATATCTGGAATCCCAGGGGTGACAGATGCAGGCCATCTCTGGCAAAGCATCGAGGTCTGTCTATCATGTCGTCCCAAGCAGACAGATACTGGATCCCCTTTGAATGACACCAGAAACTTAGCCAATTGTTGATGTCAATCATTTTCTGCTTGTACTGTGGTATCATTCCTGGTGACGGTAGGATGCTACTCAAGGCTAGGGTCATACCTGCCTGGGCTACAAGATCAGAGAGGTCCTCCATGTCTCTTTTCATGTAGTCCAGGGAGGTACGTCTTAGGTCATTCACACCAACATGTACGATGAAGGAGTCATATTTGTACTTGCTGTGGAGAGACCTAAGTGCATGCATTATGTGGTGAATCCTGGCACAAGACAAGCAGCTGACTGTGACTTTCTCATTATTCAGCCTAGTGAGGGGGATGTCAGTGTGCCTTACACTTATGATTAATGTGTTTGGTACATTGTTCTACCTTAGGGGCTTAGCTTGAATGGTACACTGGTTGTGAGGGCTATGTGTCTTATGGGTTATGCTTGGATGAGTTGGTTGCTCGTGTTCATGTCTCAGAGGTCTCTGTTTGGGCAGATTTTTTGAGAGAGCCTCTGCGAAAGTGGTCGTGTGTTTTGTGTTGCTATGTGATAGTGGTGGTGTGCTAATGGGGGGGGGGGCTATGTGTTGTCTGTGATGTGATGTGTGTGTTGACCTTCTCCTCCTGACTGGCAGACCCAGTCTTGAATTGAGAGAGTGAAGCCTCAAGTTTGGCTATGTACTTGCTTCTCTCATAAGTAGATGTGTTTGGAAGTAGGAGGAGAGGGTTGTCTGTGTACATGAGGCAATTGCTGCATTGCCTCAGGATTCCCAGGTTCACCAGGTTAATGGGAGAAGTAATCAGCTTTTTAAGTACTGAGTTATTTATGCTTAGATTAAGTACTGAAGCTTTTTGTTTCCTTTATGGAAAGTTAGTGCTAGAGGCAGTGGGTGAACTTGCAATAAATGCTACAAGACGTTCTGAGCAAGTGCTGGATTTAAGGTCTAATTTGAGTGCTCAAAGGTAAAGGTTTACATGGTCTAAGGGAAAATTTGAAGAGCAGACTTTAAGGCACCGGTAGTGGTTTTACCTTAGCTAAGTGGTGCTGTCAGGTGCACAAATCCACTCAAACATGGTTCTTTAAACAGAAAGATGAAAGGGATAGAAATAGCCCAAAATGGCCAATAAAAATACAACTTCTGAGCTGAAACCACTCCTTTAGCGACAGATAGGCTGCTCAGAGCTTACCACTCCCACTGATAAGCAGAGAAGCTATCCTCTATCTCAGTAAGGTCTGGGCAACACAGAAACCTCAATACAGTCCTGAGATCAGCAAATCTGAATTCTGGACTATTCTAGTTACAGAAAGGCAGGACATGAGCAAGGAGATATTATTTTTTTGTTTTTTGGGTTTTTTTTCAAAAATGCAACAATTAGAACTGCAAAAACACTATTTTAAAGCAGAAAAACAGCTAGCACACTTGAGTGTGTAGCCTACAACAGTAAAACAGTTGAATTTAACTTAAAACAAGCAAAGTGCAAACAGTAAAACTTAGTGTTTTTTATTTTTTATTTAAGTCAAATGCTGTTTGGTTTATTTAATATACATTAACAATTATACATTCATTTGATAATTATATTACATTCATATGACCTAAAAGGAACTATTACAGTATAAAAGATACTTATGCATTAGTAGATGTTGAACATTGAGCATTTGAAGAGGTGTATTAGTGGATTTGTCAGATATATACAGATGAAGCTGGTCAGACTAATGGATCTATAATTCCCTAGGTCTGTTGCTAAGCCATCTTTATGGAGGGGAATAACTTTTGCAGTTCTACATTCCCCCGGAACAAAGCCAGTGCTTAGGCTATGATTGAATAGGGTACTTGATGATGCTAATTCATGTTTTAGTTTGTTTAGAAGACAGCCTGGGATGCTGTCTGGTCCCATACAGGTTGTGTTTTTTGCCTTAGACAAGGCTTTAATGATCTGCTCTTCGGATATATAGAGTGGGGGAGTTGGGGGCTAGGTTTGTGATAAGTTTGGAGGGGATACGGGAGTGAAGTTTTCACCAAATCTGTCCACCAGCAGGTTTGCTGCAAGGTTTGTGATAAGTTTGGAGGGGATAAAGGAGTGAAATTTTCACCAAATCTGTCTACTAGCAGGTTTGCTATCTCTGCAGGATCAGTGTGTGTGATACCATTAGTCACTAGCTCGGCACATGCTTGGGCTCCACCTTTTAAGCTACGTACGTAACTGTAAAAGGCCTTATGATTAGCCTTGGCTGTGATTGCTAAGTTTTCCTCAAAGTTACCATTACAGGATTTGATATGTTGTCTTATTTGCCTGTTGAGGCTGAGGAGTGTTTTAACAGCCTAAGTTTTATTGTCCGGGGTTTTGATACTTACGCTCTAAAACTGTCAGATACCACCATTACTTGAGCATGAGCTTGTCCATTTAACAGTTTCATTTTATAATACTAACATTGTATCATCTCTCTCTCTCTCTCAACTATATCACTTCCAAGAATGTTTTGTAAACCTGGGTGAAACACATATGGATGCTCAAATTCATTTCCCATATCACAGTTAACACAACTTTACTAACCTGAACAAGCATAATGTTTCCTTCTAATATCTCTAATTCCAGTGTCCCATCTGTAAGCAATTGTTATAGCATCATCATCACCATCAACCACATTTTTCCCATTTTCTAAATGGTCATCAGGGTGTCGTGTCAACTGTTGCCGTCTCTCTCTATTCAATACAACTCTGCTGCCTTCCTCGACACTCATGCCTGACTTTCACAGGTCTTCTCTCCCACAGTTCGTCCTCCTCTTTGCTGAATGCCCTAATTTCCTCTTGCCTTCTTGCTGTCTGTCCCAGATCTCCTTCACTAGATTGTCTTATGCTTTTCTGCACATCTGCCGGAACAATCGTAATCTTTTCTGTTTGACCTTTTCTAAAACTGGAGCTACTTTGGCTTCTGCTCTTATGTCCTCATTTCTTCATCTATCCCACACTGTACATCATACCACCCATCTCCATTACCTTTAGTTTTCTCATCTTCACCACCTTTACTGCCCAGATTTCTTTACCATACAGTAATGCTGGTTGCACCACTGTTTTGTATACCTTACCTTTCAGTTTCTTTGGCATTCCTCTGTTGTATACTACTACTGACACTGTGTCAGTTGGCTGCAACCCCTCTGATTGTAGCTTTCACCTCATCATATAGACTTCCCATCTCCTCAACTGACCTTCCCAGATAATTGAAGCTGTTAACCTGTTCCTTTATTTTACCTTATATCTCAGTTCATAGCTTCTGAACTCCACCATTTGATGACATTGCAACTGCCTTATCTGTACTCAGTTTCATCCCATGTGCCTGTAGTTTTGCATTCCATTCCCCTATCCGTTGCTGAAGTTTTCACTCAGAGTGTGCCTATAATGCCACGTTGTCTCCACACAGCAAATTTGTTAATCTGTCCCCTCCTGTTTGCTAATGTAAAAAAAGCACTGCAGGACTGCCAAAATCAGCTTTCTTTGGACTTTGCCATTTGCTTTCTCCAAGTCTAGGAATGCCCAGTTGGACTCTTCTTCCTCTCTAGCTTCTTCATAACTATCTGCCTCACTGAAAACATCGGGTCAGTTGTGCCACATCCTGATCTGAATCCAAACTACTCATCTCCAATCTTACTTTCTACTACTTGCACATTCACTTATCAGTCCCCCTGTCCATAACTTTCATGCAATGTGACAGGAGTTTGATACCTCTGTACTGCCCACAGCTGTGAATGTCCCCTTTGTTCTTGTACGCTGGCACTATATGGTTATTCTTCAGTCATCCGGGATACGCCTGTCTCTCCATACTGCTAGGAGTACCCTCAAGAGCCATTTATCCCTTATCTCACCCAACCCAAAAAATGGGTAGCCTGTACAGGAACAAACTTTTTCTCACAGACAAATCCAAAGTCTCTATTGCCAGAACCCACCTTCTCTCCACACTCCTATATGCATCTCCCATCCTTACTAACCTCAAGAAAACTTACATAGACAAACTAGATAGCTGCTATAATACAACAGTAAAAGTTCACTACAGATGCTAGCCACAGATCCCATCACTGTCACACTCTCAAAAAACTCTCATAGCTAGAATTTCCCAACCTACACATTTTTAACCAGCTCTCTATGGTCCACCTAATACTCAACCAACCTGAAAAAACACCTGCTCTCAAAAGCCTACTTTCTCACTATTTCAATAAATGGACCCTGTGCCCCAGTAACAAAAACCTAGTAAACATCACTAAAAGTAGCAAAAGGGCAGGTGGCTTGTTATACTCAAACAGTAACACCAAAATCTGGAACTCCCTACCCATCAATATTAAATCCACCTCCAGCACCACAAATTTAAGAAACTACTAAAAGATCACCTAATGTGTACCTGGCTCTGCTAATGTATTAACCCTGGATAACCTTCTGTCACTCAGATATAATCTCTAACTACACTTCTATCCACTCTATAACTCCTGTAACCTCCTCCTCCCTTATCTATATCCCTTTGTCTTCCTCACTCAGAAATAAACTCTAACTACACTTCTATCCACTCTATAACACCTGTACTCTCCTTCTACCTTACCTATATCCCCTTGTCTTCCTCACTCAGATATAACCTCTAACTACACTTCTATCCACTCTATAACACCTGTACTCTCCTTCTACCTTACCTATATCCCCTTGCCTTCCTCACTCAGATATAACCTCTAACTACACTTTTATTGACTCAATAACTCCTGTAACCTTCTCGCTCAACTATATCCTCTTGTCTTCCTCACTCAGATATAACCTCGAACTGCACTTCTATCCACTCTATAACTCCTGTAACCTCCTTCTCCCTTACCCATATCTGCTTGTCTTCCTCACTCAGATATAACCTCTAACTACACTTCTATCCACTCTATAACTCATGTAACCTCCTTCTCTCTTACCTATATCCCCTTGTCTTCCTCACTCAGCTATAACCTCTAACTACTATTCTATCCAAAAACTCCTGTAACCTCCTCCTCCATTAACTATATCCCCTTGTCTTCCTCACCCAGATATCTCTAACTACACTTCTATCCACTCTATAACTCCTGTAACCTTCTCCCTTCCCTATATCCCCTTGTCTTCCTCACTCAGATATAACCTCTACCTACACTTCTATCCACTCTATAACTCCTGTAACCTCCTACTCCCTTACCTGTATCCCCATGTTTTCCTTGCTCAGATCTAACCTCTAACCACACTTCTATCCACTCTATAACTCCTGTAACCTACTCCTCCCTTACCTATATCCCCTTGTCTTCCTCACTCAGATATAACCTCTAACTATACTTCTATCCACTCTATAACTCCTGTAACCTCCTCCTCCCTTACCTATATCACCTTGTCTTCCTCACTCATATATAATCTCTAACTACACTTATATCCACTCTATAACTCCTGTAACTTCCTTCTCCTTTACCTATACCCCCTTGTCTCCCTCACTCTGATATAACATCTAATTACACTTCTATCCACTCTATAACTCCTGTAACGTCCTCCTCCCTTACCTGTATCCCCTTGTCTTCCTCACTCAGATATAACCTCTAACTACACTTCTATCCACTCTGTACCTCCTGTAACCTCTTTTTCCCTTACCTATATCACCATGTCTTCTTCACTCAGAGAGAACCTCTAAATACACCTCCTCCTCCATTACCTATATCCCCTTGTCTTTTTCACTCAGATACAACCTCTAACTATACTTCTATCCACAAACTCCTGTAACCTCCTCCTCCGTTACCTATATCCCCTTGTCTTTCACCCAGATATAGTTTCTAACTGCACATCTATCCACTCGATAACTCCTGTAACCTTCTCCCTTACCTATATCCACCTGTCTTCCTCATGCAGATATATCCTCTAACTACAGTTCTATCCACTCTATAACTCCTGTAACCTCCTCCTCCCTTACCTATACCCCCTTGTCTTCCTCACTCAGATATAACCTCTAACTACACTTCTATCCACTCTATAACTCCTGTAACCTCCTTCTCCCTTACCTCTATCCCCTTGTCTTCTTCACTCAGATATAACCTCTAACTACACTTCTATCCACTCTATAACTCATGTAACCTCCTCCTCACTTACCTATACTGCCTTGTCTTCCTCACTCAGATATAACCTCTAACTACACTTCTATCCACACTATACCTCCTGTAACCTCCTTCTCCCTTACCTATATCCGCTTGTATCAATCACTCAGATATAACCTCTAACTACACTTCTATCCACTCTATAACTCCTGTAACCTCCTCCTCCCTTACCTATACCCCCTTGTCTTCCTCACTCAGATATAACCTCTAACTACACTTCTATCCACTCTATAACTCATGTAACCTCCTTCTCCCTTACCTCTATCCCCTTGTCTTCTTCACTCAGATATAACCTCTGACTACACTTCTATTCACTCTATAACTCCTGTAACCTCCTCCTCCCTTACCTATACCCCCTTGTCTTACTCACTCAGATATAACCTCTAACTACACTTCTATCCACTCTATAACTCATGTAACCTCCTCCCTTACCTGTATCCCCTTGTCTTCCTCACTCAGATATAACCTCTAACTACACTTCTATCTGCTCTATAACTCCTGTACCCTCCTTCTCCCTTACCTATATGCCCTTGTCTTCCTCACTCAGATATAACCTCTAACTACACTTCTATC
This sequence comes from Protopterus annectens, assembly GCF_019279795.1. Classification (NCBI taxonomy): domain Eukaryota; kingdom Metazoa; phylum Chordata; order Ceratodontiformes; family Protopteridae; genus Protopterus; species Protopterus annectens. Next base: position 697,982,983 of record NC_056730.1, on the reverse strand, counting down.
CACTCTATAACTCCTATAACCTCATCCTCCTTTACCTATATCCCCTTGTCTTCCTCACTCAGATATAACCTCTAACTACACTTCTATCCACTCTATAACATTTGTATCCTCCTTCTCCCTTACATATATCCCCTTGTCTTCCTCACCCAGATATAACCTCTGACTACACTTCTATCCACTCTAAAACTCCTGTAAACCCCTCTTCCCTTACCTATATCCCCTTGTCTTCCTCACTCAGATATAACCTCTAACTACACTTCTATCCACTCTATAAGTCCTGCAACCTCCTTCCCCCTTACCTATATCCCCTTGTCTTCCTCACCCAGATATAACCTCTAACTACACTTCTCTCCACTATAACTCCTGTAACTTCCTTTTCCCTTACCTATATCCCCTTGTCTTCCCCACTCAGATATAGCCTTTAACTACACTTCTATCCACTCTATAACTCCTGTAACCTCCTCCCTTACCTATATCCTCTTGTCTCCCTCACTCAGATATAACCTCTAGCTACACTTCTATCCACTCTATAACTCCTGCAACCTCCTTCCATCTTACCTGTATCCCCTTGTCTTCCTCACTCAGATATAACCTCTAACTACACTTCTATCCATTCTATAACTCCTATAACCTCCTCCTCCCTTACCTATATCCTCTTGTCTCCCTCACTCAGATATAACCTCTAACTACACTTCTATCCACTCTATAATTGCTGTAACCTCCTCCTCCCTTACCTATATCCCCTTGTCTTACTCACTCAGATATAACCTCTAACTACACTTCTATCCACTCTATAACTCCTATAACCTCATCCTCCTTTACCTATATCCCCTTGTCTTCCTCACTCAGATATAACCTCTAACTACACTTCTATCCACTCTATAACTTTTGTATCCTCCTTCTCCCTTACATATATCCCCTTGTCTTCCTCACCCAGATATAACCTCTGACTACACTTCTATCCACTCTAAAACTCCTGTAAACCCCTCTTCCCTTACCTATATCCCCTTGTCTTCCTCACTCAGATATAACCTCTAACTACACTTCTATCCACTCTATAAGTCCTGCAACCTCCTTCCCCCTTACCTATATCCCCTTGTCTTCCTCACCCAGATATAACCTCTAACTACACTTCTGTCCACTCTATAACTCATGTAACCTCCTCCTCCCTTACCTATATCCCCTTGTCTTCCTCACTCAGATATAACCTCTAACTACACTTCTATCCACTCTATAACTCCTGTAACCTCCTCTTCCCTTACCTATATCCCCTTGTCTTCCTCTCCCAGATATAACCTCTATCTACACTTCTATCTACTCTATAACTCCAGTAACCTCCTCCTCCCTTACCTATATCCCTTTGTCTTCCTCACTCAGATATAACCTTTAACTACACTTCTATCCACTCTATAACTCCTGTAACTTCCTTTTCCCTTACCTATATCCCCTTGTCTTCCTCTCCCAGATATAACCTCTATCCACACTTCTATCTACTCTATAACTCCAGTAACCTCCTCCTCCCTTACCTATATCCCTTTGTCTTCCTCACTCAGATATAACCTCTAACTACACTTCTATCCACTCTATAACTCATGTAACCTCCTCCCTTACCTATATCCTCTTGTCTCCCTCACTCAGATATAACCTCTAACTACACTTCTATCCGCTCTATAACTCCTGTACCCTCCATCTCCCTTACCTATATGCCCTTGTCTTCCTCACTCAGATATAACCTCTAACTACACTTCTATCCACTCTATAACTCCTATAACCTCATCCTCCTTTACCTATATCCCCTTGTCTTCCTCACTCAGATATAACCTCTAACTACACTTCTATCCACTCTATAACTTTTGTATCCTCCTTCTCCCTTACATATATCCCCTTGTCTTCCTCACCCAGATATAACCTCTGACTACACTTCTATCCACTCTAAAACTCATGTAAACCTCCTCCTCCCTTACCTATATCCCCTTGTCTTCCTCACTCAGATATAACCTCTAACTACACTTCTATCCACTCTATAACTCCTGCAACCTCCTTCACCCTTACCTATATCCCCTTGTCTTCCTCACTCAGATATAACCTGTAACTACACTTCTGTCCATTCTATAACTCATGCAACCTCCTCCTCCCTTACCTATATCCCCTTGTCTTCCTCACCCAGATATAACCTCTAACTACACTTCTATCCACTCTATAACTCCTGTAACCTCCTTCTCCCTTACCTATATCCCCTTGTCTTCCTCACCCAGATATAACCTCTGACTACACTTCTATCCACTCTATAACTTTTGTAACCTCCACCTCCCTTACCTATATCCCCTTGTCTTCCTCACTCAGATATAACCTCTAACTACACTTCTATCTACTCTATAACTCCTGTAACCTCCTCTTCCCTTACCTATATCCCCTTGTCTTCCTCTCCCAGATATAACCTCTATCTACACTTCTATCCACTCTATAACTCCTGTAACCTCCTCTTCCCTTACCTATATCCCCTTGTCTTCCTCAGCCAGATATAACCTCTGACTACACTTCTATTCACTCTATAACTCCTGTAACCTCCTTCTCCCTTACCTCTAGCCCCTTGTCTTCTTCACTCAGATATAACCTCTAGCTACACTTCTATCCACTCTATAACTCCTGTAACCTCCTCCTCCCTTACCTATATCCCTTTGTCGTCCTCACTCAGATATAACCACTAAATACACTTCTATCCACTTTATAACTCCTGTAAACTCCTCCTCCCTTACCTATATCCCCTTGTTTTCCTCACAGTTGTAAACTGTATTCTGTCAGATGACATACTAAATGTACCATAGAGGCATAAGAAAATCTAAGACATGTTGTACTGTATTGTGCTTTATTTATGTGTTGATCTCATCTCTCATGTATATATTATAATTTTATATATATATATATATATATATATATATATATATATATATATGTATATGTATATATAAATTGCTTTACTGATCTCTGCTAGACTATAAGTAGATACATATAAACTGTATAGCAAATATTTTCTTTGTTGTACTAGGCATGATTAGTAAAATGTACTTTGCTGAAGCTTTTCTCCTCGAGCATCCACTGAAAATGTCCATTCGGACCATCCCGGTAAACACATGTTAAATAAATAAATAAAACATCTTTATCATATCTGCTGTGATTTCATCTGAGCCAGCTCTTTTCCCTGACTTCCTTTGCCTTAGTGTTGTCCTTACTTCTTCTATGGTGGGCTTTTCTTCTGCTCTCACCATAGGTTGTGTCTGGTGTAGTACAGCCTCTGTGGGGTTTTCTTCATTCAGAAGCTGCTGGAAGTACTCCTCCCATCTGCCTTTGATGTCCTGTGGACTAATGAGTAGGTTGCTGCTACCATCCCTTATTAAGGATGAATGACTATCTTCTTTATCTTTCTTTCTTTGTCTTGTAACCTGATATAATTTCTTTGTCCCATCTACTGACTTACTTTCTAGAAGCTTGTAAAGTGCCTCTGATGACTTGTCCTTTCCTATTGCAACTCCTTTCTTGCCTTCTCTGTTAGCCAACCATATTCATTCATAGTCTGGTCTGTCTTTTTCCGGCACTCCTTCTTTCTTTTGATGACTTCATGGACATCTGCATTCCACCACCAGCTGTCCTTATGTACCTTATTTCCATACCTGACTCAGCCACAGATCTATTCTGTAGTCCTCACATGCTAGAGCCCTGATTAATTCCTTGAACTTTTGTGCTTTCTCCCCAGTCAATTTCCAGGTCTTCAGCCTGATCTCTGTTGACTTTAGAGCCTTCCCTGACCACTGTTTGCACCTGATTGTGGCAACCACTGGTTTAGGCTGTGGGCCCTCTGTTTCACTGGCTATGACTTTGCAATCACTGATTCTACCCACTGCCCTTTCAATACTAGGAGAAAGTCTACCTGAGTTGCATGTTGGCCATATTTGTATGTGATCTTGTGACTGTTTCTCACCCATAGCCCCACCCATGTGGACCCATGCAGTCCTCATATCTCATTCTGTCTATCCCGATATATACATTCAGGTCACACATTGTTCACACCAGTTCATGTTGTCCTGCATTATCTAATAGGTCCTGCAATTGCTGTCTGCATACATTCTTTTCCTCACTACCACAATACTACTGTGGGACATAGGCTGAGATTATGAATACTACCATTGCCATCAGTCTGTCACTAATTTTGATGACAACCCTCACTGTCTTCCGAAGCCTCTCTCTTACCACATTTCCCACACCATTTCTAGCCCGTCCTCCTCCTGAATAGTAGACTTTGGATCCCAAGCCAAGCAACTTTGCTGAACTGTCCTTCAACCTTGTCTTCTGGATACATAGAATGTTCAGCCTCCTCAGTACCATCATGTCATCCACTTCCAAGCTCAGTCCTGTCAGTGAACCTACATCGAGTGTTTTGCAGGTTGATTGGTTTTATGTCCAGCTCTCACTCAACAGAGCTATGCCCAGTAACTCAAGCTGGGTAACTGGACACTGGCCAACCAGTAGCTTATTGATACAGGGCTGCTGGGCTGTATGTCAGGCACACACTGGCCAATAGGGGCACATACACCCCCCCCCATCATTAGTGTAGGTCACTGGTGTAGGTCAGAGTAGACTGGGTCCTCAACCAACTTATCATGGGCAAATACCCCTGCCTATTTGACATTAGTGAACACAAATGAATCACCTAGAGCCATAGCCCTGCCATGGTGCATAGTCTGATCCGTGTTCTTCTATCATGAGGATATTGTGCATCACAGTAGAAGCTGAAAGTGGTTGGTTTATACATTTCTACAACTCTTTCCCCCTATAGGACACCATGTAGAGTCTGTGTTGCTGCCCACAAATCCATTTTTTGGTGAGTTTGAGGTGGAAATACTCACATGTTTTTTCAAGGTGTGAAGAACCCCACAGAGACACAGAGAGGTGAAGACCTTAACCATTATGGCAAATGGTGTGTTACATAGTTTATGTTTAATGAAACATCAGTGTCAATCAAGTATGCCTCTTTGTGTTCTCCTACCCATAATTTGATCTGCAATTGCCAATCTACACCAATCAAGAGGGTAGTTGTGGAGAACACTATTTCCCATTGTGACCTGTCACGATGTGAATTTGCAAGGCTTGTAGAAAATGAATTGACCTTTGCTGTATAAATTTGCAATTCACTTCTCTTGTTCCTCCAATCTTTCAGTCAAATCTGCATGGCCTAGCCTCATTTAAGGATAGGGCTGAGGGTCATGCCTCCTCCCCCATCTGGCTTTCAGGGCCTTTTGTTTTGGGCCCTGCCTGTACATTTTGCCTTCCTTGACCAGCAACCTCTGGCCAAATCCCCCTCCTTTGACAGTTATTACACTTAGCTTTGAACTTTCCTGGTTTAATTGCAGCTCATTCATTTCTGTATATTGTTTTGTCCTCCACCTTTATGGGACTTTTACTTTCTTTTCCATTAAGTGTTTGCAAATGGCTCTTAAGCTACAGATGGCTGCATACAGCACCTAATATGCATCTGGCTGGCCTGTGATTAGAACTATGTGCTTGTGCTGCTTGGGCAGTCAGTCTACCACAGTGCCCAAGAAGGCAGCATCATTATAACTGGTGTTTTCACTACCATTGTACTGTCTCCTGTTTTTCCTTTCTGTTCTGCCAAAGATTCTTTGTAAGTCTTCCCTTCCTACCACCATGGTTAAAACAGCCTGTATGCAGTCATAATGTCTCCCTCTACTGTAACCATCTCAGTCACTACAAAAACTGAATTTGGCTGTATGGTTTTGGGAACAGGTGTGGTTTGAAAAATGAGAAGTACTCTCTGAGGAACTGGGAGACTGCAGTGGTGGTGCTGCGGTAGCATTGTTGCCTCACAGTAAGACGTTGTCCTGTTCGATTCTCAGCTAGAGCGTCTTCTGTGTGGAGACATGCGTGAATGGGCGTACCTTCATTGAAGGTTGTGAGTCAGGGCCAGCAACACAGCACATAAAAATCTACTGCCAATCATTAGCGGACCAGAGTTCTGCTGTGGCGACCCCTAACCGGGAAAAACCGAAAGACACAACAACAACTCTCTGAGGAAATGGGGATGTGACCATTATCATTTGTCGAAATAGGGGTTTAGCTATTATGTTTTTTGGAAATGGCGACTCAATTTGAGAAAGTAAGGATAGCTGTCAAGTTGTATCACAAACTTGGCTCAGTTGTTTTACTAAAATTATTGGTTGTGCCAGAGTAATTAAATTATATGTTATTAAACAAACCTGTGAACAGGAGGAGGAGTTTGGACCATTTTGCTTCTTTACATTTCTGTAGACTGTCCTAAGCTTTTTCTGGAGTATTATAGCCTGATTTTGCCACTATTCCATACACCTTGTTTAATCTTTAAACTAATTGCTCCTTAAAAGCCTTATTTTCCAGTGTTTCTTCAGTAGCCACCTCAATGCCTTGTTTAATTGCATTCTATAACACTTCTCTATATACTCACATTTCCATTCTAGTTTACTTTATTTATGAGCAGGCCATATGCATTTTCTAGCTCAGGCCTGTCTGTTTCTAAAATTTCTAACTCCCTAATCTTAATATTAGTTTTGTTTTTGTACTTCTTGTTCTTGTTCTTTGTAATTTTTTCCAACATTTTAAGTGTTCTTCATATTTTATATTTAATGCTCACTGATGCCTCCATTTAATGTTATAGCCAATGCACCTACTGCTGTACAGTAAATTAATCTGTAGCTAGAATTAATCAAATCAGCATTTTACAAAGACATTTACTTACACAAATTTATTACTATTACCAGTAAAGCAGATTGCATGACAGACACGGTTCAATTTTGCATTTATTGTCACAGCATCTTCAATTTGTTAAGTTCCCCCGCTCTTTTGTATACATTTTATTTCCTGTTTTACAGTATCTTCAAAATAACCAATCACTGTACAGCTTAGCCACCAGGGATCTCTCTGAAGAAGTGATATGGGAGAAATACTAACCACTGAGGATATCTCTGAAGATGTGGAATGGAATGGAAGGCACACTAGCCACCACAGATATCTCTGTATTTCTGAAGATGTGGGATGTTGGGAGCACTGGCCACCAGGGATTACACTACCATCCTCTGCCATAATGGCACTTACACATAATATTGGTTGGGGGAACACTAGACACCAGGGAGAACTCTTGAACTTCATACTTTATTGGCACTTACACATTAATGTGGGCCGGGGGAAGTCTAGACAACAAGATTACTTATTTATTAAAAGTCATAAAGGCATTTAATAAAAAAAGTATAGTATACCACCTACATAAGATATTAGACCTCTGCACCACTACTAGATACCAGAAATGTAAAAGAAAAAAATAAGACTTAAAAAAGGTGGGGGAACCTCTTGGTTTGTGCTACAAGGGTTTCTATAACATATATTGAAGATCTCAAGCATTATTTAATGCCTTCAACAGTTCATGAGATACTAGTGAGATGGACAGTGAACAGAAAACATATTTTTCAACCTCATAATTTACAAAAAGACAAAAATAATGGTGGGACAAAGACTCAGTGTGGATTTTAAGTATTCTTCTAAGAAATTCACAGGAATAACAGGTTGTTGTGCTATTATGCATTTACTGAAGGATATAAACATCACTATGCCTCAGCCTGGAAGAGGTATGCTGGAACCTATATAAAGTTCACCCAGGCAAAGCAGCTGGTCCAGATACGATCCCAGGGAGGCTACTTAAAAACTGTGCTGATTAGCTGGCACCAGTCTTCATCGATATTTTCAATATATCTCTCAGCCAGGAAAAAGTGCCCATACTGCCCAAATGCTTTAAGACCACCAATATCATCCCTCTGCCCAAGAAACCATCTCCAGCATCATTAAATGATTACCACCCAATTGCATTTACCTCAGTAGTGATGAAGTGTTTTGAAAAAAGTGGTCAAGGATCACATAACATCCTGCCTACCAGCTACTTTTGATCCTTTACAATTTGCATACAGGCCAAATCGTTCTACTGCAGATGCCATAGCCTTAACACTTCATCGCACCTTGGACCACCTGGAAAATAAGGACTGTTACATGCACATGCTGTTCCTAGACTTCAGCTCGGACTACAATATGGTAATTCCACAACTGCTGTCTAAACTAAGTAATCTAGGTATAGAAAACAAAACATGCAACTAGATACTCGACTTCCTGACTGAAAGGCCACAAATAATTTGAGCAGGAAAACATCACTCAAACAACATCACCCTTTAACAGCAGGGTCCCAAAGATTGCATACTCAATCCACTTCTTTTCACAATTGACATGACTGCACAGCTACGCATCAGTCAAATAGAATCATCAAATTTGCAGATGACACTACAGTTATCGGCCTTATCAAGAAGGAAGATGAGGGGGCATACAGGGAGAAGGTAAACCAATTCATTCACTGGTGCAGTGACAACAACTTAGTACTAAATGGTGGGAAACCCAAGGAAATCATCATCGATTTTAGGCAGGAAAATAAGCCACATACCCCTATCATCATCACTGGGGCCACAGTGGAAAGAGTAAATAGCACCAAATTCCTAGGAGTACATATCTCACAAGACCTAAGTTGAGCCACAAACACTTCCTTCCTTATAAAGAGAGCCCAACAACGTTGCAACTTCCTTAACAGACTTCTTAAAGCTAACCTCCCCCTCACAGGTCCTACTTACCATCTACAGAGCCACAATTGAGAGCGTACTGACAAACAACATCATTGACTGGTATCGAAATTGCTCTCAGGATGATCGGAAGGCACTGAATAAGATTGTTAAAAGAGGCCACAAAAATCATTGACTCCAACCATCAATCACTACAGGACATATATTCAAACAGATACTATGGTAGAGTCTGAAAACTATTGAAGGATATACACCATACAGCTTATGTACTATTCAAACTTATGTCAACAAGGACGTGATACAAAAGTATTAGATGCAGGACATCCAGATTCCATGACAGCTTCTTCCCACATGCCATCAGACTACTAAACAACAAACCCATAGCCTAACCTGCTAAATGGGTAAAACATTATTTTTGTGCAATATGTCATTGTTAGTTACTTAACTCTCTGCATAGCTCACTTAATATGTCTCCGTTTCCACAATGAAAACTGTAAACTGCACGTTTATGGCATATATTGGTGGTGGGTAAGCTTTTACACGTGTGCCTCTTTTATTTATAGCACTGTTTTTTTATATATACTTATATTTCTACTGAGTCTGTTCCTGTTGTTGTTGTATTTGTTTTGGTTCTGCTGTAAAACAAGCTTTAAGTTTTTTACTTTATTTATTTTCAGTATCTTATTTTGATTTTATTTGTACTATTTAGATTTTTATTCATTTAATCTATCTTCCTTCTCTAAACTGTCATTCTAATGGTACGAGTCGGAGTATTGAAATTTTGTGCAGTGATATGCAATTTTTTCTCTGTGTTGATCTGCATGACAATAAAGTTTACTTTGACTTTGAGTGAAATGTGAAATGCAAGGACAGGTATGGGATATGTGGTGTGTGTCTGTGTGTGTGTGTGTGTGTGTGTGTGTGTGTGTGTGTGTGTGTGTGTGTGTGTGTGTGTGTGTGTGTGTGTTTTACTACATGTATGTGTGTTTCAGATCCACCAGTGTCAACTACTGCAGGAAAGTGCTGATTAGTACTTGTGTTAGTTAATGGCAATTCAGAGACATAAAAGTTAACTGATGAGGTATCTCCTCAATGCAGCTAATGTGTCTCTAAATCATAAAATACCACATCACAGAAGCAGGGCCTTTTTTCCACTGCCCTCAATGTGAGCCCTGGGGTACTTTCTGAAACCCCAAGCTTATGCCAAATGAAATAATAGATAAAATATTTGAAGCATGTTATCTAATATTTCTGAGATATACACCTTATATTAAATCTTTTATAGCTTCATATTACAAGTAGCTGATTAAGAACTGTTTAATCAATAATAAATTACAACCATGAAACATATAACTTGTAGTCTGAAGGCCTTGGCTTGTTACACTTTATTGTGACATTTATGATTCAATAAAGTCCAATTTCAGTCCCAATAAAACTCTTCATTTGTAAACTTTGTAAGATTTGAAGGACCATGAACAAGTAAAAAGTTATTGTTTGGTCATGTGTTGAACTGTAAATTAAAGTTAAGTACTGCAAATAAAAAAAAAACACTAATAACACATAAATATGTTAGCATGACATTAACTTGGCTGAGAGACTACTAGGGTATAATACATTTTAGCCTCCATCTTCAATAAAGAACAGAGTTCAAATTAGACGAGGGTATTGTTATACCACTCATTTATCAACCAGTTTAATCCCTTCCAAAATGCAACAGTCATGAAAGCAGAGTTAGTAATTTTTATCAGAGACAGTCCCCAAACTCAGCAATTACAGTAAGTTTGTTGACTGTGTGCATATCAGGTGCCTGAGTGTGGTGAGTAAATAAATAAATAATGCCTCAGTAATGTAGTTTAAGTTTGTTTCACACAGATAATAGCCACAATAAAGTATTCCAACTTATTTCACACAAATGTATACTAGTCTTGCCATGCCAAACTGATGACTTAAACTGGTTACTTTAATCCACAGACAGCCTCTCCCAACACTCAGTAGTTATAGTCACTTCATTGACTGTTTACAGTCCATAAGCCTGATTATTATAAAATAATAATAACAATAGTCACAATAATTTATTTATTTATTTATTTAACATTTGTTGACCGGGAAAGTCTGACTAGCTTCCACAGATCCTGTTTTCAGCAGAGGCCCGGGGAGAAATGCTCCAGAAAGCTTATTCCAGCCTTGTTTCATGCCAACAATATGGATGACTGCAATTAGGGATCTAGACAATAGGCAAGAGGTGGCTGGAATTTATTGGAGAAAGCTGGCAAAGGAGCTAAGGTATTGGGAGCAAATAACTAGACAGGGAAATATGATAGACTGGGAAGATGCCAAGAATTTATTTGGACTGCAGGTTAGAGAATGCTTTCTCTATCAAGGATTGATATCAGAGTATAGGCAAAGAGAAAAAAATAGGGGGTCATAAACAAAATACCAGCACTGGTAGAGTTTTTAGTAGAATCTAGAACAGAAGCTGCCATTAAAAAGGGAATAATTAGTAGAAAATATAAAATATTGCATGAGAACTATAAGAATCAACCAGAGGAGGTTAGAACAGATTGAGAAGAGAGACTGAATAAGCAATTCATAAGGAAACAATGGGAGGATATATGTATGGCTCCCAAATATGCAACAAAATCTGGAAGATTTAGGATTTTTGGTTGGAAATGTTTACATAGATATTGTTATTCCTCAAGTAGACTCCAGAATTTTATTCCTCAGGTAGATAGCAAATGTTAAAGGTGTGATGGGGAAGAAAGATATAATTGGGAACATATTTTCTGGGAGTGCAGTGAGTTGGTGGACTTTAAGGATTCTATACATAATGCATTGTCGGAGATGCTGGGTGGGCAAATTTGTATGATAAGGGCGATGATTTTTCTGAGCTATGATACAGAATTGAATTTGTCTAGACATGGAAAGGCCTTGCTGACTCTAATTATGGTGGCTGCCAAAAAGCAAATACTACAAAATGGAAATCAAAATCTAAACCAGCTATTCTTGTTTAAAAAAGGGGGCAAGACTTGAATAATTATGTGATGTTGATTAGGTTATATGATATATAGCAATATATGTGAAGCATAATGTTTGTTAATTTTAACTTCTTAATACAGTTTGATTATTTTATATAAATGTAAATGTGCCTATGTCACAAGTGCTAATTCATTAAAGGTGTTTACAAAAAAAAAAAAAATAGCCACAAAAAAGTATTTCTACTTGCTTCAAACAAATCAAATTAGTCCCATGAAAGGCCATAATAAAGATTAAATGATAGCAGGCCAGTCATTTTCATTCCCAGACAACCCCTGCCATACTCAGCAATTATAGCTACTTTGTTGACTGTTTGTAGTAACGTGTTTCACTTCTGTTTCATACAAACACACAACTGCTAGACAGTCACAATAAAATGCCCCATTTTCCATGCAATGTTGTCCACTACCTAGACTATCAGGTTGTCTGACAGGAATTAAAAAAACAGACCTCACTCTACAGATGATTAAACTCTTACTGCTATTTACAACAGGGCCACCACATCTTCCTTCCTTTTAAAACGTGTAGACTATCTGTCATTGGTTGGCCCACTTTTGAAAGATGAAAGTTAAGACTGATGATATTGGTGCAAGAAACAAAAATTGTTTTGTGGGAGGAATGCTCGAAAAGAATGGTATCATCCTGTTGTTTGTTAAAGTATCAGTGTTCAGAGTATAGTATAGCTAATGTTAATTAGTAGGGCTATTATGAAACTGGAGATTAAATTGTTTTTCCCAAATAAGATGTGTCTGGATTAGTAGCTGTATATTTTTCAAGAAACATTTAAATGGTGAACTTAGCTAAGGAGAACTTAATTAGTGGCCATTTGTTTAGTACAGATTTACTTATGTAGTTTAAGTGGTAAAGTTTTATATTGCTTAACAATATAAGTGATGTGTGATTTCTTATCAGATTTTTAAGATGAGGATGATCCTTTTCTGCTTGGTACATGACTAGATTATTTTAAAGCCATGGTAGACACATATAAGGCTGACAAATAAATGTAGAAACAACACAGAAATGAGGTTGTTTTCACGATTGAGATTGACTGCAGGAACAAATGCCTTCCCAATATAGAGTTGTCTAATGCCACTAGGCCAGGTATTGGTGTACCTGTTAACTGGGTTAATGAAGATTACAGGTGGTAGATTATTGGGATGTGTCAAACACTGATTGTGTGGTATTGAAAAACATGTATTATTATGGTTAAAGGCAATAATTGGTAATGATAGCTATACAGAAGCCAGTGCATCATTTGGCAACATGTTACTAATTTATAAAGATAAGGTATAATGAAGGGCTAAAATATGAAGAGGATTTCCCCTAAAGATATATGTTGACTATATTATCAATGCTGAGTTCATTTTTTTATTTATTTTTTGTCTCATGTGGGTGTTATCGACTGGACTTTTTTATTTTTTTAAAGGCATTTATTTCGATGTGTATAGATGTTATTACTAGATGATTAATAAAGGCAATTAAAAAAGGAAGCAAGAAAGCTGATTTAAGCCTAAGCATATTTAAACTATGGTACAAATAGCAATCTCCCCTCCTATAAAGCTGCACATAATTTTAGCCAAGGGTACTCCCATGGTGTTGGTATTGCCAAATCCTAGAACTAAGCTACTTTTACTTTCTATTGACATACCAAAAGTGACTGTTCAATGATGGAAAATGTAGACAAAGATAGGAAACGTTTTCCAGTTTACTGCTTTATCTTTCTGTGGCACAAAATGTGGCTACTGAAATTGTTTTTGTAAAACATGGAACTAGACTTCATTATATTCCTTAGAGTTGCCACCTTGAATTGCAATATTTAGGAAATGGGCAATTTCTAAAATAACTTATCAATATGCCTTAATGAAATAACAGACAATTAGATCATTATGGTCTAAATTACTGAGATTTCCACCAATCACTCTGATAGACAAACTGAAATTGGAAACTGTTTAGACTAATCTAGCAATGTATCCTACTAATACATTGATACGTAGATCATTATGGTTTAAATTGGTCAAATTTCCCCTAATCAATCGATAGCCAAACTACAAGAATTAGCATTATTACTAACATCTTGTTAAATACTGTGGTGGTGGTGCTGTGGTAGTGTTGTCGCCTCATAGCAAGACGTTGTCCCGTTCAATTCTCAGAATGTCTTCTGTGTGGAGGCATACGTGAATGGGGCATGCCTTCGTTGAAGGTTGTGTGTCAGGGCTGGTAACCCGGTAAGTAAAAATCTACTACCAATCATTAGCGGACTGGAGTTCCACTGTGGTGACCCCTGACCGGGAAAAGCCGAAAGACACAAACTAACAGCTTGTTAAATATTATTAATTTTTAATTTGGTTGTGGATCTTTCTCTTTGGACTGTTAATTATGGTCTTACTTATCAAGGCCTACTTAATGAATGTTGAACTTTTTGAAACAATTGTTTTGTAATATGACTTTCATATAAGTTTTGCCATTATGTCTACTAATATCTGAGGATTTTCAGGGAGGTAGACATTTTGATGAGCAGTTTTTGATGACTTGTAAGATTATCACTGCATTATTGATAGGGAGTTATAGATCCTTTTGTTTTAACCACCACTTATCTGCCACACACACACACACACACACACACACACACACATATATATATATATATATATATATATATATATATATATATATATATATATATATATATATACTTACTGACCAAGGGTTATCATTTTTGTAGCACTTGAGATTTAAAAGGATGACTAAACAAATCTCACAGAGCCATTTGCAAAATCTTCCTCTATCGAATCGCTGCAACTACTCTTCATATACAGAAGAGTTCTTTAGAAATATGTACTCCAGGTTTTTTATTAATAAAACATATATAAAACAAAAATGGCATCCTTAATAAGAATCTTTTTAGCTTAATAAAAAGTCTGATAAATTGTAATAAATTATCATCATGATGTGCTGTTTGACTACAGAAAATCAGTGTCTATTGAAAGTCACTGTTCACACATGGTAACTGAACCAATTGTGCTGTTTAGACAGTATGCTTGATGTTTCCCACCTGATACCAGGCTACAATTCTGCTCAGATAGTTTGCCACAGCTAAACACAACACACACACACACACACACACACACACACACACACACACACACACACACACACACACACACACACACACACACACACACATACACACACACACACACACACACACACACACGCAAACATTTAACTATATATATATATATATATATATATATATATATATATATTCTCTCTCTCTCTCTCTCTCTCTATATATATATATATATATATATATATAGGTCCATATTGATTGAGTTTTCAGAAACTTGAAATTCATATGGTCGAGACCACGTGATAGAGGTTTTGAATACCCAAAGCTTTTGAATGGAGATTGTGGTACAGTGTGGATCAGAAAATTTATACTTTTCCTCAAAGTAGTGCGATCTTGCATTTAGTATATATAATTTGCAGGGAGGCTTGCCCCCCGCAAAAATGTAAAAAGGTAGATGTTGTGTTTTTGTCATTTTTTGATGTTCAAATTTTTGGAAACTCAATCATATAGTCTTAACTATATGAATTTCGAGTTTCTGAAAAATTGATCATCTGACATAGACCTAAATATATATATATATATATATATATATATATATATATAAAAACACACACACACACACACACACACACACATATATATATATATATATATATATATATATATATATATATATATATATACACATGCACACACACACATATATTCCACTTTTATATTTTATCATACCTTAATTCCTAGTACAGTCTCTTTGTAGAGAAATCTGGCAACAACAGCAATTGATGCATTTCAGACACATTCCCTTATATTGACAGTGTATTATTATAGGTAACCATGACAAGATTACATTTCAATACATCCTGAATAATTTTAGTGACAGCATGTCAGGCCAATATTTAAGTTGCAGGATCAATAATGCAAATGCTTGTTGCATGGCAAAAACAAATATATCATCTGATAGATATTGGAGTCTATGTCAGCTTTGACTGCAAAGTAATATATTAATTTGTCAGTAATTGTTTGTGATGGGATGACTTTCCATTTACACATTTCTAAATTTTTGCAGTCATATGTTATTATTTTTAACTCATCATAGTCTTAAACAAAAACATAACATGCAGGTATAGCAAAATAAATAAGCATGTATAACAATAATGCCAGTATAATAAAAACAAGTAGCCTTTGAAAATATCCACATCTCCATAAATATATTCAAAAATGCCAATTTAAAGTGATATTTAACATATTTGAAAAAGAAATATCAAGTATGTTGAAAAATCAAATTTGAATCCTCTTGGATGTTTAATAGTTGTTTTGAAGATTTCCAGAGAGTATGATTCCACTTTATGATATATAAATTAAAATTATTCTTGAATATGCCACAGGTATTTAGTCATCATACAAAATCAAATGTATTATTAGGGGGCGAAGCCTAGATGGCCTAGATGGCCAACTGAGAGCAATGGATTTTGAGAACTCCATAAACTAGTATAATAATATAGGAACATTTTATTATTTTCAAGTTTAAAACATCAGATATTTAGATATTAAAGACAGGATTTAATAACATGGGCTTGTGTATAATAACACTACTGTCTTAACTTGTCAGAAAATGACATACACTGCATTGAGCATCAAGGGGAAGCATGATGATTTTCTTATATAAGTAAATATGCATAACAAGTCATGTAATTGCTTTAACTTGAATTTTAGTTTTTGTAACCCATCCTGACCATATTTAATACTTAAGCAATTACCAGGGTAACTAATGTTTTACACATCATATCAAATTGACAAAGTTGTTCAAGAGAAACAGTAGAAGCCTGAACTTGGAAATGTCACAGAATGTAACAATCATATTGTGAACAAATAGTATTAAATTGACGATAATCACTCAGTTTAATAACATGGGCTTGTGTATAATAACACTACTGTTTTAACTTGTCATAAATGACATACACTACATTGAACATCAAGGGGAAGCATGATGATTTTCTCATATAAGTAAATATGCATAACAAGTCATATAATTGCTTTAACTTGAATTGTGGTTTTGTAACCCATCTTGACCATACATAATACTTAAGCTGTTACCAAAGTAACTAATGTTTTATACATGACATCAAACTGACAAAGGTGTTCAAGGGAAACAATATAAGCCAGAACTAGGAATGTCACAGAATGTAACAATCACATTCTGAACAAATAGTATTAAATTGACAATAATCACTCAGTTTAACCATTGCTGATTATACAAACTAGAATGTTGCCATGTAAATCTAAAAACTTTCAGTATATGCCAAAAAATGGCAATTTATGAATATGGAAAAGGAACTTGTAATCATTAATCACAATAAGTGAATTTGTTGTTTTTAATGTATAATTTCACTCATTTTATATTAAGAAATGACAGATATGAAAATCCTTATTTGTAGGAAATGGGGAGAAGAGGGATGCACTGATAATTAAAATGCACTAACTTTCATCAATGTTCACATAAAACAAACGTGATGCTTTAAGTAAGTTAGTAACAAAGTTTTTACTTAAATTTCTGGCAAACAATGAAATATCACTTCTGATATATCCAGTAAAATAAATTGCATTATAAACATTAGGTATAAATATTATTACCATCTATTTATATTAAGTAATACGTTTTGAAAGACTTCATCAATAAGGGTGAATATGTTAAATAACTGTACTAGAATATTTTACTGAGGTTTTATATATGATACATCCTACTTTACTATGATTGAATGCGTGTCATCTATCTTTCATGTAAATATTAATTGCTTATACAATAAGTAAACATTTATATTTTATTAAAATTCTGTCTAATCTGCAATAGTACTATATCTGTTCAAAATAATATAAATATTGCTTATTCCTATTACAAATATTCTCCATATGATAATTCAATTTATGGAGCTTAGATGTTCTGAATTGTCAAGGTATGAATGATAATCTGATGGACTTAGGTTTATCCATCAGATTAGGAATGATTTTCATTCCATGGCTAATACGGATCTTAGTTTTGTTTACATTTATTAATTTAAATTTATTTCACAAAAACATTTTTAGTATGACTGACCAAAACATTACTTTACTGGTAAACACTCAAAGTATAAAACTGATAAATTCCTTTAAAAGCTCAAACATATGCTTTATAATTATCAGAGGAAAATGTTTAATAGTCACAACAAAACAAAAAATACATAGTCTAAATAACCTAAGATGGATTTAACTTCATTATCTTTAAATATCAATGGCTTAAACCATCCTAGCAAGAGATCAAATCTACTGAAATATTTAAAACTGAGCAAAGCACAAATTGTCTTCCAAGAAACTCATTTCAAAATAAATGACAATTACAAATGGAATCCTAAGGAATACATTATGTGATATTGGTGCAATCCACTTATAAGACAAAAGGGGTAACAATTTTATGTAAAACAAATGTGATTAACCCAGAAATCATTTACAAGTATGAAGATAAAGAGGACTTTATGGCATTATTAATAGTTAAATATAATAATAAAATATGGACCCTAGCCAGTCTATACTGGTTCCCAGGCATTGGAATAGGAACTGTTAAAAACACTTGGATTTCATTTCCAACAATTATAAAAGCAGCTTAATATTAGGAGGATATTTTAACTGTATATTTGGGTCTATATTAGAAGACCGAAGACGCATTCTTTCAAATGCATCTTGGTCGAACTGAAAAGGCTGAAAACGGAAAATATTGAAGTGGCTGTTAAGCGAATTCTTTCCCTGGGAAAAAATTCACTTGGCCCGCTTCAGTACTTTGTCATTTTCGGCACTGTAGTGCGGTCTCTGAGTTGGTATATTTAAGTAGGGGGGTGTGGGGGTGAAGCCCCCCCACTTAATGTAATGTTTGTAATTGATTTTTTTTTGTTGGAACAGCGATTTCTTTCCCTTGGAAAAAATCACTGTTCTGACACTTTGATATTGTAAGCTTTTGCTTACATGTGGTCGATTAAACACAGTTCGCTTTTTAAGCATTCGGTGATTTAATATAGACCTGTATATTTGATATATCTGAAACTACGAATAAAAGATTGCAGCCTACATCTGCTGTATCAAAAGCTTTAAAAAAAGTGGGTAGAACCATTACATCTTGTAGATACTTTCAAATTTAAAGAAGATAAATCTCTGATGTTTTCCCATCAAAATCACAGATTTAGTACCCAAACTAGAATAGATAAAATATTTGCTGCCCATGACTTAAACTCTAAAATTGTTAATTTCTCAGTCACTCCCAGCCCCTTTTCAGACCACAATTCATTGATACTAAAAGTTCAAAATGGGTACAAACCTTAATCTTTAACTCCAGAATTCCATCATATAGAACTAAAATTAAAAAGTTCATACCCTGGTTATTATCTGAATCACAGTTCTTCTTAGATATTAATTACACCACAGAGATAAATAAAATAATGATATGGGACTCATTAAAAGCTTACATATATGGTAAAACCCTAACTTGGTATAAAAAAATCAGAGAATGGGATTCTGAATTATTAGCTCTACAATCCAAACTTTTGTCAGTAAAAGCTGAAAAAAATCAAAATCATTTGGAGATGAAAAAGAAAGTAGAAGTATTAAACAATAAATACAACAACATTCTAACACTTAAAACTAGTTTAACTTTAGAAAAACTAAAAAGTAATACCTTGGCCACTTATCCCAAATATCAACATAATGTATTCACAAGAATCAAAATACAATCAAAAGCTAATAACATTAAAAGTATCTTCCATGAAAAGAAAGGGAAAAATGTCTCGGATATAGGTGACATTCTTGATGGCTATAGAAATCACTATGTAGAACATTTCCAAAAAGAAAATATACATATTGATCAATTAAATCTAGACAAAAACTGTTATAATATAAAAAAACAAAAAAAATTAAAACTAGATCTGCAAGCACCCATATCCTACAAAGAAATTACAGATACAATAAAAGAGGGTAAAAATAATAAAGCTCCAGGTATAGATGGCATAATTATGGAAATATATAAACTTTTACCTTCAAAGATACTATCCCTCTTCCATATAATTATATTAGAAATTCAATCACAAGCTTTAATACCACCCTCTTGGAGATATTCCTTAATCACACCAATCCTAAAGGAAAATACATCCCCAAACCTCTGTACCTCATATAGGCCTATATCATTATTAAATAATGACTATAAGATATTTATGACAATATTAACCAACAGAATGAAAATACCACTATCTGAAACAATAAATAATGATCAAACTGGATTTATATATCATAGACACATGCATGACAATATTAAAAGGATAATTTATCTTATAGATTATGTTAATAAAGAAAATAAAGAAACACTCATAATTGGCTTAGATATAGAGAAAGCCTTTGATTCCTTAAATTGGGACTATTTATTCAAAATCCTAATTCTATTTAAATATCCTGATCTCTTAAAGAATATATACAAATAATTTAGTGTATGTCAAGTTAGGTCCTTTTACCTCTGAATCTATACATATAACAAAAGGTACTAAACAAGGATGTCCCATGTCACTGATTCTGTTTCCTCTGGCTACTGAAATATTGGCAGATTCAATTTGTAACAATATAAAAATCAAAGGAATAGATGTTTATGAACAATACAGTTCTAAAGTAATGCTATTTGCTGATGCCATATTACTAACATTATCTAATACAAAAGAGACATTAGAAGAATTAGATCTATTAATTGACAAATTTCAGATGACTTCAGGACTCCATTTCAATAAATCAAAATCAAAATAAGAAGTTATGTACTCACCACAACGTTCGATGTATGTAGTCCATCTCGCCTTACATTCTTACCCGTGGGTTCAGAGCCAAACCTCAGCTCCGACTCGGCCATACTCTAGCTCGAAGTCTTCAATTGGCACGTGGCTAAGAGGTATCCCTTCATGCAACAGGTCTATTCCCCAGATCTTGTTTGCTGCAAGCGCACACATACACACACACACTAAGAAGAACAACAACCCCAACAGAAAGGACTACTGACACCTAGAGACTATACCTCCAGGTCCTCTAGGAGGGGGTAGGAGGGAGGGTTAGTAAAAATGTAAGGCAAAATGGACTACATATATTGAACATTATGGTGAGTACATAACTTCTTGATGTTATGTAGTCCAATCTCGCCTTCATTCTTACCTGTGGGACAGCGTCCCAAGCACCTTGATCTTGGGTGGCTCATTGAAAAATACTCTTTAGCACTGTGGAACCAAAGAAAAATCTGCCTCTAGAGACCATATGTAATTTGTAGTGACTAATAAAGGTATGAGGCGAAGCCCATGTTGCTGCAAAATATCATCCATAGACATCCTAGCGTGAAACGCAGTTGAGGTATTCACAGATCGTGTAGAATGAGCCTTCACTTTAAAGGGTAATTCTTTGCCATTGGAAGCATAAATAAATGAGATGCAATCGGAGATCCAGCGAGACAAGGTTATCTTAGAAACAGGAACCCCAAGTCTAGTGTCTGAAAATGAGGCAAACATTTGATCTGATTTCCTGAAATCTTTTGTCCTATGTAAATAGAAACGCAATTGTCTATGAACATCTAGCTGATGAAACTTAAATTCTGCCCTGTTGGAGAATTCAGGAAAAAACACAGGCAACTCAATGGATTGGTTGATATTGACAACAGAGGCAACCTTTGGAACAAAGGAAAGATTGGTTCTTAAGGAGACCCTATCTTTGTGAAACACCAAATAAGGAGGCTTAATCGATAATGCTTGGAGTTCAGAGACCTGCCTAGCTGAAGTTATGACTACCAAGAATATTGTCTTCCATGACAAGAATTTAATGTTACACGTAGCTGCGGGCTCAAAGGGAGTTGAGGTAAGCTTCTGTAATATAAAATTGAGGTCCCATGGCATTACTGGATCAAAGACTGGAGGTCGGAGTGACAATGTCCCTTTCAGAAAAGCCCTACAAAGCCTATGAGCCATAAGGTTGGGCTCATTAGTAATGTGAAAGGTAGAAATCGCTGCCAGTTGCACTTTAATGGTTGCTGCAGCTGACCCATGACTGAACAGTTGAGAAAGAAATTCTAATATTGCCGAAATAGGTGCTGTATAAGGATCAATATGTCTCTCATGGGCCCAAAAAGAAAATCTCTTCCACTTACTGGAATAAATCTTCCTGGTAGAAGACTTGTGGGAAAATGATAGAATATGGACCACTTCCAGGGAAAAATCATGAAGCCTGACTAAGGACGGAACTGGAGCAGCCAAGCCGTCAACTTGAGGGTCTGGATGGAGGGATGGAACTGTCCTCACATATAAGTCAGCAGATCTGGAGCTGGATCCAGAATCCAGGGCTTGTCCATTATATAGGGTTGAAGGAAGGGAATCCAAATCTAACAAGACCAGTGTGGGGCAATGAGGATCATTTTGCTTCCCAAAGACTGTGCTTTCTGAATGACCCTTGATATCAGAGGTAACAGTGGAAAGGAGTAGAGAAGACCGGAGGGCTAATCATGAACCACAGCATCCCTGAGTTTTTCCCCCTCCGGGGATAAGGGTGAAGTAGCTGCTGCATTTGGCATTGAGGGGGATGGCAAATAGATTGCAGCAAGGCTGACCTCATCTGTGGAATATCTTCTCCGCAACATAATTGTTCATGGACCACTCGTGAGGCATTAGGATAGCTCTGCTCAGCTTGTCGGCAATCACGTTGGACTTCCCCGGTATATGCGTTGCAACTAGAAAGCGTTGGGGAAGACACCACCCACTGCCAAACTCAAAGTGCCTCTCTGCAAAGGGGTTATGATTTGTTTCCTCCCTGTTTGTTCAGAATACCATACCACTGACATGTTGTCTGAGTGGACTGCAATTGTCCCTAGAGGGAAAAAGCTCTGAAGTGCTTGCAATGCTAATAGCACTGCTCTCATCTCCAAGACATTGATATGTAAATGGGTCTCGTGATCCTGCCACATGCCTTGGACTGTCCTGCCAAGATTATGCCCCCCACCCGATCTGGGAGGCATCCGTGGTCACAGTGGCAACTGGAGAAGATGGAACAAAAGGCTTGCCCACGTTGAGATTGCTGGCCTGAAGCCACCAGAGTAGATCCTGCATGCACGTGTCCGTAATCAGAATAGAATGGGAGAGTGGAAGATGCTGTAGTGACTACTGGGTGAAAAGCAGCCACTGAAGAACCCTCATGTGTAGTCTGGCAAGGGGACCTAGCATAATCGTGGCAGCCATGGTCTCTAATAACTTGAGGACCACTTTTGCCTTGAGCTTTCTCAATGGTAATAAGGCGTAGACCTACTGTTGTAGAGCCTGAATTCTCTCTTCTGGTAAGAAGGCCCTCATGAGCACCATATCTAGTTTGGTGCCAATAAAAGTGACACTCTGCGAGGGCAACAAGGTAGATTTTTTTCCAATTTAGAGTAATTCCTAACCTTTGGCACAGTGTAATGGTGGTATCCCTGGTCTGTAATAGTAGATGCCTGGTGGTGGCAGAAAGGAGCCAGTCATCCAGGTACGGAAACACTTGGAATCCCTGACATCTCAAGTGAGCCGTTACCACTACCATGCACTTGGTGAACACCCTGGGGGCTGTGGTGAGACCAAAGGGCAGAGCGCAAAACTGAAAATGACTGGCTCCCAGCCGGAAGCGTAGATGACTTCTTGATGCCCTGTCCATCTTGATATGGTAGTAAGCATCTTTGAGGTCAATGGAGCACATCCACACATCTTCCCCTAACAGAGGAAGTATTGACTGTAAGGTGACCATGTGGAACTTGGACTTTTATACATGAAGGTTCAATCGGCTGAGATCCAAGATGGGTCTCAGGTCCCCTGTTCTTTTAGGCACCAAAAAGAATCTTGAGTAAGTCCCTAATCCTACTTGGTCTGCATCCCTGTGACTGGGTGGAATGTCTGGGATTCTTTTGGTTGGTGGGGGAGGAGAAGAGAAGGGAATATGCTAACCTCTGGAAATTATCTTTAATACCCACTCATCTTGGGTGACGTCTTGCCAGGCTTCTGGTAATAAAGACTTGCAACCCCCGACTGGCTCCAGAGGTACACAATTGGGCCTCCATTCAGGAGTGCTGGTAGGGAGGACCACAAAAGGAATCATGGTCTCCCTGGTTATGCAGGCCTCCTCTGCCTCTAGGGTAGTGTCTACCTGAATTTCCACCCCCTCCCCTGCCTCTGGAGGGGAATCACTTTGTGCGCCCTGAAAAAACCTCTGCGACTTCCTGAACCACATTTTCCCACCCTTCTGGCTCTTGGGGTAAGGTCTAGAAGGCATGAAAAAACAGACTCCCACGGCAGACAGGGTTTTTCCTTCCTGCTTGCACCTAGTGAGAGTGTCCTTCACCTTGGTTCTGAGCAACGATGAACCATCAAAGGGGACGTTGGTGAACGCAGACTTGAAGGCCTCCACAAAATTGCACAAGCGCATCCAGGAGTGTCTCCTAAATGAGACTCCAGAACTCACTGCCCTACTCGCTCCGTTGGCTGCATATGATATCAGCCTCATGGAGGAGATGGTAAGGGAATTTAGGGTAGACATCTGTGCATTGACCTTCTTGCCAAGGCATCAGAAATGTTACCCTGTAGAGAATCTCCTAGCTCTTTTAGGAGATCTCTCTGGAGCCTTGTAAAATGCATCAAGTAGTTCAGCGACTGCAATGTAAAGGCCGCTGAGGTAAACACACGCTTCCCATACCTGTCCATAGCCTGGAACTCCTTGTTAGGTGGAAGGACGGTAGACGAAGTTTCAGCAAGTTCCTTCTTGGTGGCTGCTGCACCACCATGGCATCTACTGGAACGCCTTTTGTTAGATATTCCTTGTCAGTGGGGGTGGACAAAAACTTATTGGGTCTCCTAGGGACCGGTTCCACAGTGTCAGGAGTTTCCCACACCTTTCAACAAACAAGATCTAGTAGCTCATTGAAAGGGGGAGAAACGCAAGAGGCAGAGGGTTGAGACCTGAAAGCCTTCAGGAACACCGATTCCTTATTAGAAGAGGATTTAGAGGGTCAGCCACATCTCTGCTTCAAGATCTCAAGGATATCTGAAAAAGAGATATCTTCAGAAGACGACTTGGGGAACCCCTCTGACTCCTCGAGGTCAGTGTCCGACGTGAGAGACTCATCCAGGGAGTCGAGGTGTTTCCTCTTACACAATCTCTTTCTGGCTGGCTCCTCAGGCAAAAACTCTGGGGAGACGTCAGAAAGTTGGGGACCCCTCATGGAGGTATCCTGAGGCTTTGGGTCTCTGCTGTCCAGGGACAGAGGGTGATCCAAAACTGACACCAGTGCCAGAGGGAGCAGAGTATCGGTGCAGTAGGATGCAGCTGACAACCTGGCCAGCATGCTCCTCATAACCACAAAGGCTGATCTGCCTGGCTCCGAAGGCCGACTAGCTGTAGAGAATACTGTAGTAGCCCTCGGCGCCGAGGAAATGAGGTCCAAAGCCAATGTCAGGTCCAAGCTCACTCAAGGCGAAGCACCGATAGGAAGGCTCAGAACTGATGAAGATCGATCTGAGCCCTCCCCCTGGGGTCTGACCGGAGAACCGTGGACCCTCGACCCTGTCGACAGACCCGATGGGGTCAGAGTGGAAATCGGTACCGAGAGGCCAGGCAAAGCTACTGGAACTGACCTAATGGCACCTGACGGAACTGACAACTCTGGATCCAAAGGCCAAGAAAAGCTCTGAGGAGGAACATCAAAGGATGTAGAGGCCATAAGCTCCGGAGCCGACTGGGTCAGAGCTGAAATCAATTTGGCCAACACCGATGACTGAAGCAGTTTCTGCACAACTCTATCAATGTCCTCATCGGAAAGGGTCCTCGAGGACCTGGAGGATATAGTTGGAGACCTGAATCTCCCTACATTAGGGGACTTGCATGAAGGAGAAACCGGTTGAATAACTGAAGACCGGCTCCGAACCAAAATATCCATGACCGGCTCCGAAAGGCTGGGAGCCGATATGGACTTAGTCAAGACACTACCTTCTGTCGGCACCGAAGGCAATGGAACCGAAGAAGGAGAAGCTGTTCTAGCAATTTTCTCTGGTGGAAAGTGAAGAAACAGAAGGAGCTGGAGAGCGCTTCTTAGAAGTCTTTTTGTCCTTTTTAGCTGGAGAGGATAAGGCACTGGAAGACTTAGCCAAGTCTTCCTCAAAGGAGTTTTTAAGCAGTTCTTTCAAAATGAGCTTGTTCTTCCTCTCCTGTAGTACATGAGGACTGAAGGAATGACAAAACAAGCAGGACTTTTGGAGGTGAATAGCCCCCAAGCAGTACACGCAGACAGAGTGCCCATCAGTCAAAGACATTTTATTGTTGCATTCAACACACTTCTTAAAACCCAAAGGCCTGTGTTCCTTAGAATCCTTGGACATGCTGAATAAAGGAGAACACACACAGGTGCAAAGCAATACATACACACACTGGACTCAAATAAACCCCACACAGGAAACTAGAGCCTCTAACTAAAAACGGCCTAGTAACCAGCGGGAAAAAAACTACAGGGAGAACTAGGTC
Source organism: Protopterus annectens (assembly GCF_019279795.1). NCBI lineage: Eukaryota > Metazoa > Chordata > Ceratodontiformes > Protopteridae > Protopterus > Protopterus annectens. The sequence goes on along the minus strand of NC_056730.1, from coordinate 697,956,664 downwards.
CTCTAACTTAAATGGGCCTAGCCCGGGGAAACAAAGGCAGGATAGCACCACTAGCCAGACACGACAACACTAATAAGCTAACAGAATGGAGCACCAAACCAAAGACCTCACAGAAAAAATGGGGAGGACTAGGTCCTCTAACTGAAACGGGCCTAGCCCATGGGAAGAAAGGAAATGAATGGGATACCAAAATGGCCAATGAAAAGGCCAGAAAAACAGCAAGAGAAGCAAAACAAAGGCAGTATAACACCACTACCACACACACAGAGCTATGAAAATAGCTTTTTTGAGCAACCACAAGTCAAAAGTTTATAAAAAGTTTATAAACAGTATACTTAGCCACGGCCAAAAGCGAGACCATGTCTGAGCTTAACGAGCGGCAAACGAGATCTGGGGAATATATCTGTTGCATGATGGGATACCTCTTAGCCACGAGCCAATTGAAGATTTCGAGCTAGAGTATGGCTGAGTCCAAGCCGAGGTTAGGCTCTGAACCCACGGGTAAGAATGAAGGCGAGATTGGACTACATAACATCTTTTATTTTTAAATAAAAATAAGAACTGCAGACTAAGAGGGATCACATCATAATGAAACAAGACTCTAGCTTAAAATATCTAGGAATTGAGTTATGCAAGGATAATAATGAATTAGTCTCAAAAAAACTACAATAATATCAATACAATTAAAATCTCTGTGGAAAAATGGAACTCAATAATATTAACATTTGAAGATAGAGTACAGTTAATAAAAATGGTTTTACTGCCCAAGATCCTATATATAGCCTTGGCAATACAACTGTTACCAGAAAGGAATATACTTAAAGAAATAAATTCATGCCTAATAAAATTTTTATGGTTTCCCAAAAGAAACAGAATAGCTTTAATACATCATATCAGACCATGGAAACAGGGAGGATTAAACTTTCCTGATATAGAAACATATATAAAAGCATCAATATCTAAAACAATCTCAGATTGGATAAGTCCAAATTACTCTGCAAATTGGAAAGAATTACTAACTGTAATATCAATAAATGAATTTGATTTACAAAAAAAAAATTTCAAATACCAGATAAAAACAATTTGCCATGACAGATATTATGTACTAGTATGCAATATAGCATAACTAAACCCATTAAAACTCGTATGATTAATTATTACTCATTTAGGAAAATTATTAGTGCAAATATAGATTTAAAAATCTGGTTTGATCTTTTAACACCATTTATAGTCATAAAGAACTTTCCACATAAAATATATAGAGAAATTATTAATTCCTGGGAACAGAAAGGATTTGTTTGTTGGCTCCAATGTATCAAAGAACTAAAAGTTTTAGATATGCAAGTAATAAAAACAACATACAAAATTCCACAACAGGACTGGCTAACTTTACAAAGTATTCTGTCATATTCACAAAATTTAAGTGTAATAATTAACTATTCTTCATTTAAAGAAATACCTACATTTACAAAATGCATATATGAAACCATATATAATGACTGTGACGTGGGAAACGGTATTTCAAAATTTTACAAAATATTGAAAAACTATAAAACAACACCCAAAACCTCATATTGGAAATATATAACAAAATGGCATTTAATACAGTTAACTGAAGATATTAAAACAGATATCTTATTATCGATAAAATATACATCCTTTACACAATACTGGAAAGTTTTTAATTGGAAATGCTTGCACAGAGCATTCTTAACCCCAGACAGAATCAATAAAATTAGTTCTTCCATAAAAGGAATATGATGGAGATGTGAGCAAGTACACAATGCAGATTGGAACCACATTTTCTTTGATTGTATTAATATTAAGCCATTTTGGAAAGGTATTAATAATTTTCTACAAGCTTTATTTAATGAATCATTTTATTTAACTAAAGCTCTCTTATTGTTAAATGTGAATGAATGTCCTCATTTGAATAGGTCAAACATGTATCTAGTATCGACTATACTTGCAATTTCAAGAAAGTGTATAACAAGAAGATGGAATACAAACAAAATACCAACTTTGGAAGACTTCTACAGCCTACTGAAGACCACAGCATTATTGGAAATTAAAATAAAAGTACTAAGAATTTATCCAAAGGCATTTATCAACAACCCTTGGGGGAAAGTCTTATCGTTGATTGACATTATGCAATAATTGATCAGACACTCTGATAATGGATTGGACATACTTATAAAGTAACTGTATACATTAAGATCTGTTATAGTGTCAGACTAATGTAAATAGTGTACATAGTTATTTAAGATGTTATGTATAAATACTATGGAATTCATTCAAATGTATTTGAAAAATAAAAAAAAATTTTGAGGAAAAAAAATTAAATGTATTAAAATGATAAGGAGCATCTTGAGATCACTGGCTAAAAGTTTAAATAGAAAGTGTGGGCTAAACTACTTATAATGTCCGTGCATCTTTAAACTTTAGCCTTAAACAATTTCATATTGTTTTAAAGCACTTAGGGATGAATATTCAAAAGCTCCACCTTAGTTTTAAAATGCAGGACCACTACCATGGTCTAAGTCTTTGGCCACACACAGACAAATACAACACACACACATACACACACACATACATGCACATATGCACACACACACTTGCACAAACACATGCATTTCCTAATTTCTGTTAAAGTATTCTATTTGGTATTTCTTCCACAATATCTGCCAGATGCTTAAATCACTCACTTACAGCCTGCCTTCCATACAGAACAGGAACGTCTATGAATGTTGTTTTAGATGTTTGTGCATCACATCTGGGCTGTAGGCCAATACTCTAAGACCACTAATCTAAAAGAATGCAAGGGAGAGTATAACAACTACCAATACTTTATCAGTAAGTGAGGTCGTTATCAATACAGAACTCTTCGTCTCTCAAGGCATAATATTCTGCTGAGTTTTTGCAACTTATATTGCCAGCTAAATGCGTATGAAATATGGGATGCGTGAACTTATTTTAGCAATTTGCACTAGATGCGTGGTCAGTAGCACTGTATCATTTTTGTTAAATTATCTGCACAGACTTAAAAGAAAATGTATATATAATCACATATAGTTTAGTAGCTGTAACAGAACTAAGCCAACCAAGACCATTATAGAGATATGTTATAGAAAGTGGTAAAGCACAATTATGAAAAGAATATACCATTAGTATCATATAGTGCAATCACCTGCATATCGATATTAAACTTTATTCCTAAAGTTTTCCCTTAGTATTAACAGAATTAATTAAAGCACATGCCATGAACACCAGCCTTGATATCTCGTTGGCCACTGGAACATTTTTCCCTGAAGCACTTCATTAAGATTTTATTCACTGAATCATGATCTGGTGATGTAAATTGCTTCAGCAGACTATACTGTAATCAGTAAAGTTACATAAAAAGAGAGAATAGTGTTTAAGAATGTAGCAGAAGTTACATGGAAGGAAAGAAGTAAACAAATAAATAAGACCATGATTAGTAATACAGTAAAGATGAAGTAAAAACTGAAGAAGTCTCCCAGTGCAAACAAAGGTTAGGTTCCAAAACACTCCTGCCAGCATATAGTTTCACAGTTTCACAATGCCTGTCTATTACTTATCATCTCTTTATATAGAGATCATATTTGTCTTTTCATCCTTTTTGTATGTTAGTAGGTAGAATGTCATAGATGAGCTGAGTTAATAGTCCCGAGTTGTAGATGCTTAACAGCTATGTAAATGGAATATGCTAGTTTAAGACTGCATTAATTGATACATAAAGTTGACTTCTACAATTTCTAGTACATCCCCTGAAAACATACCTACCACAGTGAACTTCATGCAGTTCATTTGCTGAGGTACCACTCCTTCCACACTTGACTTTTCATGTCCTTCTTAATTATAATAGATTAAATACCAACAATGTTTTGTATGGCCCATCTGTTTAACAAATTAGATCTACTTCATATTATGTCAGCTAAAATACTTGGCACACCTTATAAACTTCTCCTGTCTACAGGTGGTAATATAGCAACTGCATACAGTAAGTATGTAATAAGGTAAGCTGTACAACTGGCACAGCCCTCTGTTATAAGAACATGTACCTTTTGAGCTTAGGTGCATCATAATTTGCTTTATTAATATCATTGCCGACACTTACAGCACCACTGCAGTTATAATTTACTTTTTCAGCTACATCTCATAATTGAGTTTTCTGTGTTTAAACATTATTACCATTGTCATTTGTACCTAGGGAAAGTGTTCCTTTGTCTTGTTCAGCTTTGTCAAACAGTGTGTCTGTCCTGTAACCTAATTCTTTGCACAAGTGGCCAGCATAAAATGAATACAAACCATTATTTGAATGAAATGTGAATCTCCTTTAAAGGTTTTACACTTAGTTGTGCACTAAGCAAACATAAACTAAACTATATGAAATGGCATGTGAACTATTTTGGAAAGGTGAGAAATAAAAGCTGGAAGTATGCATTTTACCTTCCATGGAGCTCATAAATGAGCTTCATAATTACCGGCCCTAATGAAAAGGAGGCCTAACAGAATATTTTATATCCTTATTTCTGTTTTGGGTCAATAAATAAAACAAGGAAATGACTGAAGAATACACTGCTTTCAGATAAGTCTGCGTCTGATGGGGGCATAATAACTGCTGGTACCTCAGTGTAGCTGTTGACCTAGATTTTATTCTCTACAGAAGGTTCAGCTGTAGTTCTTGGCTGTCAAACAAACCTGATAAATTACAAGAGAGGTGCTGATAGTGGTTTGAAAAGAAGCAAATGCTGTTACTTGCATCCCTAATTCCTGAGCTGTGATTAAATGTCAGCTACTTTCCAGATACATTAATTCAGTGGTCTAGCAGAATCTAAGGCTTGTATGGCTTGTTTCTCTCTCACTCTCTTTTTTATTGATGCTCTGGACAGCAGGACTTTGAACATGGATCACCTTGGCATTTATTATAGGATTATACCTGAGAAAGGCATATTCATGTTTAGTGTACTTAGCTGGCTAATAAAGTCATGTACAAATCAGAAACATATATGGCAATTTTAAACATACATCTGTCAGCATCTCCTATGTACAGAAGCATATAATAATATATCATAAGTAGAAGTGTGCAGCTCGTGTGAGTAAAATAGCATTTTTGACTAGATAAGAAGAAATGTCTGTACTTTAGTCCTTAAATTTACTTCATTAGTTAGTTAGTTAGTTAGTTTTGTTGTACATTTTTTATGGAAAATTAAATCAAATGTACACAGATATATTTTTTCTGTGGGTGGTTAAGGAGGCACCAGCAAATACAACAAAAGGGACATTAATTTAGCCAACAGTTTGTATTTCTCTCTTATATGGCATAAATGCTATCTGCCTCACTGCACATCACCTTATGTTATTATAGATATTTTTAAAATATATTATGATGACATCAGTGAGTCTGGTCTTCAGATGAAGTATAATTTGCTTGTGTTCTTTTGGAATGGATATGTTTAAATGTAAACTATTCAAGATTGTTGATATGCGCATAACAAAGAGTGAACAACAGCCAGGTTATATGCAGTTTAAAAGTTTACCCAGTGGCCATCTTTAATGCTATCAGTCTAGTGAAAGAAGCAGGTCAAGGCTTGGGGTTGCGGAAGACTAAGGAGCAGCATGAGGTGAGGATGACAACATACACTGACCAGTGCAACATTACCAGGATATACTCTTTGCAAAGCATTAGCATTCCCTGATTAGTATATGTTGTAGACATCTGGCAGACCAAAGCAGATTTCTAGTCCTTTCTCCAGTTCAGGGTAAAGAACAGAGACCAGAGTAAAGGGGTCAGGTTGTGTGGACAGCCCTTAACAAACTGAGTATGTTGCCAGTGAGGAAATGTCTCCTGTCCTGCTACTTGAGAAACAAGTACCCACATATTGAAAGGGGTCTCATTGCTGACAGGAATAGCAAGCTGGAAGATAACTACTGATTACCATTAATATGGGGAGAACTGGTCATAAGGAGGCCTGCGTAGTTCAACAGGTGTCAAATGCTGATCACAATACAGTCAGATGGGAAGGGAATAGAAGCTGGCAAGTGAGCAGTTGTTTAAGCAGGGGTGGCGCTGATCACTATAATTTTGTCTGTGTATGTGTGTGTATGTATGTGTATGCATACATGTATGTGTTTGTGAGTTTGTTTTTGTGTGTGTGTGTGTGTGTGTGTGTGTGTGTGTGTGTGTGTGTGTGTGTGTGTGTGTGTGTGTGTGTGTGTGTGTGTGTGTGTGTGTGCAAGGAGATCCTGGACATTTACTAGCAGATTTAGCAGGGGTATGCTGAGGGACTCTATTTGCACTGTGGCTGTGAACAGGTTTGTAAGGCATCAATCATTCCCAGGATTTGTGTGTGGCTATAGCAGGTGCTCAAACTGTTGCCTGGATGGCTGCAGAGGTAGTTCATGAGGCTGCAATCATTGCCATACTGTGTGTGTGTGTGTGTGTGTGTGTGTGTGTGTGTGTGTGTGTGTGTGTGTGTGTGTGTGTGTGTGTGTGTGTGTGTGTGTGTGTGTGTCTATGTGTGTTGCTGGTGGATCTGATGACTGACAAGATAAATGCATAGATTGCATAAGGCTTTTATTCCTTGCTGGATTTCTGTGGGGATGGGAGATAATCTACCACAATTGATGCCAATATTCTACCAGCCTATTCAGTGTCTACCTTGCCACTCTTCTTCTCTGTACAGCATCACAGGCAGGGGGACACTACATTGAGATCTGCATGCCACCAACCAAAGAACACAGCCATTACATACTTTTGAGGTAATTTACGTACCTTTAGTGTAGCAGGTGGTACTGTGGTGATACCAGGGCAGGGAAATCAGGATATGCTGTACCACCTTTTAAAGACCATCAACAGCACAATGCCAGGGTCGTGTGATATTAGGAATCCCAGGCATCAGTCTTATTTTTTCCATGTTTTTCTTTAAAACTAAATGCTTTGCTTATATAATTATTATTTTTTTTTTAATATGTGTGTGTATATGTGCCTCTGTGTGTATACGCATATGTCTAAAAGCTAGTTTGCTTCTTTTGGATCAAACTATGACATGACGTCATCTGATTTTAAACAGTCTTAATTTCCATATTGCTGTTTGTCAGTTTAGAATGGAAGATTAGGAATGCTTAGGTACCTGGCACTTTGTCTTAGAGAGCTTTGATTCTTCAGTTATATGGTAGCATGCCAGTAGTTCAGCTATCCTTGCTTTGTCTGTAACCAGCTTGACATACTGAGTAAAGTCTTTGCCTCAGAGACACAAGGCAAAGGGTTTTATTCTCACCTTTAACAGGAACATTGACTAGGCTTAAAATGGCCTGCAAGGGCAGCTAGTATAGTAATGACTTAAGCTCCATGATGTTGTGTCTCTTTGTCAGTTAGTCCTCAGAATTCAAGTCTAACAGAACTCCAAACAGCACAGAGTGGGTTATGGCTGTGTTAAGGATATAGTGAGGAGAGGGAGCCTCTGCAATATTTTGTATTTTTCACAGGCACAGAAGGTGGTGGCTTGGCTTAGTATGCTACTCCCTAAGGATGTGCAAAGAGCATTCCACAAGAGGCCTCATTCTACTGTGACGATATTCAGTCTGTCCCCTGCCCCCCATCCACAGGAAACCAGCATTTGTATGGCTCAGTTCCATACCAGTGCATCAGAGTGCCTCCAGTATATCTGCAAACCCTCCTCCCTGACAGGGTAGGGCAAGACTAGCCTCATTATACCTCTCTCAGTCCTTGTAGGCTCCTCTAGTGCACTGGCCGCTAACTGAATCCTAATTATCTGGGCCACAGTCAAAGCTTTCTCTAGTGTTGCAGAGCTGATGGGGCCCTATCAACAAGTCACCTACCCACCATGAGCCTTAGTCCTAACTGATGGTGTGTCTTTTCTTGAAAGGTTTCTAAAGGGTTCAATAACAGTATACAAATTCAAGATAAATCTGCCATTCCAAAAAGACTTCTAATGATTATAGTGTTTTTGGGAGGAGATACATTTTTTTAATTGTCTCAACCTTCATTTGGTCTGGTAATACTTCTTTAGCAGATGAAATTAACCCATGAATTTCCAGTATCCTTTTAACATTTAAGATTGTTCCTTAAGCTTGTATATCATGCTACTTTTGCCACTAGCATGGCACCACTAATGCTTTTAACATTTGGCATCTCTTCTTACACTTGCTGAATAGTTTTCTAAAATAATTCTGCATGAGAGTTAACCCCAAGAATTAAATATTTATGCCTTCTCAACTGTACATGAGTTGCAAATGTGAAGTTTCTTGGCAGGGCAAAACACTGGTTAGTGGTATTCTGACTTTAACAAGCTTAAGTTGCCGAACTCTTTCATGCCATTCATATCGAGGATTACATCATTAGCACTAGGTGTCGGACACCTTTCTCTACAAGTGGCAGGAAGTGACTATATTTGCTATTCTCATCTTAGCACAAATTCATCCTTCAGTTTTTTGAATTAGTTGTTGCAACTGCTGATGCTATTGAGTTAATTGGTCTAATCACTCTGTTGCAAGTGTTTCTTCAGATTTTAGTAGTTCTCTTTCTGTATTCTTCTCTTAATATAAAATGGTGCCCTTTATCTGAAGCAGATGAACAAGTTGAGTTAATCCATATGCAGCCTACCTGAAAGTTTTTCAACTTCTTTTACCAGTAAATATTCCTCTTCTACAGCATCTGCTACTGATTTTGTGCTTAGTAAATTCTGTGTTTTGACTGGCCCCTGATTCTCAGCATTTATACCACTTAAAAATGGTCTATCATTTCCATTGACTACATATGTTCTTAGCCTTCCATGTTGAGATGATTGGTAGTGATTTTGTTCTCATATAGGGAAAATGTGATGTACTATAGTCCTTTCAAAAAGTTTTTTTTTGCATGCAAACAAGAGAAAATGGATCAATTAACAATTTTCAGTTCTACACCTGATTCTAGGAATACTAGCACTCGAGTAGTTTGCATACTTCTTTTTCCAGCTTTGTCTATGTCCCTCATTATGATGTGCACACAATTATCTGAATTTTTAATATTCCTGATCTGGCGGGGGGGGGGGGGGGTACATTCACTTTCAGCACGATTTCCCTTGCATATATTCTGGCTATGGCTTTTTAGTAAATATCTTTTACTTTTTAGGCCAGTCCAACACTAACAGATAATATGGTTAAATTTTCTATATGGAAGATGTTCTTTGTCTTTGGCAAGATAGTTGTTTATATGGAAACTTTCTTCTGTAGATTCTGCAGACTGATTTGTTTGTGTGTGTGTGTGTGTGTGTGTGTGTGTGTGTGTTTGGAAACATCTCTGTTAATACAAACCTTCACAGCAACAGCAAGCTTTACACACTTAAAACAACTCACACAAATAAACCCCTCAGTTTAAGACTAACATCTTGCAAAAATACATAGAACACTTGATGATAAAACTGGCTTCCTAATTGTTATGGTAACCATTCTTTGACTGAATCCATTTCTATATTCTTGGAGATAAAATGGAAACCTCTTTTGTTCCTCATCAGGACCTGCATCAAGAATACAACATAATTTCTACACATGGTAAATGGCATGCAAGTGCTAAAAGGATGGCTTCTTTATACTTTAGCTTCAAGTCCTTTTACATGAACATTCCTCATGAAAAGAGCTTGGAAGTATTCAACAAAGCTGACATTTACCAAGCATAGATTAACATTTCTTTTTCATTTCAAATGATTTAGCTAGTGCTTTAGCATTTCCAAGATATCTGTTTTTTTACAATTACAAGGTATGGCTATGGGTGCATCTTTTGCCTCATTTATGGCAACACGTATGCGATATTTTGAAACATGCTATTTGTTTGATGCCACATCTGATGCTCACCTAATTCACATTGATATGGCACAGATGCCTAGATGGCTGTTGATTGGTCGAGAAGGGGAGCAGTTCTTAAATGATGACATTATTTCACTGTAATAAAACATTGAATTTGGTTTGAAATATATCCTCAAAGCAGAGTTATTTTCATTTATTTTTAGGTGTCTGTCTTACCAAAATTCTGAAAGGAGCATTAAAGGCACTGTGTCTCCTGGATTACATGCCTAGTAACTACTTAAGGACCTAGAGGAAACCATTCTCTAAGAATTTCACTGCTGCTGTCTTTTAGTTGCCATCCTAAACACACTACTCACAATATCATTAAGATTCAGATTGTGAGGGTAAGATATATTTGCAATGATGAACGCAACTAAACCATCAAAACCAAAGATTAAGTTCATCAGCTTATACACAGTGAACATGATAGAAATATTACTGAGAAGGCCATTAGACAAACAAAACTGGTATCTAGGCAACAACTCCTCCAGTATAAAAATGTAACATGATTCATCGAGGGATTCTAACTTAAAGTTCATCGGCGGTTATGGAAATAATTTCTTTAAGATCGTTAAAATATGGCAGTTAATTGACAGACAGTGGCACTTCTTAACAGAAAAGGTGAATTGTTGGGCACACATTAGTGAACCAGGTTACCAGCTAACACTGATAAGCACAACTGCATAAAATGGTTAGATGTTTTCCTTGTGGCAGTTGTGTGAAATGTAGACTAGAATAGAACACATTTTAATCTACAGGCAATATATAACGAAGACATATGATATTGGCCAGCTCATTACTTGTATAACTGAAGGAATAATGTACTTGGCTACCTGTGTCTATAGTGCAATTTACACAGGAAAGAAACATGTGATCTTTTAAAGTATGGATTGGTGAATACTGAAGTGATATCAGATATCATAAGTAAATTAGTGACATTGTCAAATATATCAAAGCACACCACACTACAGTGTTTACATTTATTAGTAATGATAAAGCATATAATGTCTTAGTAAAAAAAAAGAGGTTTAGCACAACAGGTGACTTGCTTATACTGGGAGTCTGGGACTTAATTATTCCTAATAACTAATGGCCTTCTTAGGCTTAATATAATTTGTTATATGTGGACATAGTCTTACCTGTTGTTAGATTTCATATTTTACTGAAAATTAATTAAATACATTTGGGGGTATTTTATTATAAACTTGCTGAGAATTAATTTTGTATTAGATTGCTTTTGCATTGTTAGAAGCAAATGAAATGAATGCTAATTTATTTATCTGTCAATTTATTTGGAACTCCAGCTGATGCAGTATAAAATCCCTATTGTTATGATGATTTAATATATATTTGTCTAGTTGCATAAATTCTGTATGCTGGCTGTTGTCTTCAATTTGAATATTATGCTGAGCTGTTGAATGAGGAGCTTTTCTTTTCAGGCATCCACTGAAAATGGGTTCCTACCCAGTTGGACTTTCCCAGTAATCAAATGTCAATAAATAAATAAATATTGCTTTTATTTATGTTATCCTTTATGTTTAGAACATGGATCACATTATTTGAACACCTGTTCATGTTTTGTTATTTAAATGTGCCCGGACTTTCAATTCCATTTAGCCAAACGAAGAAGCTGTCAGGCTTGGTACTTTTAGTATTGCATAGATACTAATGAATGTTTTGGGGTTTTTTGGGGGGGAGAGGGTTAAAAAGCTGCAAAGCTGTATGCCGGATTTCTTTTGGATCTGAGCTTCATGGAAGTCAAGTTAAAATTGTAGGAATCAATGATTTTTTTCCTTCAAGGACTTGATTCAGAAAGATTCTCTCTGGTTATGATAACTGGACTATGTGGGTTAATTAATTAGAGGGACAGAGAAAATCTTCAATTCATAAACATGGTAAAGCTACACAAAGAAACACCGCATTAGCATCTCAACAATGTGTTTCAGAGTCAAACATTGCACTGTCAGACCTGACAATACTAGTGTTCATCCTACTGTCCCACACATTGAGGTAATATAGGCAGTCCCTCTACATGCACACACACACACACACACACACACACACACACACACACACACACACACACACACACACACACACACACACACACACACATACACACAGTTACACACACCCACACAAACACACACACACACACACACACACACACACACACACACACACACACACACACACACACACACACACACACACACACACACACACACACACATGGACACAGACACACACACTCATATGCACACACATACACACAGACACAGACACACACACACACACAAACACACACATATGTACACACATGAATATGTGCACATATGAACACATCCATGCACGGACATTCATGTACTCACGTACACATGCACACACTCACACAAGCATGCACTGTTTCCCCTATGCTTACCTATACTGTGACTACTCCAGTAGGAATGAATTGATATGTGCTATCAAAGGACAGCATAAGCATTTGACAAAAGCCCTGCAATCTGCATTCAGTCAAAACAAAACTGCATTACTACAAATATGAGCTCAGTATTGTCATATGTAAAATCGTATGGGTTTAGAGCCTCATCTTCAAGAGTTACAGAGCCAGAACAACATACACAGTCAGGAATTCACAGATGTTTACCACACTGTACAACACAAATTAGCACTGATAGTGGCAATGTGCAGGGTATGGGAAATTCTAAGACACTGTGTGGTCATGTAAGGGGCAAACTAGCACAGTATGTAGTCCATACTAATGAAATCATAAGAACATGGAGATAAGGAACTCCATGCAAGTGAAGCAAATGGTGTATGCAAATGATGACACCCAAAATGGCAGACTTGTTTAGAATTGTATAAAGCAGACACACTGCACATACCAGTTGCTGTATACTGGAAATTGTGGTTTACAGGAGGGGAGTGATGTTTGGATTGGCAGCATTTATAGCTGAGCAGCATGAAATGATGTCACTAGAGCCAATACTCACACTTTTTATTCATTTTGGTCATCTCTGCCAATGGAGGAGATGCAGACAGCACCTGACATATTCCCAGCTAGTAACCAATAGATTGAGACCATTGGCAAACTGTGTCACCCTCATGTGGAGTCATATGGAGTGAGTGGTATGATCTTTCCTGTGGATACTAAGGTATATGTAGCTTTAATCATCTTAGCTACAAGAACCTTTCCAAAACCTTCAGAGAACATGAAAAGTGTATCACAGGCATAAGCCTTATGAATCCTGAACCATTTCCTCAACATTATTTTGCAGTATGCAAGCTGTGAGTACCAATGCCATGCAGACATTTTATGAAATGTATGTGTAGTTTTACCATGCACATACACAGACACACACACACATACACATTCAGGTCCTACTTGGTCCAGAGAGACTGTGGTGCATCAACAAAAAGAAGGGCTTCTACTCCCTTAACTGACAAGTGGTCTGTAATGTCCATGGAATTATTTGTAATGTGTTCACATGGAACCTGGACATGTTCCCATAATTGTCACATCTGGCACACATCCAACCAATACCAAAAGATCATGTAAGAAGATTTCCGTTAGGGTCATCTATTGGGTAGGTGAACAAACAGGCTAGATAAGCAGGGCTATACACATCGGTACTACGCAACCAGGGAAAAAGGCTATATGTAATTTGTTATTTATTGTGTCTTGCAGACAGTGCCAGATATGCCTATATGATTGGTTGATGACCACAACCCTCACCCCCTAGGACCATGCAAGAAATGGCCTGTAATATTGCAAACGCTTCAACACATGTAATAATGGGTTCAGTGTTTGGTCTACCCAAGGGAAACTTCCATTTTCCAGCTGTATGATGAGAGTCATTGCAATACAGATTGCAACACAGTCCAGAAAAGTGCAGCAAGACTTTTGTTGTGTGTGTAGTGGTACTGTGCAAACAGTTTGAGTGCAGATGAACATCTTGGCAAGATCTCCCACACTGGCTTAACAAAAAGCAGAAAACAAAGTAGAAAGCCAGCTAAGAAACACACATCATCATCAGCCATTCTGTAGCCTAGGCAGAGATGGGCACAATATCTTGCAGCACTAGCAAAGTAGTGGCATTTGGTCTACAACTATGGGTCATGACACAGACAACACAGAACAAAATGATACATGTGTTATCACACCCGTGTAATGCAGGGTATTGTATGGAGTGGGCACTCTGTATATTAGCTATCACCATGCACAGTCACAAAGACACACACACACACACACACACACACACACACACACACACACACACACACACACACACACACACACACATGTGCACATGCACAAACATACACACATGTGCACATGCTAGTGGTTGACAAAAAAGCAGCTATCATCATCAAATGCACAGGCGTGGGTACAGATCGAATAGTGAATGCAACACTAACAAATGGAGTAGAGTCACAGGAAGTGAGTACAGTAAACATGTACTCTGGAAAGTTGTATGGAGTCAGGGATCATATTCTCCAGGGGTGTGGTTCAAGCTGCCATGATATAAGCATATGTATTTCCCTTTGTGTTGGATTGTGATGTCAGGGATTGATGTAGTCTGTGTCAGGGAAGGAAATGAACTATGGGATGCATTTATCCCGATGAGGTGTACCATCTGTTGACCCTGGTAATCAGTGCTGCCATCATCATCAGCCACAGGTGCCCTGCTGATATCAGGTCTATCTTATCCTACTGCTCTGAACATTCCACGAGGAAAATTATGAAAGCAGAAGCACACATGATGACACTGTCAGCCCACACACATAGAATTATATAATCCCTTTTGCATGCATAGTACTATGCAGTAAAATGAAGCTAAAGCTTACTTTGACACTCATAACTTGTCATGTGGGCTGTTGTAGCTGCAGACCAGAGGTGCCTAGAACAACAGATGTATAGGTGGTCTTTGGTTAGTCCTTCCTGTAAAAAGCATTGGAGTGTGCTGCATTGTACTGTAATGAGCGTTACTAACCAAGGCATCCCCATTTGACACATTGGTGGTTGGTGGCAGCCTAATTCTTACATTCAAACCACACACACACATACAAAAAGCTACCCTCCCCCAGCTGGTGAGTAACAGCAAAATGACCTCTGAATTAGTGTGACATGTTAGTGCTGATGACCCATCCACTGTGCCACATCTAGCTGCCACAACATCCCATGTCTTTTCCATTTCATCAAGTATCATATCAGTAACCTTCTCGTGGAGCAATTATGGCCACCCAAAGCACTCACATCCTGTACCATTCCATGTCATATCTGGTCCCAACACTGCTTGTCTGCAGCACCTTTAACCAAGAGATGCACTCCATGCATGCTGATGGCTTGCAGCAGCAATTTTTTTCTCTCAGTAGTGAATCTTTCCAAGTATTGCTTCCCTTGGGTGGCTATGCATGCACATGTATACATATGATCAAAACATTTCAGTCAGTGGATATGTATGGTGTGCTACAGGATGTCCATGCTTATAGCAACAGCCCACCTTTATGCGCTTGTTTATTAGCTGTAGTTAGTGCTATGTACCCCCCCATTTCTGTACAGTGCCCATGGCCATACCCTCCCTCACCAATTTATATACATGTTTATCAGCTGCAGTTAATCACATGCAGAGGATCCCCTAGGCAGGCCTCAATGTGTGGCCTAGAAATCAAACACCCCTTGCAGCATGTCTGTCACATAGTTTCCATTGTACATAGTTGCTTACCCACAAAACATCAGGAAGATAGTACAGTGCCAAACCACTGTCCTGGGTACCTGGTTACATATACCTCACAATCACTGTGAATGACAGCCACCACAGGGTTTGTTGCTATTGCTGAGATGCGTTATCAAGTAGGATTCCTTCCTTGATACTATAAAGCCTTCCTTAACTCTGTAAAGCTACAGGTCTTGGGAATATTTACTGAAATTCCTGTATTCCACAGTTTTATGGATAAATGATGATGCATAAAATGGCACCAACACTTTGCACCATGTTAACAAGGGCAATTACTGCGTCACTGTTTCTTAACTGTTTCCATAACATACTGCAGTTGCCTGACATCCTGCTGGTAGTCAGACATGCCACAGTGACCATTAGGCATGTGGCCAGTATGATTTTGCATACACCATTAAAGGTTTTGGTGGAGTTACTAGCTTTTTCATTTGCAGTGCTGCTCATGTTCACAGATCTGTATTTGGTTTTCCTCAAAGAAAACTGTCTTTTCTGAGTCCAGTAGAATGATTTTAAGTGAACCTGACCTATAGATGGTTCTAAATCTTCACACCAGAAGGTAGAAACATGCAAAGTTTTGTTGATAAAGAGGTTAAACTCTTACACTGCTATCTTTTCAAGTATTTATCAGAGGCTAACAGAATGATTTTGACTTCAATGTATTTGAACAATTACTGCTTAGTGTATATGTTAAAAGTTATTATCATCAATAGTATCTGACACCATGCCATCTTAAACCCAGTGTGTTTATAAAGGAAGGACATAATCCAGACTATTATGGTCCCAAGAAAAAGTCTGGACTGAGATAATAGTATATGATCTGTTGTCTCAGTATTACAGGGGAAGAATTGTGACAGATATAACAGACTGGGTCTACCTGAGGTGAGGAAACTGTCCTTGTTGTCTGCCTTCATTTCATCTCAATATTCAAAGATTAGAATACCTCACTCTTTACTTGATCACCTAAAATTTCCAGCAGATGTTGTGTGCTTGAAAAAGAGTGTAAAATGAGGTTTCTTGTAGATGCATATCAGTATGTATAAGAGAGTTTCCATACTAGCACTTTGCCTTGATTTGGAATTTTTAGTTTCTTAAACATGTTTTGCTTTCACTTTATGGTTTTCTTGTAGACTTTTATTTTAGCAGAATTGTCTGAAAGTTTTTTTTGGCAGCTTTTTTTTTTAAATTAATAATGTTTTCATACTCATAGATATTTATTAAAGAGAGTAGGAACACATTTTCTTCTACTTGAAGTATTGAAAGTGACTTGGTCCATGTCTCTTTAAAATCATTGGCAACCATTTCACAGTTTCTGGGTCCACTGTTTATAGCAATGTATTGTGCTATTTAGTGTGAGGTAGCATTTAGATTATTCCTGAAACACTTCTTGCATACATTTTTATAAAATGAAATTAAAATCCTTGGAAGAAGTGTCCAATTCTGTAAGATGTAGAGATAAAGCACTGACAGTTTTAACTAATAGAAAAGTCAGGCTGGGGAGAATGACATTGAGTGTTCAGTGCTGAATGACCCACCCTAGTGGTGGGAGCAAGGAGAGTATTTTCTCTTCTACACCTCATGGATACTCAATAACCAGAAACAGAGCTAATCATGACATAGAGGAATGCTCATATGTATTCTGCTATGCCATGCTCTTGCACAGAATGAATTAGCATATTTCCTTTTCATGAGTTTGCACCATGCTAGTGTAAATAGAATGGGTGTTATTAAACAGTCATTTCTTTTCCACTAGCACTAACATGAAACAAGCCACTGTAAAACAGTTACACTGATCTGCTCTATGCAGAAGCACTTTAACAAGCCCACCAATGTTCAGTCTATGTAGGTACATGCTGAAGAAAACAAATTTGTGATCAAACAAAACTAACAGGACCAGATAAATGTTGTTGTGTCATTCGGCTTAGGGGTCGCCACAGCGGAACTCCGGTCCGCTAATGTTTGGTAGTGGATTTTTACATGCCGAGTTACCAGCCCTGATGCACAACCTTCAAAGAAGGCACGCCCATTCATGCATGCCTCCACACTGAAGACGGTCTAGCTGAGAATTGAATGGGACGTCTTGCTGTGAGGTGACAACGCTGCCGCAGCACCACTACCGCGGGTTAACAGGACCAGATAAATAAAAAATAATAATGCCAAACAGAGAACAGTCTGGTAACTCCAGACTGAAATGTACTGTTTATTAAAAATAATAAAAGGGACACATTTCAAGCAGTCCATAGGTGCATATATAGTATTTGTGTGATATAGAGGAAAGGCCTGGCTATCTGATTCCACTCCCTGCTTGCCTAGTAAACTCTGTGTATGGCAGTGGATGCGTTTATGAGGTCACTAAATGAGTCAGATGTGACTCAAAAGCATTTGGATGGATATAGACTAGAAAACTAAATGACTAGCATAAATTGCTGATTGTAAGTTTTGCTATTCATTCTAGCCTTTACATTTGGAGAGGGTTTACATCCCAGAATAACCAAACACCCGAAGTATATCAAACAGAAATGTGATGAATGTTTTATATAAATACATTAATGAAGATCAGGACACTATAGCTTTTAAATTTAAAAACCTATGGGTTTTGTCAAGATCACCTTTGGGTAGAGATTTTGGCAATGTGAATTAGATGCCTGCCATGTGAAAAGAGTTAAAATAATTTATTATGCACAGGAAGCTGAGGTCTGTAGATCTAGCTGAACACCTACTTTTAACACATTTTTTAATAATGAGGAAAAGAGATACTAGTTGCCTGTATTTTGTCTGTTTAATATTTTCCTGCTGTGCATAAAAAAGTTGGTGTTACCAAAGAACAGTATTTTTTTCTGTTAGCACTGTATTGTAACAGCATTTGAGTAGCAGAGCTAGGGGATACTAACCACACTTCATTACCACTGGAAACTGATGGAACAGTGCTGTTCTCAGCACCAAAGTGAGATATGAGAATTATGTTAACAGAAACACAAAGAATTTTAATGTTTACTACCTAGGGTGGTATGGAAATTCTAAGGTTCACAATGGAGAAAAAAACGAAAACATTTTAAAAATAATTATACTATGGATAAGATTAGTCACCCAATCAACAACTGAGTCTGATCATGATAATTCTTTTTATAATCCTACTGGACGAAGGCCCTGACATTGCAGCAAGCAGTGCCAAGTTTTACATAACCTGTAAAATACAGGAGAACCGATCAGCCATAGCTTCAATGACCAGAGAATGCTGAATGTAAACCATCTGCCAATCTTCTTTCTGCACATCAATTGGTGACAGCGATTTCTACAGAAAAATACTACTTTCCAGTTCCACTCATGCACTTTTACTGTGGTATAAGCTGCTGGTAAATAATCATGGCTTCCCTGAAAGGTTAAAACAGATGGGTCTACATTTATGCTCTCAAAGTCATTGCTAACTCAGTTTTTCCCCACATCATAACCATGAATGCAATGAAAGGCATATTTAAAGTAGATTTTAGATAATGAGCCGATGAGACTATGCTACTGAAGGTACACTTATCCATGGCAACAAGAATCCCTCCCTAACAACCTACTGATTCAACCCAGAAGTGATATCACAAGACATTTAGGAAAACGTATTGGCTTCACTGGACCTTCGACACTGTCAGCTACTCCTATTGTGTATTCAGCACATTCAGTTTTTTATAGTCCTAATGGTCCACATTTCATGTAATATGAATCTGCTTCTTTCTGTTCATTCCTGAGCAAGCAAAATAAATATTTTTGATTGTGCTAAACAAAACAGTAAAATAAACACACACTTCTGGGTTGTACTAATAAAGAAAGCTGTCCCAGGAGCAATGAAAATATCTTCAGGCAATGCTGATTCCTAAGTGAAATTGCATCAAAAACATCACACTTAGTTGCTTCTAGACTTATACACACCAGGAAAATACTATACTTTCTGGGGATACGTTTTCATGCTCAAAGATAAATTATTGCTGTAATATTATATGTACTATTGTTTCAAAAGCTTTGTGTATGAACATTATACCTTAAATATAATAACTTTTTAAATATTTCAAACACCATACACTGCCAATGAGAACTGTTTAAAATAACAAATTGGAAGTGAATCAAGGTATAGTAGTAATAATTAAAGATGGAGGTGGGGGATTTGCAATAGTTATTTAAGTGTGCTTTTGTTACATCACTTGGGCTTCACATTCATGTTTAACTCCAGCATTGTCAGATAAACACTGTATAGCCCACACCAGCATTGTTGATTCTAGCTCAAATCTGAAATTAGTTTGTACACCGTGACATCATACACAGCAAGTACCAACCTGAATTGTGTGTATAAACAGGCAGTATGATGTCTTGACAGCTACTATAGTAGACTTAAAATTATGACTGAACAACACAAAAGTAAACTTTAGGATTACATTTAAAATGTTTCAGTTCTTTTGGTAGTAGCAGCCAGACAATGAAGCATAAAGTAGTTCTAAGAGCTTGTGCAACATCTTGCGCCCAGTGTCAGACTAGGTTACCTTGGGCTCTGGGCGGTTTGCAAACCATGGTCCCCACCCCTAACATTTTGTTGTGTGTGGGGAACATACATCAATACACATGTTCCTTTGGATTCACCTACTTTATTTAAGGCCATTCAACTTTTGTCATAATAAATCACCAATGTACATGTCCATCAGCTATATCCATTTGACTATGCATACCTCAAATATCTGACTTTTTTAAAGAAATAGAAAACAGTGAAGCATACTGCCCTGCTTTATACAAATGCACAGTAGGCCTGCAAAGCCAGACTAATGACTGATAAACTTGATCATGATAGCAGGGTCAGCCATTATCATTTGCAAATAACCCCATACCGAGCATTTGTAGTCCCATTATTGACTGCATGTACCTCAGATGTCTAATTGTGATTGGTAAAATAATAATTATGGATAAATAATGCATTTAACGTTTGCTTTACACATACACACAGTATCCCAAGCAATCCATCTCATATCACAAAAATGCACAGTAGTCCTGCAAAGCCAAATTGTTTAAACAACCACAAAGCATTCTATAGCTATGTCAAGAATCTCAATGGCAACACTCAGATCTGCTCTGAGTTGCAGCACAATGGCAATAAATATAAAAAAAACAACTGATATTGCCATCATCCTGGCAGATAGGTTCAGTGCTAAATTTACCCCTCTCTCATCCCCTAAAGGGCCCATCTCTATACCGGAAGAATGCAACGTTTCTGTAATCATGGCTGCACAGGTAAAAAACACACTCTCCAAAGCCAAGAACACAGCATCCATGGGACTTGACAACATCCCAGGCTGCGTTCTGCATGAACTACAGAACGAACTGGCACCCCACCTAAGTACCATGTTCAGTCATAGCCTCACCTCAGGCTTTGTGCCCACTGAATGCCGCACAGCAACAGTTATCTCACTTCACAAAGGGGAGCCACCACGGACCCCAGGAACTACTTCCCCATTAGCCTGATGAGCCTGGTCTGCAAGGCCATAGGTTCATAGGTTCATACTAGGCTATCTGCCCTAGGGCA
Source organism: Protopterus annectens (assembly GCF_019279795.1). Classification (NCBI taxonomy): domain Eukaryota; kingdom Metazoa; phylum Chordata; order Ceratodontiformes; family Protopteridae; genus Protopterus; species Protopterus annectens. Next base: position 697,935,514 of record NC_056730.1, on the reverse strand, counting down.
TTTATAAGCCTAGCCAGAGTGTGTTTGGCTTTCGCCACCCATTTTAAATGAATTTTGCTATGCCCTTTTTCGAGGTTAGTATACAGGCCTCTGCCTAACAGTGACACAGAAGTGATACCTGGGGTAAACCTACGATCTCCCATCCACTCATCAAGATTCCTCTTGAAGAGAGTCAATGAGGGACTCTGCCTAACCTGGACTGGGATTTTATTCCGGAGTGAAGGGAGCATCTGGGTTATGAATCTGTCCCTCCAGCATGTCCTATTTATTTCAGTGCTGAGGTTCAAGTCTCTCGAGCGTGTAGCTCGATGGGATTTTGATTTTCTGAGGTGCAGCATGTCCATTAATTCTGGGTTGGACATGGCTTTATACATCAGGCACAGATCCCTTCTGAGCAGGCGGTATGCCACTGAGTAGAGCTGGAGTTTCTTTAACCGGGCAGCATATGGCATCTGTTTGAGCCCTTTGATCCTCTTGGTGAGGTACTTTTGGGGTCTTTCCAGTTGCTACAGGTGTCTGGTAAGGTACATCCCAAAAGGGGCATTGTACTCAATTATGGGCCTGATGAGGGATGAGTAAAGAGGTATGATGACCTCCCCTGATCTAGATGTGAATCCCTTCATGATTAAGTGGGCTATATAAAATGTTTTTCTAACCACTTTGGCCACGTGGTTTTCAAATGAGAGATTGCTATCAACTTGGGTCCCCAGATCCCTAATTACTTCTTCCGTACTTAATGGATTACCACCTATGTGGAAATTTGTGGGCACTTTGTTTTTGCCAAAGGGGATGACTATACACTTTTTGGTGTTTAGCTTGAGGCCATGGCTCTGGCACCAGTTGTCTGTTTCTATGAGGCCCTTTTGTAGGATGCTTGTGTCGGCTGGAGAGTCGATTATGGCGCCTAGTTTGCAGTCATCTGCAAACTTGGTCAGCCACAGTCCTTCCGTGTTGCCCTGTACCTCCTAGAAATATATACCAAACAAGAGAGGTCCCAGGACTGAGCCTTGTGGGACGCCACTTGTAACTGGTTTGGTGTCTGACATGGCTCCAGCAATTCTAACCATGTGGGTTCTGTCCTTGAGCCAGTTTGCAACCCATCTAGTGACATAGGGGTTTATATTTAAGCTGGTGAGCTTATCTATAATGCCCGAGTGGGGTATTGTATCGAAGGCTTTTGCGAGGTCCAGGTAGGCTGTGTGGATCACCTTCCCCTTGTCAATGGCCTTGATGACTGTTTCAAAGAAATCGACCAGGTTTAAGAGGCAGAATCTGCCCTTAACAAAGCCGAACTGGGTAGGATCCAGTGTCTGTAGGTCCCCAATATCGTTATTTATGAGGTCCATGATGATCCTTTCCATAGCTTTGCAGACCAAGCTAGTCAGGCTTATGGGGCAATAGTTTCCAGGATCCGTTGAGGCACCACCTTTGTGGAGAGGGACCACTGTTGCTGTACGCCACTCTTTGGGTACATATCCTGTAGTAAGGCTGAAATTGAACAGTAGTTTTATGTTTGGGTTTAGCTCTTCTTGGAGTTCATGTAAGACGCAGCCCAGGACACAGTCTGGTCCCATTGATGCTGGGTTTATTGCTTTGGAGAGGCGGCTCTTACCTGAGCATCTGAGATGTCAGCCGGGCAGCTCTCCGCTGGGATACATATTTGCCCTTTTGGTGGGGAGGGGGAGAAGTTTGCACTGAACCTGTCAGCTAGGATGTTGGCAATGTCTGTGGGTTTGGTGTATTTTTTGTCATTTTGGACTAATTCTGAGCATATCTGGGAATTCCCACCCAGGTTCTTAACATAACTAAAGAAAGCCTTGTGATTATCCTTAGTGTCCTGTGCAATTTTTCTCTCGAAGCTGGCCTTAGACGATTTTATGAGTGCCCATAGTTTTTTGCTAATACTGATCAGAGATGCCTTCCTTTTTTGGGATTTTGCTCTATCATGTAGTAGCTTCCTCCTTCTATTGTATAGTTTGTTTATGGCTGGGGTCCACCAGACAGGACGCCTGCCTTTGGAGGATTGGGTCTTGGTTTTATTTGGGATTGCATTTTCCATGCATTCCTGAAGGTGTTCACAGAATGCGTTTATAAAGGATTCTGCGGTCTGGGCCGTATTTTCCACAGGCCTGGGGGCTTTGAAGGATTCCACCTTGGTTTTGAGGAGTGTGAAATTTGCTTTAGAGAAGTTTTTCACTGTGGTTTTCTGGGCAGGGGGTGGGGTCGGGATGTGAATATCCAGTGAGATTAGTTTATGGTCTGATCTTACCAGTGAGGGATACGCTTCTGGTCTGGAGCATAGAGCCCCCATGTTGGTGATGATCAGGTCCGGTATGTTTTCCCCTCTTGTGGGAGTGGTAACAAGTTGTTCCATAGCATTTGAGTTTATAAATTCTAGGAACCTTTGGGCTAGGGTGTTGGAGCTAGAGTAATGCTCCCAGTCTATGTTTGGGTAGTTGAAGTCACCCAATATAATGGTGTTTGGAGAGACCTTCATATTTTCCAGTGTTCTCAGGAAGGCCGAGTGGGGTTCCTGGGTTTGGGAGGGTGGTCTGTAGCAGGCTATAAACTGAAAGGCAGTTTTACCCACTGTTAGTTGCACATGGATAGTCTCTGATGCTTTGTGCTGTGCCACCAACCTGGAGGTGTGGGTATCTTTGATGAATATTGATACTCCCCCTCCTTTTGTGGTTCGGTCCAAGTTTTGGGGCCGAAAAGCATGGTATGAGGTATAACCTGGTAGTGCTGGGGTGCTCTCGGGAGGCTTGAACCAGGTTTCTGTTACTGCACAGATATTGATGTTCTCCATGCTAAGGAGAGTTTTGAGTGCGTGTATCTTGAGGTTTAGACTTCTGGCGTTGAGTAGCATTACTCTTAGTTTCTTATCCCTTGTGATACCTATGAAGGTGGGTTTGTCTTTTGAGCCTTGCTTAAAAAAGGCACTATGGGGGTGGCAAGAGCCTTTGCCAATATCCGAAAGCCCAGGGGTGACAGGTGCAAGCCGTCCCTAGCGAAGCATCATGGCTTGTCGAGCATGTCATCCCAGGCTGACAGGTATCCCCTTTGAATGACACCAATACTTAAGCCAATTGTTGAAATTGATCATCTTGTCTTCATATTGTGGCATCATTCTTGGTGAGGGTAAGATGCTACTCAAGGTCAGGGTTATACCGGCCTGGGATACATGCTCAGAGAGCTCCTCTATGTCTCTTTTCATGTAGTCCAGGGAGGTACGTCTCAGGTCATTCACACCAGCATGGACGATGACTGAGTCATATTTGTACTTGCCTTGGAGTGACCTGAGTGCTTGTGTTATGTGGCAGATCCTAGCGCCCGACAGGCAGCTCACCATGACCTTCTCCTTGTTCAGCTTGGTGAGTGGGACGTCAGTGTGCCTGACGATAGAGTCACCTATTTCAAGTGTATCAGGTGTGTTGTTTAGCCTTAAGGGCTGTGACTGTTCGGCACACTGGCTTTGTGAGCTATGTGTTGAACGTGATTTGTTTTCGGGTAGCGGTTGCTTGGGTGTCTGCTTTGGAGGTCTCTGCTGCTTAGGCAGATTTTTATTTAGAGCCTCTGAGTATGTTTTTGTGTGTTTATGTGCTTGGTTTGCTGTTGTGGTAGGTCTATCTGAGACTGGAATTGTAGTGAGTGTGGTTTCCATCTCCTCCTGACTGGTTATGCCAGTACTGAGTTGAGATAGCTTAGCCTCCAGTTTGGCTATATGGTTGCATCTCTCACATGTGTTGGAATTTGTTGGGAGGAGGAGAGGGTTGTCTGTGTACATGAGACAGTTGTAACATTGACTCAAGATTCCCAGATTCACCAGCTGGACCAGAGAGGAGATTTACAACTGACCTTTGGACATGCTAGAATAGTATTGGGAATTCCTTTACAATTGAAAAAAAGGGCCAATGGGGAACAAGGTACTCAAGGGGAGTTTGTGAGGGTGTAGTGCTTTTAATTTTTTAGTGCTGACTTATATAATTGCTTTAGTGAGCAAGTGCCAGGCTTTAGAGTAGGAATAGGGTGTTTATTATGAGAACTAGATCAGTTCTAAGGGAAAAAGTGAAGAGCAGACTTTGTGGAGCTGAGAATGGTTTAAACCCAATTAAGCAGAGCTGCCCAATGCTGCGCTATGTGCAAAATCACGCAAAGCCGCACCAAAGCAGGTTTTATATAGGGGGACTTGAAAGAGCTAGAAATTGGCCCAAAACGGCCACTAGACTACCAGATTCTTGTGCTGGGAACACTCCTCCAGGGATAAATAGGCTGCTCTAAGCTCCCCACTGCCACTGGTGAACAAAGAAGCCTCCCTTTATCCAAGAAAGGAAATGGGCAACACAGGAACTTTCCAAAAGTCCAGAATACAGCAAAGCCTGTATTTTGACTATTCTAGGTCAGGAAAGATGGGAAACAGGATAATTTTTTGTTTTTTTTTTCTTTTTTGCAACAAACAGCAGGAAAATGCAATAAATATGTAACACAGGCTAGTGCACTTGAGTGTGTAGCCTCAACAGGTAAATGCAACAAACAGGACAAACTTTAAAAGTGCAGGTGCAAAAACAACTTTAAACAGTTTAAAACAGTTCAAGAAGCATAAATACTTGCAGTTTAGCTAGATCGGACAATCGCCCAGGTAGTAGCAGGAAAAAACACACTTTTATCAGATTAGCAGTCGCTCTTTTAGCCTCTCTGCTGCTAGCACCACTCTGCAGGACCACAAGGAGCTTGGCTGAGTAGTAACAAGCGCAAAAACGCGCCAAAGTGGGTTTTATACAGGGGGACTTGAAAGAGCTAGAAATTGGCCCAAAACGGCCACTAGACTACCAGATTCTTGTGCTGGGAACACTCCTCCAGGGATAAATAGGCTGCTCTAAGCTCCCCACTGCCACTGGTGAACAAAGAAGCCTCCCTTTATCCAAGAAAGGAAATGGGCAACACAGGATCTTTCCAAAAGTCCAGAATACAGTAAAGCCTGTATTTAGACTACTCTAGGTCAGGAAAGACAGGAAACAAGGATAATTTGTTTGTTTTTTTTTTTGCAACAAACTGCAGGAAAATGCAATAAATATGTAACACAGGCTAGCGCACTTGAGTGTGTAGCCTCAACAGGTAAATGCAACAAACAGGACAAACTTTAAAAGTGCAGGTGCAAAAATAACTTTAAACAGTTTAAAACAGTTCAAGAAGCAGAAATACTTGCAGTTTAGCTAGATCGGACAGTCGCCCAGGTTGTAGATGTCTTGGACCTTATAAACAATGACATTGGTAATCTCCAAACTCTGGACCCTACCCAGTTCGGGTTTGTAAAAGGTAGATCATGTCTCCTAAACCTGATAGACTTCTTTGAAGCGGTCACCAAAGCTGTACATGAGGGTAAGGTGATTCACACAGCCTATCTAGATCTTGCCAAGGCTTTCAACACCATCCCCCACTCTGGAATTATAGATAAACTCACTAAACTAGGTATAAATCTCTATGTCACAAGATGGGTTGCAAACTGTCTCACTGACAGAACCCACTCTGTGAATGTAGCAGACTCTAAATCCAACTTCAGACCAGTGACAAGTGGAGTACCACAGGGTTCAGTCCTGGGTCCGCTCCTGTATGGTGTCTACTTCTCTGAAGTACAGGCTAACACAGAAGGCCTTTGGCTAACAAAGTTCACAGATGACTGCAAACTAGGAGCCATAATCAAAACTCCTAATTATGTGGACATCCTACAAAAGGGCCTCACTGAGACAGATGCCTGGTGTCAAAGCCATGGCCTCAAGCTCAATGCCAAACAGTGTATTGTCATCCCTTTTGGTAAAAACTCTGTACCCATGAGCTACCACATAGGCGGTAGTCTACCTAACATCGAAAGTGTGATAAGAGACCTTGGGACACAGGTGGACAGTAGTCTATCCTTTGATAATCACATCGCCACAGTAGTCAGGAAATCCTTCTATGTGGCACACCTCATCAGAAAAGGTTTCTCATCCAGGAAAAAAAGAGGTCATTGTTTCCCTCTACTCATCACTCATTAGACCCATTATAGAGTACAATGCCCCTTTTGGTATGTACCTTACAAGACATCTACAACAACTGGAAAGGCCACAGAAATACCTTACAAAGAGGATTACCAGCCTCAAACAGATGCCCTACGCAGACCATCTCAGAAAACTCCAGCTTTACTCTGTCGCATATCGCCTACTCAGAGGCGATCTCTGCCTAACATACAAAGCTATGTCAAACCCAGAGCTGTTGGACATGCTCCACTTAAAGAAATCCCAATCCCTCCGAGCTACATGCTCTAGGGACCTAAACCTTGTCACCACAATAAACAGAACATGCTGGAGGGATAGATTCCTGTCCCAGAGACTTCCCATACTGTGGAAGAAACTACCTATCTATATCAAACAAAACTCCTCATTAGCACTCTTCAAGAAAAATCTTGATGATTGGATGGGAGATAGGAAATTCACCCCGGGGATCACTTCTGTGGCTCTGCTTGACAGGGGCACAGGAAAATAATTTTCTTTGGTGACAAATGCCAGGGTACCATTTGGTTAGGCTTATATAGGCCCTAGGGCCAATAGCCTAGTACCTACCTATGAAACAATGAATCTATGATCAAACAAGAGCTAAGTTACTTTCATCCATCCACATCCCCCACACCATCCCAGCAGTTATAACCACTTTATTGCATACTTTATCTCATTGCTATAAAAATAATACCTATCAACACCTTAGTGCAAGAATAAGGGGCAATTAAAAAATAGTGATTGACAAAGGCTCAAAAATCTTTGACAGATTTTAAATAACACTGATATAAACTTAGAAAGTTGGTAGAGTAACAATCTTTGCATTGTCATGCATTTTCTGAAGGCTATGACATCTGAAACTCAAATGTTTGGCATTATTTAATGAATGCAGTCCTTGGGGACTTGCCAGAAAACTAAACAAATGAAGGAACAAACCAAAATGTGAGGTAAAGTCAAGGACATTCAGTGAAATCGGGGACAGTTCATACTTGGTTTCACATAAACAGTACCCAAAGCATAAATATTCCAACTTATTTCATACAAATGCACACTAGTCCTGTAAAGCCAGGATATAAGTTGAACAAATGTCAGATGGTAAGGCATTTACATCCTTAGTCATAATCCACATTTAGTGACTACAGATTTCCTTCAATGTTTTGCCAGAAAATAATACATTTTATGAGACACAGACCAAAAATATGAGGCAAAGTCAAGTGCATTCCACAAAATCAGGAATTTGTCAACTTAGTTTCACACAGTCAGTACCCAGATAATAAATAGTACAACTTCTTTTCTACAAACACATACTAGTCCTGTAAAGCCAGACTGTAAACTGAGCAATCCACAATAAAACAGATTGTTTTCATCCAAAGCCTGACCCCCCTGCTTATGTAGTGACTACATTATTCAATAATGTACCAAAAAAAACACAAATTTAATGTAGCACAGACAAAAATATGGGGCAAAGGCAAGAACAGTTTCACCTTTGTGTCACATAACAAGTAGTCAAACAGTAAATATTTCAATGAATTTCATGCAAAGGCTCATTAGTTCTGTAAATCCAGACTGTAAGCTGAACAAACAACAAGAGGGTAAGTTGCAGACCAAAAATATTAGACAAAGACAAAACATTTGTCATAATGCACTTTTAGTACCCCCACGCAGAACTGTGAATGTTAAATTTGATTGACAGTTATGCAAATGACCATTTGTCAGCTGAGTGCTTGTATGTACACGCCCTATTATTATTTTGCATATTTTTACATTACCAACTGTATATTATATAATGGATTTCATTAAAAGATATGCCCATTGTGAACTGGTTATGCCCACTTTTTTATCAAATTGATTCTAAATATTGGCACTTTCATCATTTATAGTTGCATGCTACACTATATTTTCAAAAGGTACTGCGTTTATTTTTTTATTATTTTTGCTTGTTTTCTAATCAATATATTGCATTTAGGTGGAGTTTATCAGCTTTGTGAGTTGATAAGATTGTAGCTATAATAAATATTCATTTGCTTTCTGAGTTGACAAGATTGTCAATATTATAAATATTAATTTTGTGTATTCATCTATGGCACTGAAGGATGTGAACTGAATACTACATCTATGAACTTATTTTTCCCCATACAGAATACATATGTCATCAGTACCACAGTGAAATAAGCTAGCCTCTGTTTCAAAATAAAGAAATAATATAAAGACAGTAAGAGACATGGGCTTTCAATACATTCATCAAGAATACATTAAAGTATTCTGCCAAAAGAAGTCTACATCTTGTTACAGGTAAGTAGGGCAAACTGCTAGATTGTAGCTCTTGAAATATCTGCTGGGAATGAAGTGACTTTCCTTTTTTGCAGTGTGCATACAAATTAGAAGGATTCAGACTGTCCTGAGGCAAAAAGCAATTAACAAAGAAAACACAACACCAGAGGTGACAAGCAAATGGCTGATTTAGCTGACTAGGTCTGCAAGGCAAACAGCTATATGACTGACAGACACTCAAAAATAGAATTGGAGGGCCTTTTTACAGACAGGAAGTTGGAAGGATATGTGTAAGGAAGAAGGTCTGACTGATAAAAACAGATTTAAAATAAAATATAAAGGAGAAAGAACATATGTGAGAGTGAACTGTAGATATATGAACAGCACATACCAAAATGTCTTGCAGAGTGCTACTATGAATGGAGAAAATGTTAGTATTGAGAATCAGTTTTATTACAGGACAAGGAGGCCACCAATTTATCAGCAGTTACATCAGCTTGTGAGACAGACAAAAGGAATACAGTATAGTGCAGACTGCAGCAATGAGCATTGAAACCAGTACTGTTTTAGAGCAGTATAATGCAAACATTTTTCAAGACATTTCCATGAAAAACTAAATGTATTGTTTAAGAAATAAGTAAAAATAGGGAACATCTTAAATTTAATAGAAAAAGTAGCCAGATAATAAATATTCCTATTTATTTCATAAATGTATACTAACCCTTACTGCTAAACCTTAAACTGAGCAAAATTGCTTTTATCCATGGCACAGCTACCACCCCATATTTGGTTGGTTAATCTACAGCTGATGAAGACTGAATTCTCAAGCATCATTTGCCCAAAGTTCAACCCATTGAGGATCAGTAGTCCTCCACAGGAAATTAGTGCAAGTAAGCTATGCTAGCAGTGACACCCTTTAAGGCAGTAATCCCTGCCCTTCATTAAGTTGGTGCAAGAGTCAAGTTAGTATATATAAGCTCAGGGATGTGAGATGCAGGTGAAAGGGGGCTTATCTCCTGCAAAAAACACTTAAAATGGGTTTTATTTTGGCCATTTTTTTCAGGCGATGGAGCTCAGGGATTCTGAACTGATTGCCTTCCAGCAAAAAAAAAAAAGTACTTAAATCACATTGCTACACTCTACTGTTTATTTATTTATTTATTTTATTCACACTTTCCTCACTGGGTAAGTCCCACAAGGTTGTGGTCTCTTTTCAGGGGAGCCTTGAGGTGGTCTTCATACTAACTATTGGGACATTTAGTCAGATTACCAGGGAATTTTCTCTACTTGTCATTGTTGCGAATGGGACCCATTTTGCATGACCACTTCCTGTTTCCATTACAGGCACAGAGGCAGCCCAGAGAAACAGGAATGAAGATGGAGAGAAAAGGAGATGATGGAGTGGTGAGAGAAGCGGAGGGGAAAGCCAAAATCAAGACCTAAGAATGCATGCAGGATTCTGAGGAGATGTTTCAAAGAAATCTTTTTGATGGAGATGAGGTGGCAAATGATGGGTGTATAATTACAACCCTTCAGTTGGGAGGGTTGTAGGATGATTCATTCAAAGAAATGATGATGATGCAGAATGAGCCAGAAAATGTAGGAGATGTTTCTTGGGGGGGGTACATTATGGAGAAAATATAAAAGGAGGTTGCAGAGACAATCCTGATGAATAGTGGTGAGATGGAATAGAAAACATATGCAGAGAAAGTAAAAGAAGGCAAAAGGGGAGTAGCAGAATTGAAAAATGCAGAAAAAAATGAAAAATGGAATTATGTGGTTAAAGATTTAAAGTAAAGAAAACAAAGAAATTGACAGGTATGAAGTATTGCATAATTTAATAGTTTCTTTGGGAGTAAAAGTACATGATGCAAGAGCATTTATTCTTATTAACAGAGAGACATTTTGTGACATTATATTTGAGACTGTTTTTTAATGGAAAATTTTCTTCGAGAATGTGAAAAAAAGTAAGAGTGTAAATCAAAGAATATTCATGTGATAAAAGCATTTAACTTGGAAATAAAAGAAATTCATGTACAACTTCAAATAGAAGTGAAAAGAGAGACTTTGAAAGGACATTTGAAAACTTTATGTAAAGCAGTACTGGGCATTACAAAAGTTAATGATAAAAGGGATCTATGGACTGATTGGTAGGATTATAATATTGTGGTAAAATAGAAATAGAAAAAAATTATACATATACCAAAAAATGTGGAGGGGAATAGGGGTGTCATAAAATACCGGTGACAATCTAAAACATGCTTTTTTGTGGAAAAGAATGACATTCAATAAGTGGCTGTAATAACAAAAAACTGTTACATTTGTGGGTAAATGGGATGCAATGCAAAAAATGTGAATTGAAATGTTATAAATGTAACAAAATGGGGCATTTATGGATGGACTGTACAAATGAAAGTAAGGAAAAGAAAAGAAGAAAAACAGAAGAAAATTAACAAAGACAAGAAATTTTAGAAGTAGTAGAAATAGTAGAAAAATTAGATGAAAAAATAAAAAAGAGGACAGAAGAAGGCTGAAATAAATGGTGAAGAAGACATAAATTGGTAGATAGTAAAAGAAAAAAAGAATTATATTGGTAAAAGGGTAAAAGACAGAAAAAGAACATTTAAAGAAGCAAGTACAAAAGAAAAAAGAAAGGAAATGGATGAAAAATAATATATATAGCTAATCGTGTGTGGTTGGTATAATGGTTAAGGTGTTTAACTCATAGACACAAGGTACAGTACTTAATTCTCACCTTTGGGAGGGAAATTGGCTAGGCTTAGAATGGCCCACTAGGACAGTTAGACTTGTAATTACCCATGAAACCATGAATCTAAGGAAAACTGAACATTTTAGAGTATTTTCTGTAAATGTGAAGAGTATTAAGAATATTGTAAGAAGAATAGGAATTTTGGAGTGGTGTAATATATGTGATGTAGATGTAATTATATTAGAAGACATGAGACTTTTAACAAATGAAGAAAGACTATAAACAGAGAAACTATGGGGAGGAAAGATAATCTGGAATTTGGAAAAAGAGCTGTTCTGGGATAGCCATATTCTGTAGAAATAAAGTAAAGATGTCAGTTGTAACTTTAGCAAAAATGGGAAGATTAACCATTGTAGATTTAAAATTGTATATTGGTTCTATGAAGTTTCTTAAGTGGATTAGTAAAGGAAGGCAGTAGTGTAATGACAGAAATAAAAAAATGTAAAAGGATAAATAGAAAGAACTCAGGAAAAGAGTATGAATAGTATAGTACAATATCTGTAAGAAATGTTTAAAGAAAAATAAGGTAGTAAAAATAACATGGAAATAAAAACATTAACATAAAAAGAGAATAAGGAGTTAGAAAAGAATATTTCTTTATATGAGCTAGATAAAGTATTAGGACAAGTGAATATAGATTTGGCTGCAGGACTAGATGGCATAGGATATGAAATGCATAAAAATGTAATGTGTTGGAAAAAATATTTTTTAATGACTTTGAATGAATGGTCAAATTAATGTTTAATGTATAAAGAATTAGTAGAATACATAAACTCAAATGGAAGAAGGAAGATAGAAGACAATTAAAAACCTGGATCCCAATAGCATTGAATAATAATGATTATAAGATCTTTATGAAACTAATACAAAACAGATCTGAAACTAAAATGGAAAATATTGTGGAAGATTGTATATATACATATAATATAAAAGGGAAAGGTTGTCAAGAATTATTAATTATTAATAACAGAAAAATTGTTGATGATATTATAAACAGAAACGAAGAAGAAAAACTCATGATAGGGGGCCTTAATAACTCCTTTGATACAATTGAACATGAACTCTTATGGGTAATAATAAAAGAATATAATATAAGTGAGAAAGTTAGAAAATCATGTATGTCAGCATGTAGTGATAATAAAGTAAAAATATGTATAAATGGCTGGTTAAGCCAAAAGGTGCATATGAAGAGTGGTGTAAGACTGGGATGCCCAATGAGTTGTGCACTCTTTGCATTAGTTGTGAATGTGATAGTATATGAAACAAGTTATAAAATGAAGGAGGTAGTGTATATAACACCTGGGGGATTAATATTTCCAGTCCTGTTAACTTATGCAGATAACATTATAATAATTGCAAAAAACAAAATTTGGATAAAAGAAGAAATAATTTGCACAAATGAGTGTCTAGAGGTGATAGGAATGGTGTTAAAAGAGGAAAAGTAAATATTTATGTGATGTAGTAAAGGCAAGGGGTATATATTTTACAACAAATTAAATTTCTGTGTTAGGTATAAAATTTGCGAATAAAGATGAAAGTAGAATTCAGTCAAAAAACAATGAAGAAATAAAACAAATCTGTCATTTCTGGAGAACATTTAAATTATCATTCAGAAAAAAAGCGTATTTGATAAATTCAGAACTGTTGGGAAAACAGCATAATTAGCAAGTGTATTTATGTTGTCAAAAGTATTTGAAAAGGAATTATTGCAGTTTTTTTTTTCATTTATATGGGGTTCTACAGAAAACCCAGTAAAAAGATGAGTTGTGCATGTAAATAAAGAGAAATAAGGTTTAAAATTAATTAACCCAGTGGTATATGCTGGATCATTAAATCTGTACAAAGTGTTGAAGTAGATAAATGAAAAGATGAGACATTCATAGTATAATTGTATAAATATAAGTATGATAATTGTTGGGGTATGATAAAAAAGAGTTAATAGAAAAACAGTGCATATCAAAAAATATTTTTATGGAAAATAAAAATTACGGTATAAGAATGTAATGATAAAACATTACTGTGTAAAACCATGGGAAAATCTGACAGATGAAAAAAATAAAGCTATAAAAATAAGAAGCAAATGGTATAATAAGAACGTAGAATGTCAAATTTTTTTGTGGAGTCTGATAAAAGATAAATTACCAGTAAAAGGAAATATACCATATAAAAAGAAAAGTGATAGACTATATTTACATTGTCAAAAGAAGAAACTATTAAACATGTGTTTTTGAAATGTAAAAGAGGAAAAAAGATATAGGGAAAACAATATAAAAAAGATGTTTTGAAGATAAAAAAGAAGTGGATAAGATAAACATGGATATGATTAAATATGGATATAAGAATAGAAGTAAAGAATATGCTAAAATAATAGATAAAAAGTTATTTTATATCGTGGGTTATATGGAATGAAAGAATAAATGAAAATATGTTTAATTGTAAATGGATTTTAGAAGCAATATTATGTAAAATCAGATGGTGGTTATAGAAAAAGAAGTGGGGTCTAATAGGGATGAAATGTAGCATAGCTGTAAAGAAAATTATGAATATGTATAAATATATTTGCATATTTTTATATTTGTGCATTTGTAAATATTTGCAAATATGTAAATACATTGCAAATAAGAGTTCTTTTTTGTATTTAAATAAAGGATCCCTACTCTTTTCAATAAGTGCTATGTGATCTTTTAAATTCATCTGAGCTTCCACCAACTCAGGCAAATGAGGCCTTGGCTTAACATCTCACAAACCAAAAATTCTCAAAAGCAGCCATTTGCACTACCCTATTTAATTTCCATGGGCTTTCTAGCCATTGCCATCCCAATAAATCACAGGAATGGAATGAGCAGAAAGCTGTGGTGTTTTAGATAGACTTACCAACTCACCATATATATTCTTTTAAGAAAAGAAGCATTTCTTTATTTAAAAATAAATAAATAAATGATGTGCCCAAGCTGAGTATCTTCACCAGCAGCTGTTGTATATCCACAAATGACAGGCACCATGAGTATTTAAAGTTAAATAGTTGAGGTATTTTAACTAAAAATAATTCTAATAACTCCTGGTGATTGCTTGTTATGTTCAGTACATAAGCTAAAGTGAGTTAGCAATGATGAAGATACCAAAACGTTTTAAAATATATATATATTTTTTTTTTTGCCTGTCCATGGGTCTCATTGGAGCTGTGGGCTCCAGGCAACAGCTGTATCACCCAATTATAATCTGCCACTGTTAGCAACAACATCAGGGAACAATGCCGCATATGTCATTTCACTCTTTGTGCCTCCTGAGGAATTGTGTTACTGGCTGGCTACGGCATGTTGTTGGCTCCTACTGCTTGTCTGCTACTCCCTGTTGGGTTCCCACTCTCTGGTTCTCAAGACTATGCTACAAGATTGACTTCCTCAGAAGTTGTTGGAACCCAGCTGGCCAAGAGACATGATCATGATTGCCAAAAGGAGCAATAAAGGTATCCAGAGAGAACAATGGAGAGATATACAGATCAACTACAGAGCCAGAGGTACTCTGGGTAGGATTATGAGGGAATGTGTTTATTATCTTTTTTTATTATGTCTTGCTTCTTTAAGGGTTCCTGAAGCCAAAACATTGCCAACATTTAATTATTGATACATTTTTGCTCAGATAAGAGTGCTGATTCCAAAAATGCTCCTTTCTCACTACAATGCATTAAAGTAAAATAGAAATGAAGAATACACAAGGAATCAGTCATGCTTAGATATGTTTGATTGTCTAGTAAAGTTGAGCCTAGAAGCATCATAAACACCTTACCCTATGCCTTTTAAAGAAGGTTGTTCTCTTATCAGACAATAAACTAAACCTTGGACTGTCTTTTTCTATTTATAAAATGAGCATTGCATTTATATAAAATTTCACTATGTATTTGCTTGTGTGTTTAATGTATCTAAGTTTAAGCCTGTTTGTAGGTAGAACAGTTCTTTGAGTCATTAATATGTGTATATAAAGTTGCAAAATTAAAGCTCAAATAGAAACAAAGCAAAATTTGTCAGCTAAGTCTATTTCACATTCTAATATAAAGAGATGAACACAGAGAAACAACTATGTATTATCAATTGTGTTATTTAATAGTGCTTAAATTAGTCTGCACTTATAACTATAGACTTGTAAATCCTAGATTTTATTCAAAGGAATTGCCTTTAGATCTCTGTATGTTTCTGTTCCAAAATGAAAAAAAAAAAAAAAAAAACATTACTGTGACTTAGTTTAGGAAAAGCGCATAAAAACAGCAACATATTCTGCTTGTGTTAGAAAGCTATAATGCTCAGATACATTAGTGGTAGTTTTAAAGTATTCACAATATGAGGGACAGCTGTTAAATACCCCTGATTGTAGGTGCAGCCTTCTTAAACTGAGCGAGAGCGCTGAAACTCTCTCCCTCTTTCATTCTTGCTGTCTCTCTCTCTCTTTTTCTGTTACTGTTTTCTTCTGTAATGATGGTAATGATGTGGCTATGCAATACAAAGGTTACATTGTGGCATTGTAATGAAAATTGTGTTTGTGTGACTACTCACCCTGAAGCCAGAAGGACGAGAGCACTAAGAAGGGTTCCTAACGAATTATCTCATGTGAAGTTATCAAACCCTAAAAAATACGAAAGTTGGTCATGGGTGTGGTGAGGCACTGCATCTATTATACCCTCATAACATATATAACCACTCAAAACAAACCAAAAATATAAAATACTGTAAAAAACAAAAATAAAGCGGAAACCTTCCAGTAACCCTCCGGTAGTTGAACGAATCAATAGGATAGCATAAACTCACTCGAAACGTGGAATACACACCACACTTTTATTTAAGCTTAAAACCCCCAGCTTTTCATCAGTTTCAAAAAAACAACTTCCTCAGAACGCAAACAACGTCATGTCGTTATAACTCCTACTTATAGTTTTGTATCCCCTCACATGGTCAAATAGAATCAGGCTACATTGCTATTATGATTACTAAAAACATCTAAAAAAGTAAAAACGATATACAGACACAGTATAAGTCAGGACAAAGCACAACTGAATTTGTTGAAAAAATATGTTGAAAAAATATGTATATAAATATGCGCACAGATCCCCGACAACTTGATTCTCTATGATTTTATACTATACGTTATAGAATAGAATGGAATAAAATAGTGAAATTATCACCTAATAAATAAAAAAAAATAATTAAACTGTCAACTATAAACATTTAATAGATGCCGTAGAAAACTGACTATTTGTTATATGTATCCAGTAAATTAAAAACTCAGCCGGCAATTCAGTCAGCGCTAATAGGGAGAAACAGAAAAATACAACGTGTTTGACAAACTCCGCATACACTCTGAAAACATCAAAAAGTGTCTGATTGCTATAATACATATATACATATAATTAGCTGAAATAACACTCAAAGTAGCTAAACACCATCTATAACAGCTTAAACTCCTTAGCATTACTCTTTGCCATCCTAGATAACTCGTGATATATGGCATACGGAACTCTATGTGAAAATTGTATAGTTACATGACTATTGTGATAATGTTATGGTATGTATGACTATACTCATAAAAATACTAAAAAACTACTACTGAAAAACTCCTGGAGAAAATAATAAATATTCCTGTATATACCCCTCCCATTCTCATAGCCTTAACACTTCATATAATGGAACAACCCTAAATAATTGAACGACTTGTAACCTAAACTATCATATACCAATACAATATAGGTACAAATATAGATGAAAATGAAAATTGAAAATTTCTGCTCTTCAGTAACTTGAACTGAAGCTAGTGTTGGCTGAATTTTGTTATTTGCTAGCAATTACAGGTGTGGGGGTAGCCACATTCTTTGATTTCCTGTCCTTGCATATTTAAACTGGTGCATGTGAAATAATTCCTGCTTTAAAACCTCAGCTTGGCCAGCTAGAACTTGGTTATATTCAACTGGACGTATAAGAGAATTTAAGTACCTTTATCTGCACTTGTTTTTAAAAAAAAATACAGTATTTAATTTGATTTAAACTGTGTATGAAGGAGTGTTGAAGGAATTTTAACTGAAGTTATTCTGCTCTTCAGTAACTTGAACTGAAGTTAGTGTTGGCTGAATTTTGTTATTTGCTAGTAATTACAGGCGTGGGGGTAGCCACATTCTTTGATTTCCTGTCCTTGCATATTTAAACTGGTGCATGTGAAATAATTCCTGCTTTAAAACCTCAGCTTGGCCAGCTAGAACTTGGTTATATTCAACTGGACGTATAAGAGAATTTAAGTACCTTTATCTGCACTTTTTAAAAAAAAAAATACAGTATTTAATTTGATTTAAACTGTGTATGAAGGAGTGTTGAAGGAATTTTTAACTGAAGTTATTCTGCTCTTCAGTAACTTAAACTGAAGCTAGTGT
Organism: Protopterus annectens; assembly: GCF_019279795.1. NCBI lineage: Eukaryota > Metazoa > Chordata > Ceratodontiformes > Protopteridae > Protopterus > Protopterus annectens. The sequence goes on along the minus strand of NC_056730.1, from coordinate 697,918,035 downwards.
TGGCAGAATTTTGTTATTTGCTAGTAATTACAGGTGTGGGGGTAGCCACATTCTTTGATTTCCTGTCCTTGCATATTTAAACTGGTGCATGTGAAATAATTCCTGCTTTAAAACCTCAGCTTGGCCAGCTAGAACTTGGTTATATTCAACTGGACGTATAAGAGAATTTAAGTACCTTTATCTGCACTTTTTAAAAAAAAAAAAATACAGTATTTAATTTGATTTAAACTGTGTATGAAGGAGTGTTGAAGGAATTTTTAACTGAAGTTATTCTGCTCTTCAGTAACTTGAACTGAAGCTATTGTTGGCTGAATTTTGTTATTTGCTAGTAATTACAGGTGTGGGGTAGCCACATTCTTTGATTTCCTGTCCTTGCATATTTAAACTGGTGCATGTGAAATAATTCCTGCTTTAAAACCTCAGCTTGGCCAGCTAGAACTTGGTTATATTCAACTGGACGTATAAGAGAATTTAAGTACCTTTATCTGCACTTTTTTTAAAAAATACAGTATTTAATTTGATTTAAACTGTGTATGAAGGAGTGTTGAAGGAATTTTTAACTGAAGTTAGTCTGCTCTTCAGTAACTTGAACTGAAGCTAGTGTTGGCTGAATTTTGTTATTTGCTAGTAATTACAGGTGTGGGGGTAGCCACATTCTTTGATTTCCTGTCCTTGCATATTTAAACTGGTGCATGTGAAATAATTCCTGCTTTAAAACCTCAGCTTGGCCAGCTAGAACTTGGTTATATTCAACTGGACGTATAAGAGAATTTAAGTACCTTTATCTACACTTTTTTTAAAAAAATACAGTATTTAATTTGATTTAAACTGTGTATGAAGGAGTGTTGAAGGAATTTTAACTGAAGTTATTCTGCTCTTCAGTAACTTGAACTGAAGCTAGTGTTGGCTGAATTTTGTTATTTGCTAGTAATTACAGGTGTGGGGGTAGCCACATTCTTTGATTTCCTATCCTTGCATATTTAAACTGGTGCATGTGAAATAATTCCTGCTTTAAAACCTCAGCTTGGCCAGCTAGAACTTGGTTATATTCAACTGGACGTATAAGAGAATTTAAGTACCTTTATCTGTACTTTTTTTTTAAAAAGAAATACAGTATTTAATTTGATTTAAACTGTGTATGAAGGAGTGTTGAAGGAATTTTTAACTGAAGTTATTCTGCTCTTCAGTAACTTGAACTGAAGCTAGTGTTGGCTGAATTTTGTTATTTGCTAGTAATTACAGGTGTGGGGGTAGCCACATTCTTTGATTTCCTGTCCTTGCATATTTAAACTGGTGCATGTGAAATAATTCCTGCTTTAAAACCTCAGCTTGGCCAGCTAGAACTTGGTTATATTCAACTGGACGTATAAGAGAATTTAAGTACCTTTATCTGCACTTTTTTTAAAAAAAATACAGCATTTAATTTGATTTAAACTGTGTATGAAGGAGTGTTGAAGGAATTTTTAACTGAAGTTATTCTGCTCTTCAGTAACTTGAACTGAAGCTAGTGTTGGCTGAATTTTGTTATTTGCTAGTAATTACAGGTGTGGGGTAGCCACATTCTTTGATTTCCTGTCCTTGCATATTTAAACTGGTGCATGTGAAATAATTCCTGCTTTAAAACCTCAGCTTGGCCAGCTAGAACTTGGTTATATTCAACTGGACGTATAAGAGAATTTAAGTACCTTTATCTGCACTTTTTTTTTTAAAAAAAATACAGTATTTAATTTGATTTAAACTGTGTATGAAGGAGTGTTGAAGGAATTTTTAACTGAAGTTATTCTGCTCTTCAGTAACTTGAACTGAAGCTAGTGTTGGCTGAATTTTGTTATTTGCTAGTAATTACAGGTGTGGGGTAGCCACATTCTTTGATTTCCTGTCCTTGCATATTTAAACTGGTGCATGTGAAATAATTCCTGCTTTAAAACCTCAGCTTGGCCAGCTAGAACTTGGTTATATTCAACTGGACGTATAAGAGAATTTAAGTACCTTCATCTGCACTTTTTTAAAAAAAATACAGTATTTAATTTGATTTAAACTGTGTATGAAGGAGTGTTGAAGGAATTTTTAACTGAAGTTATTCTGCTCTTCAGTAACTTGAACTGAAGCTAGTGTTGGCTGAATTTTGTTATTTGCTAGTAATTACAGGTGTGGGGGTAGCCACATGCTTTGATTTCCTGTCCTTGCATATTTAAACTGGTGCATGTGAAATAATTCCTGCTTTAAAACCTCAGCTTGGCCAGCTAGAACTTGGTTATATTCAACTGGACGTATAAGAGAATTTAAGTACCTTTATCTGCACTTTTTTTTAAAAAAAAAATACGGTATTTAATTTGATTTAAACTGTGTATGAAGGAGTGTTGAAGGAATTTTTAACTGAAGTTATTCTGCTCTTCAGTAACTTGAACTGAAGCTAGTGTTGGCTGAATTTTGTTATTTGCTAGTAATTACAGGTGTGGGGGTAGCCACATTCTTTGATTTCCTGTCCTTGCATATTTAAACTGGTGCATATGAAATAATTCCTGCTTTAAAACCTCAGCTTGGCCAGCTAGAACTTGGTTATATTCAACTGGACGTATAAGAGAATTTAAGTACCTTCATCTGCACTTTTTTTAAAAAAATACAGTATTTAATTTGATTTAAACTGTGTATGAAGGAGTGTTGAAGGAATTTTTAACTGAAGTTATTCTGCTCTTCAGTAACTTGAACTGAAGCTAGTGTTGGCTGAATTTTGTTATTTGCTAGTAATTACAGGTGTGGGGTAGCCACATGCTTTGATTTCCTGTCCTTGCATATTTAAACTGGTGCATGTGAAATAATTCCTGCTTTAAAACCTCAGCTTGGCCAGCTAGAACTTGGTTATATTCAACTGGACGTATAAGAGAATTTAAGTACCTTTATCTGCACTTTTTTTTAAAAAATACAGTATTTAATTTGATTTAAACTGTGTATGAAGGAGTGTTGAAGGAATTTTTAACTGAAGTTATTCTGCTCTTCAGTAACTTGAACTGAAGCTAGTGTTGGCTGAATTTTGTTATTTGCTAGTAATTACAGGTGTGGGGGTAGCCACATTCTTTGATTTCCTGTCCTTGCATATTTAAACTGGTGCATATGAAATAATTCCTGCTTTAAAACCTCAGCTTGGCCAGCTAGAACTTGGTTATATTCAACTGGACGTATAAGAGAATTTAAGTACCTTCATCTGCACTTTTTTTTAAAAAAAATACAGTATTTAATTTTTAAATTATAAGATTTAAAATTTAATGAAGTTTAAATTTTTAAGAAGTTATTTTTCGAATTTTGAATTTAATTGGTGTGGGAATTTTTTTTTGCTGTTTAAAAGGTCCCTTTAAAAATTCCTGCTTTAAACTGGTTGCATTAAAACCCGGGTTAACAATTTGGACTAAAAGGTTTAATATTTTTTTGATTTTAAAAATTAAGTTTTAAATTTTTTAAATGGGATTTAAATTTTTTAAATGTAAGGATTTAAGGGAATTTTAAATTTAATTTGTTTAGTAATTGGGGGGGGGGAATTTTTTATTTCTGTTTCATTGGGGTCCCTTTTTTTTCCCTTTGCTTTTAAACTTTAAAAAATTTTTTTAAAAATTTTTCCCTAAACTTTTTAAATATTAAAATTTTTTTTATTGTTTTAAAAATTAAAAATTTTTTTTAAATTTTGGGGGGTTTGAAAATTTTTTTAATTTTTTTTCTTTAATTGGGGGAATTTTTTGTTTTTGTTTTGAAAAACGGTTGGGTTTTTTTTTGCTTTTAAATTTTTGGGGAAAAATTTTTTAAAAAATTTTTTTTTTAAAAAATGGGATTTTTTTTTAAAAACTGGTTGGGGAAAATTTTTTTTATAATTTTTGGGGAAATTTTTTTTCTGTTTTTTAAAAGGAAATTAATTTTTTTAAATTTTGGGGTTTTTTTAATTAAAACGGGTTTAAAAAAATTTTAATTTTTTCCCTTTTTTATAAATTTTAATTTTTTTTTGGGATTTGTTTTTAATTTAAATTTTTTTAAAATAATTAAAAATTTTAGGGGGGTTTTTTTAAATTTTTAAAATTAATGGGGAAAAATTTTTTATTTTCTGTTTTTTAAAAAATTTTTTAAAATTTTTTTGGGTTAAATTTTGTTTTTTAATTTTTTTTTAGAAAAAATTTTTTGTTTTTCTTTTTTTAAAAACTTTTTATTAATGGGGTAAAAGTTAAAATTTTTTGAAATTTTTTTTAAAAAAATTTTTTAAAAAATTTTTTGGGGAAAAATTTTAAAAGGGGGGGTAGTTTTAATCCTTTTGCATTTTTAAAAATTTGAAAATTTAATTTTTTTAAATTTTGGGGTTTTGGGTTTTTAATAAATTGGGTTTAAAAAATTTTTAAATTTTTTAAAATGATTTTTATTAATGGGGGGGGTTTGTTTTTTTGATTTTTTTTATAAAATTTTTTTAACTGGGGGTTTTTTGGGGAATTAAGGGGGAAAGAAATTTTTTCCCTTTTTTAAAAAAAATTTTAATTTGAAAAAACTGAAAAAATTTGGGGTAAAATTTTTTTTCCCCTTAATTTAAATTTCTAAAATTTTTTTTTAAAAAACAGTTGGGTAAATGTTTAAATTTGGGAATTTAAGGTTTTTTTTTAAAACTTTTTTTGGGTAAAATTTTTTTTGGGATTAAGGTTTTAAATTTTTTTCCCCTTTTTTTAAAATGGGTTTTTGAAAATTTTTTTAAATTGGGGGGTTTAAAATTTTTTTTCCCCCTTTAAATTTAATTTTTTTGGGGGAAATTTTTTTTTAAAAAAAATTGGGGTAAAACTTTTTAAATTTGGGAATTTAAGGTTTTTTTTTTTTAAAAATAATTTTTTGGGTAAAATTTTTTTTTTTAAAAGGTTTAAATTTTTGTTTTTTAAAAAAAAAATTTTAATTTGAAAAAACTGTTTAAAAATTGGGGGTTTTTTTAAATTTGGTTTTTCCTTTAAATTAAAAAAATTTTTTTTTTTTTATAAAATTTTTTTAAACTTTTAAAAAATTTGTTTTTTAAAAACGGGGTTTTTTTCCCCTTTTAAAATATTTCGTTTTTTTTTAAAATTGGGAAATTCTTTTTTCCTTTTTAAAAAAAAATTTTAATTTGAAAAAACTGTTTAAAAATTGGGGTTTTTAAATTTGGTTTTTCCTTTTAAAAAATTTAATTTTTTTTTTTTTCAGAAAATTTTTAAATTTTTAAATTTTTTTGGGAATTTAAGGTTTTTTTAAATTTTTTAAAACATTTTTTTTAAATTGTTAATTTGGGAAAAAATTTTTACCTTTTCATTTTTAAAATGGGTTTTTGAAAATTTTTTTTTAAATTGGGTAAAATTTTTTTTTCCCTCTTGAATTTTAAAATGTTTTTTTTTTAAAAAAAATTTTTAAAAATTTTTTTTTGGGGTTTAAAATTTAATTTTTTGTTTTTTTAAAAAAACTATTTTGGGAAAATTGTTTTTTAAATTTAAGGTTTTAATTTTTTTTCCCCTTTTTTTAAAATCATTTTAATTTTTTAAATTAAGGGGGGAGAATTTTTTTTTTTCCCTTAAAATTTTAATTTTTTGTTTTTTTTTAAAAATTCAGTTTAAAAATTTTTTTTTGGGTTAAAATTTAATTTTTTGTTTTTTTTAAAAAAAATACAGTATTTAATTTTGATTTAAACTGTGTATGAAGGAGTGTTGAAGGAATTTTTAACTGAAGTTATTCTGCTCTTCAGTAACTTGAACTGAAGCTAGTGTTGGCTGAATTTTGTTATTTGCTAGTAATTACAGGTGTGGGGTAGCCACATTCTTTGATTTCCTGTCCTTGCATATTTAAACTGGTGCATGTGAAATAATTCCTGCTTTAAAACCTCAGCTTGGCCAGCTAGAACTTGGTTATATTCAACTGGACGTATAAGAGAATTTAAGTACCTTTATCTGCACTTTTTTAAAAAAAAATACAGTATTTAATTTGATTTAAACTGTGTATGAAGGAGTGTTGAAGGAATTTTTAACTGAAGTTATTCTGCTCTTCAGTAACTTGAACTGAAGCTAGTGTTGGCTGAATTTTGTTATTTGCTAGTAATTACAGGTGTGGGGTAGCCACATTCTTTGATTTCCTGTCCTTGCATATTTAAACTGGTGCATGTGAAATAATTCCTGCTTTAAAACCTCAGCTTGGCCAGCTAGAACTTGGTTATATTCAACTGGACGTATAAGAGAATTTAAGTACCTTTATCTGCACTTTTTTTTTAAAAAAAATACAGTATTTAATTTGATTTAAACTGTGTATGAAGGAGTGTTGAAGGAATTTTTAACTGAAGTTATTCTGCTCTTCAGTAACTTGAACTGAAGCTAGTGTTGGCTGAATTTTGTTATTTGCTAGTAATTACAGGTGTGGGGGTAGCCACATTCTTTGATTTCCTGTCCTTGCATATTTAAACTGGTGCATGTGAAATAATTCCTGCTTTAAAACCTCAGCTTGGCCAGCTAGAACTTGGTTATATTCAACTGGACGTATAAGAGAATTTAAGTACCTTTATCTGCACTTTTTTTTAAAAAATACAGTATTTAATTTGATTTAAACTGTGTATGAAGGAGTGTTGAAGGAATTTTTAACTGAAGTTATTCTGCTCTTCAGTAACTTGAACTGAAGCTAGTGTTGGCTGAATTTTGTTATTTGCTAGTAATTACAGGTGTGGGGGTAGCCACATTCTTTGATTTCCTGTCCTTGCATATTTAAACTGGTGCATGTGAAATAATTCCTGCTTTAAAACCTCAGCTTGGCCAGCTAGAACTTGGTTATATTCAACTGGACGTATAAGAGAATTTAAGTACCTTTATCTGCACTTTTTTTTTTAAAAAATACAGTATTTAATTTGATTTAAACTGTGTATGAAGGAGTGTTGAAGGAATTTTTAACTGAAGTTATTCTGCTCTTCAGTAACTTGAACTGAAGCTAGTGTTGGCTGAATTTTGTTATTTGCTAGTAATTACAGGTGTGGGGTAGCCACATTCTTTGATTTCCTGTCCTTGCATATTTAAACTGGTGCATGTGAAATAATTCCTGCTTTAAAACCTCAGCTTGGCCAGCTAGAACTTGGTTATATTCAACTGGACGTATAAGAGAATTTAAGTACCTTTATCTGCACTTTTTTTTAAAAAAATACAGTATTTAATTTGATTTAAACTGTGTATGAAGGAGTGTTGAAGGAATTTTAACTGAAGTTATTCTGCTCTTCAGTAACTTGAACTGAAGCTAGTGTTGGCTGAATTTTGTTATTTGCTAGTAATTACAGGTGGGGGTAGCCACATTCTTTGATTTCCTGTCCTTGCATATTTAAACTGGTGCATGTGAAATAATTCCTGCTTTAAAACCTCAGCTTGGCCAGCTAGAACTTGGTTATATTCAACTGGACGTATAAGAGAATTTAAGTACCTTTATCTGCACTTTTTTTTTAAAAAAAATACAGTATTTAATTTGATTTAAACTGTGTATGAAGGAGTGTTGAAGGAATTTTTAACTGAAGTTATTCTGCTCTTCAGTAACTTGAACTGAAGCTAGTGTTGGCTGAATTTTGTTATTTGCTAGTAATTACAGGTGTGGGGGTAGCCACATTCTTTGATTTCCTGTCCTTGCATATTTAAACTGGTGCATGTGAAATAATTCCTGCTTTAAAACCTCAGCTTGGCCAGCTAGAACTTGGTTATATTCAACTGGACGAATAAGAGAATTTAAGTACCTTTATCTGCACTTTTTTTAAAAAAAATACAGTATTTAATTTGATTTAAACTGTGTATGAAGGAGTGTTGAAGGAATTTTTAACTGAAGTTATTCTGCTCTTCAGTAACTTGAACTGAAGCTAGTGTTGGCTGAATTTTGTTATTTGCTAGTAATTACAGGTGTGGGGGTAGCCACATTCTTTGATTTCCTGTCCTTGCATATTTAAACTGGTGCATGTGAAATAATTCCTGCTTTAAAACCTCAGCTTGGCCAGCTAGAACTTGGTTATATTCAACTGGACGAATAAGAGAATTTAAGTACCTTTATCTGCACTTTTTTTAAAAAAAAATACAGTATTTAATTTGATTTAAACTGTGTATGAAGGAGTGTTGAAGGAATTTTTAACTGAAGTTATTCTGCTCTTCAGTAACTTGAACTGAAGCTAGTGTTGGCTGAATTTTGTTATTTGCTAGTAATTACAGGTGTGGGGGTAGCCACATTCTTTGATTTCCTGTCCTTGCATATTTAAACTGGTGCATGTGAAATAATTCCTGCTTTAAAACCTCAGCTTGGCCAGCTAGAACTTGGTTATATTCAACTGGACGTATAAGAGAATTTAAGTACCTTTATCTGCACTTTTTTTAAAAAAAAATACAGTATTTAATTTGATTTAAACTGTGTATGAAGGAGTGTTGAAGGAATTTTTAACTGAAGTTATTCTGCTCTTCAGTAACTTGAACTGAAGCTAGTGTTGGCTGAATTTTGTTATTTGCTAGTAATTACAGGTGTGGGGGTAGCCACATTCTTTGATTTCCTGTCCTTGCATATTTAAACTGGTGCATGTGAAATAATTCCTGCTTTAAAACCTCAGCTTGGCCAGCTAGAACTTGGTTATATTCAACTGGACGAATAAGAGAATTTAAGTACCTTTATCTGCACTTTTTTTTTAAAAAATACAGTATTTAATTTGATTTAAACTGTGTATGAAGGAGTGTTGAAGGAATTTTTAACTGAAGTTATTCTGCTCTTCAGTAACTTGAACTGAAGCTAGTGTTGGCTGAATTTTGTTATTTGCTAGTAATTACAGGTGTGGGGGTAGCCACATTCTTTGATTTCCTGTCCTTGCATATTTAAACTGGTGCATGTGAAATAATTCCTGCTTTAAAACCTCAGCTTGGCCAGCTAGAACTTGGTTATATTCAACTGGACGTATAAGAGAATTTAAATACCTTTATCTGCACTTTTTTTTAAAAAAAATACAGTATTTAATTTGATTTAAACTGTGTATGAAGGAGTGTTGAAGGAATTTTTAACTGAAGTTATTCTGCTCTTCAGTAACTTGAACTGAAGCTAGTGTTGGCTGAATTTTGTTATTTGCTAGTAATTACAGGTGTGGGGTAGCCACATTCTTTGATTTCCTGTCCTTGCATATTTAAACTGGTGCATGTGAAATAATTCCTGCTTTAAAACCTCAGCTTGGCCAGCTAGAACTTGGTTATATTCAACTGGACGTATAAGAGAATTTAAGTACCTTTATCTGCACTTTTTTTTAAAAAAAAATACAGTATTTAATTTGATTTAAACTGTGTATGAAGGAGTGTTGAAGGAATTTTTAACTGAAGTTATTCTGCTCTTCAGTTATTCCCACCCACCCGCCCTGTTTTTGTTTTGGTGTTAATCTTAGTGGCATTGAAACTGCCCGTGCCTCTGGGCCCATCTCATTTGCTCACTCAACTGAGTGCAGTGAGATCATATTCTGATTTCAGGCACTCCTACTGTGTACAAAGAGAGCATCTGGGAAATAGAAAAAAAAAATTAAGCTTATTTCCTGCCTTTCTTGTTAAGTGGTACAGACTATTTGTAGGCTTCTGAGCCCCCAAGCCCTTCTGTGTTTGAGGGAAGCCTTCTAGCTTGTTTTTTTTTTTTCTTATAACTAGCCAGTTTTCTAGTTTCAGCACTCAAATCTGTTTCTTTGATCTCAGCACTTGTTCAGAAAAAAAAAAAAAAAATTTCATCTGCTTTTACTGTACTTGTGTTTCTACCTACTTCTTTTACTTTTGCATCATCTTAAAATACTCAATTGTATTTATTACTGCTTGGTGTAACTCATTCTAAGCCTTTTGGTTTAAACACTTGGGCTTCGGACCAGTTAGTTGTTTTGCACTGAGAGGGTTTGTGGTCTGCACTGTTGTGGCAGAACAGGTAGCTTACATCCTTCTAGGTTGAGAACTGCTGATTGAGGGCTCAGTGTCTGTTATTCTAAAAGTGTATTAATTCTGGTTTAAGCACTTGGGCTTTCAAGCCAGTTATTTTACATTAAGAGGGTTCGTGGTCTGCACTCTTGTGGGAGGAGAGGCTGGACTCTGCCCTTCTGAGCTGGGAATTTCTGGTTAAAGGCTTATAGTGCATGCATATCTGAACTGTTTCTTACTGAAGTTGGTGCGCTTTGTTTGCTGTGGCATAGACTGGATTCGGGCCTGCTGGATCTAGCTTTGTTTGTGTAACTTGAGCACTAATCCAGACATTCTCTAAAGTATTCAATGGTATTTATTACTGCTTGGTTGTAACTTGATTAAAGTGTAGCTATCATTCAAGTCTTTTGGATTAAGCACTTGGGCTTCAGACCAGTTGTTTTACATTAGGAAGGTTTGTGGCAAGCACTGTGGTGGCAGGACAGGTAGCTTTCATCCTTCTAAGTTGGGAACTGCTGATTGAGAGCCCAGTGTCCAAGTGTATTAGTTCTGGTTTAGGCACTTGGGCTTCAGGCCAGTTATTTTACATTAAGAAGGTTTGTGGTCTGCACTCTTGTGGGAGAAGAGGCTGGACTCTGCCCTTCTGAGCTGGGAATTTCTGGTTAAAGGTTTATAGTGCCTGAATATTTGAACTGTATCTTACTGAAATTGGTACACCTTGTTTGCTCTAGCATAGACTAGATCCAGGCCTACTGAATCTAGCTTTGTTTATATGCTTGTTGTTTGTTTGCTTGTTATTTCCTGGAAGCTAATTCCACCTAATACGCAACTTCTCAGCGCTTCTGTGGATCACTAGTGATATCTGCATTGCTTACTGTACTTATTTCCTTGTTTCACTTGAAAGAAAGTTACTGTTTGTCATTTTTGCATTTAGTTACTTGTAACACATTGCACTCAAGTTACCTGGCACTTGCTCACTAAAGCAATTATATAAGTCAGCACTAAAAATTAAAAGCACTACACCCTCACTCCCCACTGGCCCTTGTTTTCAATTAAGGATTTCCCAATATTATTCTAGCATGTCCAAAGGTCAGTTGTCAATCTCCTCTCCGGTCCAGCTGGTGAATCTGGGAATCTTGAGGCAATGTTATAACTGCCTCATGTACACAGACAACCCTCTCCTCCTCCCACATAACACAAATACTTGTAAGAGATGCAGCTATTTAGCCAAACTGGAGGCTGAGCTCTCTCAACTCAGGACTGGCAAGACCAGACAGGAGGAGAAGGCAACTACACACACCACAAAACCAGCCTCACATAATGCTACCACTCCACTGAATCAAACACATAAACACACAAAGACATACTCGGAGGCTCTGAGTAAAAATTTACCTAAACAGCAGAGGCCTCCAAAGCAGACACCCAAACAACTGCTACCTCAAGACACCCCACAAGCAACACATAAACCACAAAGCAGTGTGCAAAGCAGTCACAGCCCTTAAGGCCAAATACAACACCAAACATACTTGTCATAGGTGACTCCATAGTCAGACACACTGACGCCCCACTCACCAGGCTGAATAAAGAGAGGGTCACAGTAAGCTGCCCATTAGGCGCTAGAATCCGCCACATAACACAAGCACTGGTCACTCCACGGCAAGTACAAATATGACACAGTCATTGTCCATGCTGGTGTGAACGACCTGAGACGCACTCCTCCCTGGACTACATGAAAAGAGACATAGAGGAGCTCTCTGATTATGTAGCCCAGGCAGGTATGACCCTAACCCTGAGCAGTATCCTTCCTTCACCAAGAATGATGCCACAATATAGAGACAAGATGATCAGCTTTAACAATTGGCTTAATGTCTGGTGTCATTCAAAGGGGATCCAGTGTCTGTCTGCCTGGGATGACATGCTTGACAAGCCACGCTGCTTTGCAAGGGACGGCTTGCACCTGTCACCCCTGGGATTCCGGATATTGGCTAAGGCTCTTGCCACCCCATAGTGCCTTTTTAGGCAAGGCTCAAATTCTAAACCTACCACCCTAGAAAACAAAAATGGGAAGAAACTGAGGGTAATGCTGCTCAATGCCAGAAGTCTAAATCTCAAAATGCACGCACTCGAGGCCCTTCTCAGTATGGAGAACATCGATGTCTGTGCTGTAACTGAAACCTGGTTCAAGGCTCCTGAGAGCACCCCGCACTATTAGGTTTTACCTCATATCATGCTCTGGCCCCAAAACCCGGACCACACCACAAAAGGAGGGGTGTATCCATATTCATAAAGGATACCCACACCTCCAGGTTGGTGGCAACGCACTAAGCTCGGAAACCATCCAGGTGCAACTAACTATAGGCAAAACTGCTCTACAAATTGTAGCATGCTACAGGCCACCCTCTCAAACTCAGGAACCCCACACAGCCTTCCTGAAGACACTGGAGGGTATAAATGTATCTCCAAACACCATCATATTGGGTGACTTCAACTACCCAAATATAGACTGGGAACATTACTCAAGCCCTAACTTTCTAGCCCAACGGTTCCTGGAGTTCATAAATTAAATGCCATGGAACAGCTAGTCACTGTTCCCACGAGAGGAGAAAATATACTAGATCTCATTGTCACAAACATGGGGACAAAATGCTCCACACCGAAGTATATCCCTCATTGGTGAGATCTGATCATAAACTAATCTCACTGGAAATCCACATCCCGCCCCACCCCAAACAAAAGACCATAGTGAAGAACTTCTAAAGCAAACTTCACACTACCAAGACTGGTGTGGTATCCTTCAAGGCCCCTGAGCCAGAGGAAACCACAACCCAAGCTGCGGAAGCCCTTACAAATGCCTTCTATGAACACCTCCAGGACTGCATGGATCAGGCAATCCCAAATAAAACCAAGACTCTTTCCACAAAGGGCAAACGTCCAGTCTGGTGGACCCCAGCCATTAACAAACTTTACAATAAGAGGAGAAAGCTATTACATGATAGAACAAAATCCATAAAAGGGAAGTCACCCTGATCATTATTAGTAAAAAATACGAGCACTCATAAAATCAACTAAGGCCAATTTTGAGAGAAAAATTGCCATGGATTCAAAGGACAATCATAAGGCCTTTTTCAGCTATGTTAGGAACCTGGGTGGAAACTCCCAGATATGCTCAGAATTAGTCCAAAATGATACAAAAATCACTGAACCCACAGACATTGCCAACATACTGGCAGACAGGTTCAGTGCAAACTTCACCCCTCTCCCCTAAAGGAGAGATAACTATCCCAGCCGAGTGTAGCCTCCCGGACATCTCAAATGCGCAGGTGAAAGCTGCTCTCTAAAGCTAAAAACACAGCATCAATGGGACCGATGGTGTCCCCGGCTGTGTGCTACACGAGCTAAATGAGGAATTAAACCCGCACATAAGGCAGCTGTTTAATCTCAGCCTTACCACAGGATACGTGCCCAAGGAGTGGCGACGGCAACTGTGGTCCCACTCCACAAAGGCGGCGCCCCACGGACCCTGGTAATTACCGCCCATAAGCTTAACAAGTCTAGTCTGCAAAGCTATGGAGAGGATCATAATGGAGCTCATAAACAAAGATATAGGGACTTGCAGACATTGGACCCGACCCAGTTTGGCTTTGTCAAGGGAAGATCATGCCTTTTGAACTTGGTCGACTTCTTTGAAACAGTCACCAAGGCCATTGATGAGGGAAAGGCAGTCCATACAGCCTACCTTGACCTTGCAAAGAGCCACACAATACCCCACTCGGGTATTGTAGAAAAACTTACCAGCTTAAATGTAAACCCATATGTCACAAGATGGGTTGCAAACTGGCTTAAGGACAGAACCCACAGGGTTAGAGTTGCTGGCGCTGTGTCAGACTCCAAGCCGTCACAAGTGGTGTCCCACAGGGCTCGGTCCTGGCCCCTATTGTTTGGCATCTACTTCTCAGAAGTACAGGCCAACATGGGAGGACTTTGCTGACAAAGTTTGCAGATGACTGCAAACTGGGCGCCATAGTGGAAAGTGCATCGACACGGATATCCTTCAGAAGGGACTCACGGAAACAGATAGCTGGTGCCAGAGCCATGGCCTGAAGTTAAACGCCAAAAATGTATAGTCATACCCTTCGGGAAAAACAAGGTAACCCCAAGCTACCATATAGGTGGCAATCCACTAAGCACAGAAGAGGTTATCAGGGACCTGGGGACCCAGGTTGACAGTGGCCTTTCTTTGACACTCACGCTGCTAAAGTGGTTAGAAAGACCTTCTACATTGCCCACCTGATCATGAAGGGATTCACATCCAGATCTAGTGAGGTCATTGTTCCCCTGTACTCTTCACTTATCAGACCAATGATCGAGTACAATGCCCCATTCGGGATGTATCTCACCCGACATCTGCAGCAATTGGAGAGACCCCAAAAGTTCCTCACCAAAAGGATAAGGACTCCAAAATCTGTCATATGCTGCCAGATTGAAGAAACTCCAGCTCTATTCAGTCGCATACCGCCTGCTCAGAGGTGACATGTGCCTGACATACAAGGCCATGTCCAACCCGAATTAATGGACATGCTCCACCTCAAAAATCCAAATCCACCAAAACCACTAGAGCAAGCGACTTAAACCTTAGCACGGATATAAATAGGACGTGCTGGAGGGATAGATTTATCACTCAGAGACTCCCTATGCTGTGGAATAAAATCCCGGTCCATGTGAGGCAGAGCACCTCGCTGACTCTGTTCAAGAGAAATCTAGACCTGTGGATGGGAGATCGTAGGTTTACCCCGGGAATCATCTCTGTGTCACTGCTGGACAGAGGCACAACAAACTAATGGGCACAGTATTTTTTCATATAAGGTGGCGTAAGCCACAAAAATTTGGGCTAGGCTTATAAATGCCTTAGGGCAGATAGCCTAGTATAAACCTATGAACCTATGAACCTAAAAATTAAAAATAACCTTGGTTTTCATCTATCCAGACTCTTGAGTTTTAACAAGCATGTAATAGCCAACATGCCATTTAAACCGGGGTAATGGCAGGCATCTAAATTCAGTTGCCACACCAATTCTCTGATCTCCAACTGTAGTAATTCAGGTCCCCCCCCTCCTTACGATTGTACCTGATCAATAACTGTAAAAGAAAATTCATGTTGGGGGTTCTCCATCACATGTTTGGCCAAGGCATTCTCCAACTTAGCCTTTCTGATAGCATACATGTGTTCGTACATACGTTCTTGTAGTTTCTTATCGGTTTTCCCAATATAAAAAAACGGGCATTGGGAACACCTGGCCAAATGAAATAAACTACTTGGGTGCTGTTACAGTTAAATCTACCCTGAAGGCCAAACTTTTTACCCCTGACTTCAAAGGTAGAGCCCGTTTTGATGTACTTACAGTATCGGCACATATTGCATTTATACATGCCAACTCTGGAATTAGAAACCCTAGGTTTCATCTCGAGCATGCCTTTAAGGTTGTAACCCCTTTTAAAAACTACCCTAGGATATTCAGCCAACTTCTTCCAAGTGGAACTATCTTGTATCACCAAGTTCCAGTTTTTCTGGATGATGGAAACTATCTCCTTTGCATCCAGACTATACGTCAAGATGAAACTGCAAGGGTGAAAACCTCTCGGAACCTGACCAGGACTGAAATTTTCCTAGCTAGTACTGGTTTGGTTTAGAATAGGTGAATAAAAACCCATCTCCCTCTTCTTTCGTACTTCCATTAAGAGGTCTACTATTAGTCCTTCCGGGTAACCTCTGTTGAGAAAGAGTCCTTTCATAAAGTCATAAAGTCACATTCCTCCAAGAAGTCACTATCCCTTGTCACCATCCTGGCTGCTCTTACCAGTTGACTTTTTATGATTGACCTCTTTTGTGAAAAAGGATGACAACTATCAAGTTGTAGATAGCTGTTAGAAAAAGTTTCCTTACGATGGATTTTGGCTATAAGACAATCATTGTCCCTATCTTTCTCCAAATCTATATCTAAATATGCTATCTTGTCCACAGCAAAACAAGAAGTGAACCTGAGAAACTCAGTGGAAGAATTGAAAAACTCCAGGAGAGAGTTAGCTATCCCCTCATCTCCCTTAAGGATGATAAATATATCATCCAAAAAATTAGTGTACATCAACACCTTGTCTTGAACGAAGGAGTTTGCTAACACATTCTCCCTTTTCCAATAGGCCATGACCAAGTTTGCCACACTGGCACTGCAAGGGGATCCCACCGGGACACCTATCAGTTGTAAAAAATACTTTTTGTTAAATGCCACATAATTACAAGACAAAAATGGTGTTTAACAATTTGCTGACTAAATGAATCTCCTCAGTTGGAGCCTGTTTAATAATCATCATGGCTGGGATCCATTCCAAAGCCACTGCATGAAGAATGGAGGAGTACAAATCCTTCACATCTATGGTCAAAAAATGATTGTCTACACTGTATGGTACTTTATTAACATTAGATAAAAAGGACCAAGAATCTTTAGATATTTGGGGTTCACTCACTACATATTTTTTCAAAATTGTGTCTACCACTTTTGCACTAGCATAGGTGATACTACCCCTGGCACTAACTAGTGGTCGCATGGGGGGGGTCCACTAAATTTTTTTGAATTTTGGGTGACCCAAATATAACAGGGATCCTTGGGGCTGGTAAAGACATGAAATTGAATAAATCTAGATCTATCACATTGTTGATGAACATGTCATTAAAATAAGTAGATACCCTAGATAACCCAATATTTAATTTGTTTCTCGACACTTCCATATATGTCTCTGAAACTAAGATGTCCTCCATTCTTCTATTGTAGTCCTCTACATTCATTGCTACCAACCTGACTCCCTTGTCAGGTTGCATCACCCTGACAGGAGAGTTGCATAGTCGGTCTAATAAGGACCTCTCTTCTTTACTAATGTTAAATTTAGATGTTTGCTTGGACATAGGTTGGTTCAACAAGTGACTTATATCGAGATCGCAAATCTGATCAAAGAGGTCCAACGAGGGATATAAAGGGAGAGTATACGTACCAGATATAAAAACATTGTCCTTATCCCACGTTAGATTACCCATTAATAACTGTAGATTTTGTTTTCTGACAAACAATTTCAAGTTAATTATAGTTTTAGCCAAGTCTGTCCTCCTGGAAGGTACGAAAGAAAGTCCTTTCGCTAATAATTCCACCAATGTTTTAGTAAAAACAAAGTCAGAGAAATTATAAATTTTAAAGTCCAGGCTGGTATTCATTATTATGTTGCATGAACTCGAATGAACTTGTTCATGTCTAGCAATTATTGGATCTAATTTCTCCTGTTCCTGGACCTGTTCCCGGGCTTCCGACCTTGAGACAGGGGTTGAGACGAGGCTGGGTTCTGAAAATTTGCACCCTCTGCCTCCACTGAATGATTATTGGATCTGTTTTGAGATGCCAGACGTTCGCTACGTCGGACCAGTTAGAACTAGTCATTAGAATCTACAGGCAGGTTCTCCATTCCATTGATACTCATACCTGGTACCAAACCGGTTATATTTGTTCCATCAAGTTGACGTGTTGTAAAAGCCAAAAAATTCCCTTGAGACTTGGGAGGCTTAGGATAAGCCACACCCTCTTTGTAAGCTTTTACATCCCTTTGTAATTTCTTAATCTTATTAGATGTAATTTTAGATATATGTTGATCAATACTACTAAACGATCGTTCATAATCGTACCTATACCTCATAAAATTAGAATAATTTTTTATCTCCTCATCCAACATATTAATATCAATAATCAACCCATCAGCAGCAAGTTGGTAATGCTTATACATTAATTTGAGGAGTTCAAAACCATGTCTGTCAAATAATTGGATTAGGTCCATATGGAATGCTGATCCCTCCACTAACCCCGTAGGGTATTGCCAAGACCTCAGGCCTTTAGGTACTACTTTGGAACGCTGGCATTCTCCAAAGTACGCTACCTCCAATTGTATTTTCCTTAATTTTATTAATTTTTGGTCAAACAAATTCAGTTTAGTAGGTAAATCAATATCAACAGACATACCTTGTTCCGCACTATTGTTGCCACTGTTTTCATAAAAAGAAAAAGAATGGTTCAACCACTGATTCAAATTACAAGTTGCTTGGGGTTGGTTCACCATAGAAGGTATCCTTAGAGGTTGGATGGAAATAACCCCCTGTGGTCGGGTAACATCTGTTCATTGTTCATCATTGACCCTGGCTCCTGCCACATCATTAACTCTCATATGTTGTTGAAAATCGTTGCTATAACCTGAAGATCCTGCAGTCCCTACTAGCCATACTGTGGAGCCACTTACACCATTCACCTCAGCGTTGTTACCATGAGAAATACTGGTAATATTGGTCCTAGGATTCTGTTGGGATCAAAGAATGTCCTCGAACCGGTTAGAAAGGGTGTTCACTATTTGTGTAAGAAGTTCTATTAACTGGGTCAGATTGCTCGCTTCTTCCTCTTGATGTCCCGGTCGGCGAAACTGGCAAGGCTTCCATCTCTTAGATGAACACTCAAAACAAACCAAAAATATAAAATACTGTAAAAAATAAAAACAAGCGGAAACCGTCCAGTAACACTCCGGTAGTTGAACGAATCAATAGGATAGCATAAACTCACTCGAAACGTGGAATACACATCACACTTTTATTTAATAGGCTCATAGGTTCATAGGTAGATACTAGGCTATCTGCCCTAGGGCATTTATAAGCCTAGCCAGAGTGTATTTGGCTTCCGCCTCCCTATTAGATTAGCCTACTGTGCCTCTGTAAAGTAGGTCACAGAAGGTACCCTTTTAAGATTAGTTTACTGCGCCTCTGTCTAGCAGGGACACAGGAGAGATCCCAGGGGTGAATTTGCGATTTCCCATCCACGCATCCAAATTTCACTTCAAGAGGGTCAGCGAAGGGCTATGTCTAACATGAATTGGGATTCTATTCCAGAGTGAGGGAAGCCTCTGGGAAATGAATCTGTCCCTCCAGCATGTCCTATTTATTTTTGTGCTGAGGTTTAGGTCCCTGGAGCGTGTTGCTCTAAGGGACTTGGATTTTTTGAGGTGGAGCATGTCCATTAATTCTGGGTTTTACATGGCTTTGTATGTCAGGCATAGATCGCCTCTGAGTAGGTGATAAGCAACTGAGTAGAGCTGGAGTTTCTTTAGTCGAGCTGCATAGGACATCTGTTTGTAGCCCATGATCCTCTTGGTGAGGTACTTTTGGGGTCTCTCCAGTTGCTGCAGGTGTCGAGTAAGGTACATCCCAAAAGGGGCAATGTATTCAATTATGGGCCTGATGAGTGATGAGTAGAGGGGCAGAATGACCTCTCTTGATCTAGATGCGAACCCTTTCGTGATATGGTGGGCTATATAGAAGGTCTTTCTAACCACTTTGGCAACGTGATTATCAAAGGAGAGATTACTATCTACGTTGGTCCCCAAATCTCTAATTACTTCTTCCGTGCTTAATGGATTACCACCTATGTGGTAATTTGTGAGCACCTTGTTTTTCCCAAAGGGGATGACCATGCACTTTTTAGCATTTAGCTTGAGGCCGTGGCTCTGGCACCAAGCATCTGTCTCTGTGAGACCCTTTTGGAGGATGCTTGTGTCAGCTGGAGATTCAATTATCGCCCCCAGTTTGCAGTCATCTGTGAACTTTGTCAGCTATAATCCCCCCGTGTTAGCCTGAACCTCAGAGAAGTATATACCGAACAAGAGAGGTCCCAGAACTGAGCCCTGTGGGATGTCACTTGTAACTGGTTTGGATTCGGACATGGCACCTGCAATTCTGACCATGTGGGTTCTATCTCTGAGCCAGTTTGCAACCCATCTTGTGATATAGGGGTTGATATTTAAGCTGGTAAGCTTATTTATGATGCCCGAGTGGGGTATTGTGTCGAAGGCTTTTGCAAGGTCCAGGCAGGCTGTGTGGACTACCTTGCCCTCATCTATGGCTTTGGTAACTGTTTCAAAGAAATCAACTAGGTTTAAGAGGCAAGATCTGCCCTTAACAAAGCCGAATTGGGTAGGGTCCAGTGTCTGGAGGCTCCCAATGTCTTTGTTTATGAGTTCCATGATAATACGCTCCAAAGCTTTACAGACCAGACTAGTCAGGCTTATGGGCAGATAGTTTACGGGGTCCGTTGTGGCACCACCTTTGTGGAGTGGGACCACTGTAGCTGTACGCCATTCTTTGGTTACATATCCTGTAGTAAGGCTAAGTTTGAACAGTAACTTAATGCGAGGGTTCAGTTCTTCTTGGAGCTCATATAAGACACAGCCTGGGACACCGTCCGGTCCCATAGATGCTGTGTTTTTTGCTTTGGAGAGGGCAGCTTTTACCTGTGCATCTGTGATGTCAGGGAAGTTACATTCAGTTGGGATAGGCGTTTGCTCCTTTGGGGGGGAAGGGGGGAGAAGTTTGCTCTGAACCTGTCTGCCAGGATGTTGGCTATGTCTGTAGGTACGGTATATTTTGTACCATTATGCAACAATTCAGAGCATATCTGGGAGTTTCCGCCCATGTTCCTGACATAACTAAAGAAGGCCTTGTGATTATCTTTAGTGTCTAGGGCAATTTTTCTTTCGAAACTGGCCTTTGATGATTTTATGAGGGATCGAAGTTTCTTGCTAATACTGATCAGAGATGCCTTCCCTTTTTGGATTTTGCTCTGTCATGTAGTAGCTTCCTCCTTCTGTTGTATAGCTTATTTATGGCCGGGGTCCACCAGACCGGTCTCCTGTTTTTGGAGGAGTGAGTCTTGGTTTTATTTGGGATAGCATGATCCATGCATTCCTGCAGGTGCTCATAGAATGCATTTGTAAAGGATTCTGCGGATTGGGCTGTATTATCCTCTGGCCCAGGGGCTTTGAAGGATTCCACCTCAGTCTTGAGAAGTGCAAAGTTGGCTTTTGAGAAATTCTTTACAGTGATTTCCTTAGCTGGGGGTGGGGACGGGATATGGATGTCCAGGGAAATTTGTTTATTGTCTGATCTTACCAATGAGGGCTTTACCTCTGTTGTGGAACATAGAGTCCCCATGTTGGTGATGACCAGGTCCAATATGTTGTTCCCTCTTGTGGGAGTGGTGACCAGTTGTTCCATTGTGTTAGAGTTTATAAATTCAAGGAACCATTGGGCGAGGGTGTTTTGGGCTTGAGTAGTTTTCCCAGTCAATGTTTGGGTAGTTGAAGTCACCCAATAACATAGTGTTTGGAGAGACCTTCATATTCTCCAGTGTTCTCAGGAATGCCAAGTGGGGTTCCTGTAATAGGGAGGGTGTTCTGTAGCAGGCTAAAAACTGAAAGGCAGTTTTGCATCCCGCTGTTAGTTGCACATGGATGGATTCTGATGCTTCGTTCAGTGCCACTAACCTGGAGGTGTAGGTATCTTTGATGAATAATGATACTCCCCCTCCTTTTGTGCTTCGGTCCGAGTTTTGGGGCCGAAACGCATGGTATGAGTTATAACCTGGTAGTGCTGGGGTGCTCACAGGAGCCTTGAACCAGGTTTCTGTTACTGCACAGACATCGATTTTCTCCATACTGAGGAGAGTTTCGAGTGCATGCATCTTGAGGTTTAGACTTCTGGCATTGAGTAGCATTACCTTTAGTTTTTTTATCTTTGGGTTGTCTATGGAGGTGGATTTGTCCTTTGAGCCTTGCCTAAAAAAGGCACTATGGGGGTGGCAAGAGCCTTGGCTAGTATACGAAGGCCTAAGGGTGACAGGTGCAAGCCGTCCCTAGTGAAGCAACGTGGCTTGTCGAGCATGTCATCCCAGGCTGACAGACACTGGATCCCCTTTGAATGACACCAATACTTTAGCCAATTGTTGAAACTGATCATTTTGTCTTTATACTGTGGCATCATTCTTGGTGAGGGCAAGATGCTACTCAAGGTCAGGTTCATACCAGCCTGGGCTACATGGTCAGAGAGCTCCTCTATGTCTCTTTTCATGTAGTCCAGGGAGGTACATCTCAGGTCATTCACACCAGCATGGACAATGACAGAGTCATACTTGTACTTGCTTTGGAGTGACCTGAGTGCTTGCATTATGTGGCGGATCCTGGCACCCGACAGGCAGCTTACAGTGACCTTCTCCTTGTTCAGTCTGGTGAGCGGGACGTCAGTGTGCCGGACAATATAGTCCCCTATAACAAGTGTATTTGGTGTATTGTTTGGCTGTGACTGTGAGGCACACTGATTTTGTGAGATATGTTATTTGTGGGTATTGTTGAGGGGTGGCTGTTGCTTAGATATCTGCTTAGGAGGTCTTTGCTGTTTAGGCAGATTTTTATTTAGAGCCTCCGAGTATGTTTTTGTGTGTTTATGTGTTGGGTATGCAGATGCAATAGGTCTGTGTGAGACTGGATTTGTGGTGTGGGTGGTTACCTTTTCCTCCTGTCTGACTGCGCCAGTCTTGGGTTGAGAGAGCTCTGCCTCCAGTTTGGCTGTGTAACTGCATCTCTCACATGTATTAGAGTTTGTTGAAAGGAGGAGAGGGTTGTCTGTGTACATAAGGCAATTGTAACATTGCCTCAAAATTCCCAGATTCACCAGCTGGACTGGAGAATAACCTTGAAACTGACCCTTGGACATACCAGATTAGTATAGGGAACTGTTTTTTTCCTTATAAGAGCTGAGCAAGTGCAGGGCTTTAGAAAGAGAATAGAGTGATTGCTTTGAGAGTTTGAACAGTTCTAAGGGAAAAAGTGAAGAGCAGACTTTGTGGAGCCTGGAATAGTTTAAACCTGTTTAGGCGGCACTGCCCGACGCTGCTCAGTGCGCAAAACCGCGCAAAAAGAGAGTTGTAGGGTTTTAAGAGAGAGAGATCAAGGAGTTTAGAATTGACCCAAAATGGCCAATAAAACTACAGCTTCTAAGTAGTAATCACTCCTCCAGGGACAGGCAGGCTGTTCAGTGTTAACCACTACCACTGCTGAACACAGAGACTTCCCTTTAGCCCAAGCAAGCACTGGCCTTCTAGAAACTTCCAAATAGTTCAGAACAGCAAATCTGTAACTGGACTTTCTTAACTTTCAGAAAGTGGGAAAAAAGCAAGATCTTTTTGGTTTTTTTTTTCTTTTTGTTGTAGTTTAAAGGTAGCAGAGATACACAAGCAGAAAAATAATCACAACAGTACAATAAATGACCCCACACTTGAGTGCTATGCCAAAATCAGTTAAAATGCAGTTTTAAGAGAAAAAAACAATTTTAAATTAAGTGCAACACAGGAAATGCAGTAAACAGGCTCAAGATGTGTTCCAAGTACTGTTACTGTTACAGTTATAAACTTTAGCAAGCCGGAAAATGCCAAAAAGTAAGTGGCAAAGCAGTAAAACTTAACAAAAAATCAGAAGAAAATACTTAAAATCACAAAAGTGGCTCCTCTCAGCATTTTCACCCCTTGGTAGGTGCTTAAAAACTCCAGCTTTTCATCAGTTTCAAAAAACCAACTTCCTCAAAACGGAAACAATGCCATGTCATTATAACTCCTACTTATAGTTTTGTATCCCCTCACATGGTCATGTCGAATCAGGCTACATTGCTATTGTGATTACTAAAAACATCTAAAAAAGTAAAAACTATATACAGACACAGTATAATTCAGGACAAAGGACAATTGAATTTGTTGAAAAAATATGTTGAAAAAATATGTATATAAATATGCACACAGATCCCCGACAACTTGATTCTCTATGATTTTATAGTATACGTTATAGAATAGAATGGAATAAAATAGTGAAATCATCACGTAATAAATTAAGAAAAATTAATTAAACTGTCAAACATATATAACCATACTAAGGTCATACAGCCTTGGGGAAAAGAGCAAAACACCACCGAGTATAAAAGGATGTTCCAGTGATTATCAACTGCTGTGAGGCCATTAGTAATTTATTACATTTTATACTAAAATAGAAGACATTTTAGTAACTGCAGATGCTATAAGCTGATGTAAGAAAGAAGGAGGAAAAAATGGAAGAGGACTTTATTTTTTCCAGGAACTGTGGGCTGATCTGTCACCTTTTGATACAATGTTTCTGCCCCGTTTTCAAAAGCACACCCAACTCCCACCTAATCTTTGCCTTGTGAATGTGTTCTATTACTCATACAATCAGCCATTTGGAACCTTTTGTAGTGTTTCCATTCTTGACAATCACCCTTCCCCCCAAAGAGACCCATTCATTCCTGTCTGAGTGAGGGCTCTTTGGCCATTGATTCCTGTCAGAGTGGTGGTCATGTGCTTGGAGTGGGACCATCATTTGCAGTGGACAGAGTTTTTTTTCTGTAAGCTTTACCTCCTCACATATATCCATTATGTATCCCTCAAATGACATGCACTGGACGTTAGTGTTGGGCTGTCTTTCACTTCATGGGTGACATAAGCCATCAAATGTCCCTCCTCCATTACTGGTCATGACACTTCAGGTGAATTTCTTTACTCTCCACCAGGGAAGGTGAACCTTAGTATGGCCTTTGATATATGCCCCCCCCCAAAGAAGACAGGTGAGCAGGATAAGCTTCTTCATTTCTCCCAATCCCTAAGCAAAGTCCAAAAGGTGCACAAATTACTAATCAAATTCAGGTTGCCTGTGTCATAGTCAAGACTTTATCCTTCCACGTCTACAGATCTGACTTAATCTGACTTAATTTTAAGCATTTCCCATTAGAAGACTGTGTGTGTGTGTGTGTGTGTGTGTGTGTGTGTGTGTGTGTGTGTGTGTGTGTGTGTGTGTGTGTGTGTGTGCACGTATGTGTATTTTTTTTACATTCTATAGTGAAAGTTTTTAAACCAGTAAGTCTCAGCAAGGTTTATTACTCCAGTAATAATAATAACAATGTCTCTAGTATGATAGTTTACTTTAAAAGCCAATCGGTCATTAAAGATTTACTTCTTCAGTGGATTCAGTAGCCCTGTTAAATGGAAGAAATTTTATCAACATGTTATAACTCCAGCCCCAGGCATAATTTGCCAAGAAAATACATGCAAGCCACCAGGGGTGTCTGAAACTCATTACACTGGGATACACCTTAGCAACAGCCTCCTCCTCTTCCATGAGGAAAAAATGAGGGCGATTTTAATAAACCAACCTGCTGCCAGATGTGAAGTTTTATCTAAGCTTGAAGACAAAGAGACTATCTTAAGTGGCGTTCAATCAGATGGAGGAATGAAGTCATTTCAGTTATATATTGTACTTTTTTGCAGATTTTTCCATGAGTAAAGCTAAGAAGATATTTTCAGAGCTCAGAGGGTTGGCATGATGATTAAGGTCTTAACCTTACAGATGCAAAGTGCAGACTTTGATTCTCACCTGTGGTTATTTACTAGGCTTGTAATAGTCTGCAGACTGATAACCTATAACTAACAAAGTAATAGTAGCAGGAGACTTTAATCCAAATACTGGTTCTATAAATGCATTTCTAGAATATGTGGTAGGTAGTCTCCAATTGCCAAATATCTTAATAAATGTTTTCAGGATAGAATGTTGTCTCCAGAACTAACAGCAACTGTATATCATTGGATATTCATGATCAAGCTAACCACTGAAATTGTTTTGTGCTCCCTCTTACATCATGCTGTTTTAATGGCTCAAGTTACTTCTAAGTTCTGATCACCTTATGAACTGGCTGCTGCCAACTTTTTATACACGAGTATGTGATTTCTGATTGGGTCATTGACAAAATCAGCAGATTTCTGGAAGTACATTGTATATGGCCCTATGCCACTACATGTACAATGGAATATATTTCATTATATAACGACCCCCCCCCCATTAATATTCCAAAATGTGCACTCTGATTGGTCAGCATGCACGTTGTAAATCAGAGTTATAGTAATGGAAAAAGGTCCGGTCGCCCGGACTTTTTCCATTAGTATAACTCTTTTTTTTTTTTTTTTTTTACAGCAACGGAGAACTCAAGATTTCCATTGCTTTTTACAACCTGTCTCGCTATGTTAAATGAGTTTAACATAGCGAGGCAGCTTTAAAAAAGCAACGGAGCATCTCCACTGATTTTTTTAAAGCTGTCTCGCTATGTTAAACCCATTTAACATAACGAGACACTTTAAAGAGCAACGGAGATCTTGCTTTCTCCATTGCTTTTTTTTTAAACTGTCTCGCTATGTTAAATGGGTTTAACATAGTGAGACAGCTTTAAAAAAAGCAACGGAGATTCTCAGTTGCTTTTTCTAAAGCTGTCTCGCTATGTTAAACTCCTTTAACATAGCGAGACAGTTTGTAAAAAGCAACAGAGATCTTGCTTTCTCCATTGCTTTTGCCCACAGCTCTGATGTACTGCGTATGCACAGTACATCAGAACTTCCGCAGAATACCAGACAGCTGCGGAAGGGCAGCAAGGAGACATTATACAATGCCATTATTTAAGAAAAGTAATTATTTTTTTCTTAAATAATGTCATTGTATAATAGCAATAACCATTCTGGTGTAATGCTGGATTTACCCACGGTTGTCTTTGTTTGGCCACTCGGGCTTCGCCCTCATGACCAAACCACACCAACCATGGGTAAATCCAGCATTACCCACACCCAGGCATGGGTTATTGCTATAATGTTGCATTTCTGTAGAGTTAATGGTTTTGCTCACTGGTGTATACAGACAGAAGAGTGCTTTGCTATTACAGATTTATTAGCTACCTCCTTCATGAATCAAACAAACAGACATGACCTATAAAATGTCTTCAGAAAGTCTACATATGTGGGCCCAGTAAATATTGTATCCAAAAATGGCTGCATCCTTTGAATTTCTACAGCTTAAACTGCAAATACACCACTAATGTCAATTATTTAATGTTTTACCTAGTAGAGCAACTGGGAACGTAGGTTCAGAATTATACAACACTGCCCAGTGTTAAATCAAAGGCATTGCAATGTTGTACCCAAGCCATACTGAAGGCTTTTTATGAACATTTTAAATCCATACAACAACTTCCACTGACAGTGTGGCAATGTAGCATTTTGCATGTATTTCAGTTAACGAAACTTACCTATGTATAACAAGAAGCAGTTAAGACAGCTTTCAGTTCCAGGCAATAGAAATATGCCATGGTATACCTTTAAGTCAGGTAAGGCTTCTTGCCTCATTGAGACCCCAGTGGAGTAATAGAAGGTAGCTCTAGTCAGGATGTTAAGATATCATCTGCATAGTATGTGCTACTTCTTAGAAACAATCTCTAACACCATTGATCCTTAAGCTAGACAAAGACTATTAGGTGTATAAAAACTATCGCCCATTTCTATACTGAACATTGATTATGAAACATGTATGTTCACACAAGCTAGTAGAATTAAACTACTAGTTTCAAGCCCAATACACATGGACCAAACAATTTATAACAGATAAAATAAGAAGAGATAACACTAGGTGCATTTCTGCTTTGTTGCAACATGCATGTGAAGGCAAAGGCAAGTTATCACTAATGCGATTGGCCTTTAACCTACATGTGGAAAAAACATTTTATTGCATGAAATGAACCAATATATTTGGAGTGCAGTGGAAGTTTCCTAAGTGAAGTTTGTGTCACCTGTTCTGGTCCTATCCACTGATTCAAAGATGTGTACTAAGAGTTTATGTGCCACAGTGCTAAGTACTGTTTAACTGAAGCCCAGTCTACTGAGCCTATTTCAGTGAACATATCAATGAAAATTTGTTTTCACTGGGGAACAAGCCCCCACATCATCCATGCAGAGAAGCATCACCCCCCCCACACACACACACACACACACACACACACACACACACACACACACACACACACACACACACACACACACACACACACACACACACACCACTTGTGAAATTATATAAGAAATAAATTCAGAGGTTGCAAAATGCCATATCAAATTATAAATGTTGTCACTAAATGCCCATTCACTGAAATGAACTAATTGTGTTATAGTTAGAAGAAAAAATAAACAACAATAAAAATGGACACTATATTAAGCCTGGAGTACTTTCTTTGTGAAAATACATAAATAATGGGAAGAACACATTCTTTCATCATGTTGTGAAACCCTCAGCCATTTAATTTTGAAAACATGCTGCTCTGCAAAGAGAAGGGACAGACTGCCCTGAACAGTTTCCATTTAGGTGGTAGGCAGATTATGTTTTAATCACCTTACTTTATTCGCACAAAAATACATGCAAGGTGTTGCACGGCTCTCACAAAAAAAATCACTCACATCTAGGATAATCTTTTACTGTAGTAAAGCCAAAGCACCATGACATTTGTTTACACCTGTATATGACATCAAATATATCCATAAATTTAAGTGGGCTGATGAAGCAGGTAAATACTTAAAAAAGTGAGTTTCTTGATATTTTAGATAGGTTATGTGATGCCCCCACTCTAGGCCAGTAATCAAGGAGCCTGAATCCTCACCACTGACACTGGACAGGGACATTCACTTGGAACAAAAATGGATACACCAGTATTTCCAGATGTAGCTCTCTGCATCAATTTCCTTTAAGAGCACACAGGGAACACGCTTGGTCCTGGGTCTGGAGCTGGCACAGCTATAGAGTTGAGACCTCAGCTGACTATTCAAGCCAAGTTCTCCAGCACCCTCTATGTGAAACTAGTGCTTCATGTCCCTGCTCCAAACAGCTGACACACGCACTCTTTGAGATTTGATTTTCACAAATACACACACACACACACACACACACACACACACACACACACACACACACACACACCTGGGAAAGGCTGGCACAGATTTACTAGCTATGCCCCTTCTGCCCAGACTATAAGGTAGTTACATCACCACCAGACACTCCAAAGCCAGCTACTCTAAGGCTCTTGCAAGTGTACCCAATTATACTGAGTGATATTAATATTAATACAAATGGTAGTCTGACCAACAGCAAGGCTTTCAGGAGCAGCCAGAGCTCTCACCAAAAATATATATATATATATAAGTACTCTCGGAGATTAAAATATTCTCTAGAAGACCAGCCACAATGAAAAGTTTAAATATATTTAATAAAAATAAGAAAAGAACATGAAAATACTAAATATCTATTTACAGCAAACACCAGAGTTTCAATCACAGGAAATATTAAAATAACACAGACAAACAGATTCAGACAAATAGAGAAAAAAAAAACAGTACTTAACGAATATCACTATATTTTCCTGACTGATCTAAAGAATTATTATTCCCTGGCCACTTACTAAAGCAAGGTATGATGAAGTAGGTGAGGGGTCCTTCTCTGTCAGGTTGCAAAAACAGACTACAATGAGACTTCAATCTCACATACTATTAAAATATAATTTTTAGTGATGGATTACAGAATTACATCATATACATCTGGTCATCTGACTTCTGGTTCCCATGCTACCCCCCTTGGCTAGAAGCTGTCAGGATTTGGCATATATGTGTCAATAATACACACACCGAGCCTTGCTAAGATCTGCTGCAGCTCCTGTCAGTCATAAAACAATTTTGAACCCCCACCCTTCCAGAGTATCAATTAGTTCACCCCAAAGACAATGCAGAAAGTTTCCTAGTATAGAATTGTTGCCTCTGGCTGCATTGAAAACTGTAAGATACAGTCTTTATGGCCTAAGCCAGGTAATTTAATTTAAAGTTATTTTCAAAGTTAGGTGGATTGAGATTAACCTCTTCTCTTCCAGTAGCCTCTGTTAAAACATGTACATTTAAACAGTTACAATAATGCACGTATATTTCTTTTCAAAATTCCAGTAAGCTGTGCTGGCATATGTTACACATCCACTGCCCTACTTCTCCTGGCATAGCTAGCAATACCTCACTTCATCATATCCCTCCCCCCTTTGAAGACTCAATCTACTTTTTCAAGCGATCCTTGAGAAACGTTGCTTGAGAGGAAAAAGCCCATCTGGGAATACATTAACCCATGCCCTTTCTTGAAATCCCATCTGCATTGGCATTGCTGACCCCACTACAGTGCTGCACTATCATATCATATGCCTGCAACCCTAGACTCCACCATAGTAAGTTGGCATTTTGCTGTCTGGCTGCCTGTAGCCAGAGATCCCCCTCGGACTGCTCCTGCCTCCTACTGCAAATATTTAGCACAAGGGCCTCCCTATCATGGTAAGGTTTCAACATTTTAACATGGCACAGTTTGTGCCCCTACCTTCTGCTTATCAGGTCTACTATGTAGTTATCATCAATGACCTTCCTTAGCACTTTGAAGGGTCCCTCACAGCTGCCTGCAGCATATTGTGACTGACAGCTGTCACATAGCATACTCTCAGGCTGGATCATGCCTGTCATACCAGGCCTTTTTCTGCTGTTGGGCTCTTGCCAGGTTCTCCTAGGCCAAGTCCATGAGCTCCCTAAGCCTTGTCCTGAGGTTTAGAACATATGCCACAACAGACTCCTTGTGGGATTCACACTAACCCTCCCACTCATCATAAATCAAACCTAAAGGCCCCCCTCACCCTATGCCCATATAGCAGCTCAAAGGATGAAAAATCTGTGGATTCCTGAGGTACCGCTCTGTATGCAAACAGCAGATAGGGCAAATATCTGTCCCACACTCTCTCTTAAATTGTTATGCAAATGCCCATACCATGGTCTCTCCATGGTCTTTAGTGTAGAGTTTAACCTCTCCACAAGTCCATTAGTCTGTGGATGGTATGGGGTGGCCTTTAGGTACTTCACTCCACAGTACTTCCACAGACAAGCCAGCAGGTCTGTTGTGAAATTGGCACCTCTGTCAGTCAATGTTTCTCTCAGGAAACCTACCCTGCTGAAAGTCTCTAAAAAAGCATTTGCCATCTTCTCTTCCTCAATGGAGGATAGAGCAACTGCCTTAGGGTATCTAGTAGCATAATCTACTATCACCAGGACATACTTCTTCCCTATGGAATTTGGGATATTCAGAGGCCCTACAATATCCATAGCTACCCACTGAAATTGCTCCTCAATCACAAGCAAAGCCATCAAAGGAACCTTGACCTTGTCTCCTGCCTTGCCTACTTTTTGGCACTGCTCACAGGTCCTGCAGTAACCTGTTTCATTCCTTGTAACCCCAGACCAGTATATGTACTGCATAACATGTCTCTTGGTATGCTTTATGCCAATATAACCTGCAAAATGAATGTCATGGGCTATGGCTAGAAGAGCCAGACAGTAGGCTCTAGGCATTACCAACTTCTGTATTACCTCACCCTCTAGCACTCCCTCAGGGGTCCACTCTCTATACAGTAACCCTTTGTTCCAGTATACAGACTCCCTTTTCCTTGATGATCAGGTGCCTCCCTAGCTACCTTCCCCAAGCCTTTTAGTGCAGTGTCTGAGAGATGAGCTTCTCTCAACTTATCTTTGTAACCCTTCCCAGCTTCCTTTCCACAGGAAGCCTGGTATTTTCTGACAGTGGTGCCTCACTGTCAGCCTGCATACTACCACTCACTTCTGCCCTTGCAGTCACCCTGTCCAAGGGAACACCAGTACCTACCAGCAGCTGTGGCTCACCTTCAGGTTCACTGCTACAGGGTAGCTCCCTCTCCAAAATAGCCATCTCACCAGCCATGGCTTCAGGTTCATAGGTTCATAGGTACATAGGTAGGTACTAGGCTATCGGTCCAAGGGCCTAAGTAAGCCTATCCAACAAGGTTCCCTGGCTTACACCACTCAAGAAAGTTATTTCCCTGTGCCACTGTCGAGCAGAGACACAGAAGTGATCCCCGGGGTGTATTTCCTATTTCCCATCCACTCATCAAGATTTTTCTTGAAGAGTGCTAATAAAGAACTTTGCTTGAAATAGCTGGGCAGCCTGTTCCAGAGTATGGAAAGTCTCTGGGACAGGAATTTATCCCTCCATCATGTCCTGTTTATTGTGGTGGCAAGGTTTAGGTCCCTAGAGCGTGTAGCTCAGAGGGATTGGGATTTCTTTAGGTGTAGCATGTCCAACAGCTCTGGGTTTGACATAGCTTTATATGTTAGACAGAAATCACGTCAGAGTAGGCTATATGCTACAGAGTAAAGCTGGGGTTTTTTGAGGCTGTCAGTGTAGGGCATTTGTTTGAGGCCAGTAATCCTCTTTGTGAAGTACTTCTGTGGCCTTTCCAGCTGCTAAAGATGTCATTTGAGGTACATTCCAAAAGGGGCGTTGTACTCTATAATGGGTCTAATGAGTGTCGAGTAGAGGGGAACAATGACCTCTTTTTTCCTGGATGAGAACCCTTTTATGATGAGGTGTGCCATGTAGAAGGACTTCCTGACTACTGTGGCGATGTGACTATCAAAGGAGAGACTACTGTCCACCTGGGTCCAAAGGTCTCTTATCACACATTCGATGTTAAGTAGATTGCTGCCTATGTGGTAGTTCATGGCTACAGAGTTTTTACCAAAGGGGATGACACTGCACTTTTTGGCACTGAGCTTGAGGCCATGGCTCTGACACCAGGCATCTGTCTCAGCAAGGCCCTTCTGTAGGATGTCCACATCATTTGGGGACTTTACTATGGCTCCTAGTTTGCAGTCATCTGTGAACTTCATTAGCCAGAGGCCTTCTGTGTTAACTTGTACTTCAGAGAAGTAGATACCAAACAGGAGAGGTCCCAGGATGGAACCCTGTGGTACTCCACTTGTCACTGCTTTGAGGTCAGATTTGGGGTCTGCAACTTTTACAGTGTGGGTTCTGTCAGTGAGCCAGTTGGCAATCCATCTTGTGACGTAGGGATTTATACCTAGTTTAGTGAGTTTAGCTATAATTCCAGAATGGGGGATAGTGTCAAAAGCCTTGGCGAGGTCAAGATAGACTGTGTAAACCACTTTACCCTCATCTACGGCTTTGGTAACTGCCTCAAAGAAGTCGATCAGGTTCAGGAGGCATGATCTGCCTTTCACAAACCTGAACTGGGTGGGATCCAGAGTTTGGAGGTTACCAATGTCTTTGTTTATGAGTTCCATGATGATACGTTCCATGGACTTGCAGACCAGGCTCGTCAGGCTAATAGGTCGATAGTTCCTTGGATTAGTGGTGGCTCCCCCTTTGTGCAGTGGGATAACTGTTGTTGTGCACCATCCAGTGGGCACAAAGCCTGATGTGAGGCTATTATTGAACATGGTTCTTAAGTGGGAGCCAGTTCATTCTGAAGTTTGTGTAAAATGCAGCCTGGGATGTTGTCCAGTCCCATGGATGCTGTGTTTTTGGCTTTAGAGAGTGTAGCTTTTACCTGCATAGTTGTGATTACAGGGACTCTGCATTCTTCCTTTATAGATATGGGTCCTTTAGGGGGTGATGGGGGGAAAAGTTAGCACTGAACCTATCTGCCAGGATGTTGGCAATATCAGTTGGCTCTGTAATTTTCATGCCGTTGTGCTGTAACTCAGAGCAGATATGGGTGTTGCCATCAAGAGTCTTGACATAGCTATAGAATGCTGTGGTGTGGGGAGTGTATGGGTCTCCCCTAAGCTAGCAGAACCACATGCCTGTCTCCAAGCCTGACTGCATGTAACTGCACACACATACGTTACTGCATTATCAAAATCATTCCCTATTAAGACATCTGCAGGGATAAACTCGAACACATCTACTTGCTTGCTTCCTTTTCCACCCTCCCAGTCAAGTTGAACCCTGGCCAAAGGCATTTGGAATGGGGTCTCTCCCAGAGCTCTGGCTACAGTGAACTGCCCAAGCAAATACTATTCCTCTTTAACCACTGAAGGCTTCACAATGGTTATGTCAGCGGCTGTGTCACTTAGCAGTGGCCTGTTTTCCTTCCACTAAGATAGGATATAAACTCTGGTGATAGTTTGGTACCCCTCTTGTCTCCAGACAACTTACCACTGGCATTTTGCTATTACCACTTGTTGGCTGCCCCACTTTTCTTCCCCCACCTTGCCTCTGTGGACATCTATATGATACATGACCCCACTGGTTACATTTAAAACACTTAACCCTTGATCCTGGCCATGTACCTAAACTAGTGGCTTCCCCTTTTACTGGTGGACTCTGTTGGGGTGGTTTAGGCTGCCCACCATGGGTTCCCTTATATCAATGAACAGCACTGGGTATCCCCTTCTTGTGCAGTGATGCCCTACTTGCTAAGTAGAGATCCCCTTTGTTCTCCAGCTCATCTACAGAGTTTCACTCGCAGTCTGCCAATCAGATTTTCATGTCCTCAGGCAAAGTGTTAAGGGCTTTTTCCCTCATCAAAAGATCTGCCAGCCCCTAAAAGTGGTGACCTGAAACTCACTTATCAAAATAAGTGTTTAACTCGGCAATATAATCACACACACTTTCATGTGCCTTGCGTCTGTTCTCACAAAACCTTTTTTTTGTTCTCACAAAACCTTTTTTTTCTGTAAGCTTCAGGTGTTAACTTAAAAAATTCAAGTAGACATTTTTTTTACTTTATCATAGTTTAAACAATCACTATCAGACAATTTAGAAACAGCAGTTACAGCTTTACCATGGAGTAAGGGGGTCAGGAACCATACCCAGAGCCCTTGGTCAGCATCATACTCTTTACATACCCTTTCAAATATATGAATAAAACTATTAAAATTATCACACTCCATAAACTCCAGAAGACATTTACTATCCTTTATTGCTTCTGGGGCTCGGTTATTCCCTTCCCCATAACGTCCATGACCCTGGTGGTGACAGCATCTCCTTCTCATGTTGATGCTACTTCTCATTTTCTTCGGCCTCCAAATGCGGCAGCCTCTCCACTGATTCTAATTCCAAAGGGTTGGCCTCCAGTTCAAGTCTCTTTAATTCCAGATGGATTTTTAAGTCCTCTGAGGAAAAGATGAACTGTCCTGTTTGTGAGGGATGCAAACTCCCATCACCAGTCTAGTTATCCTCCTAGTTGCTGGTTTGAGCTGCGACTAAGGCTGAAATAATTTCCTCTTTAGTCAAGTTGGCATGCACCAGTCCTTTGGCTTTGAACACCTTGGCCAACTGGTTCTTTGTCAGCTTGCCATAATCCTCTGCTGACATCTTTGCCTGCTTTCCTTGACTAAACTAAACTAACAAAAAATAAATAAAACTATTGTGAAATGAGACTCTGAATGTTCACCTTGTGGCTGCTGAGAATACACGCACTTCAGTGACAACTGCCTACTGGGTTCAATTAATATCCACACCAATGCTCATCAATATGTGATGTCCCCACTCTGGGCGAGTAATCAATGACCCTGAATCCTCACCACTGACACTGGAGAAGGACGTTCACTTAGAACAAAAATGGATACACATAGTATTTCCAGATGCAGCTGTTTGTATCAAGCACAATTTTCCTTAACAGCACACAAGGAACATATTCAGTCCGGGTCTGGATTTCTCTATCTGTCTCCCTCCATGTCCCCAGTAAGATTCCCCACTGGCACAGCTATAGAGCTGAGACCTCAGCCGAGTGTTCAAGCCAAGTTATCCAGCACCCTCTCTGTGAAACAGTTGCTTCATGTCCCTGCTCCAAACAGATAGACACACACACACACATACACACACACACACACACACACACACACACACACACACACACACACACACACACACACCTGGGAAAGACTGGCACAGATTTGCTAGCTATGCCCCCTTCTGCCCAGACTATAAGGTAGTTACACCACCACCAGACACTCCAAAGTCAGCTACTCTATGGCTCTTGCAAGGGTACCCAATTATACTCAGTGAAATTAATATTAATACAAATAAAAGCTTGACCAACAGCAAGGCTTTCAGGAGCAGCCAGAGTTGTCACCAAATATATATAAATACTCTCCGAGATTAAAATATTCTCTAAAAGACTAGCCACAATGAAAAGTTTAAACATATTTAATAATAATTAGAGAAAGAACATAAAAATTATAAATATCTATTTAAGTAAATACCAGAGTTTCAATCACAGGAAATATTAAAATAACACAGATGAATATATTCAATAGATTCACACAGATACAGAAAAACAGTACTTAACTGATCTCACTATATTTTCCTGACTGATCTAAAGAATTACTATTGCCTAGTCAATTACTAGAGTAAGGCAAGATGAAGTAGGTCTCTGTCAGGTTCCAAAAACAGACTGCAATGAGTCTTCAGTCTCACTTAGTATTAAAACATCATTTTTAGTGATGGATTACAAAATGACATCACATACATCTGGTCATCTGACTTCTGGTTCCCATGCCACCCCCTTGGCTAGAAGCTGTAAGGATTTAGCGCATATGTATCAATAATACACACACATGGCCTTGCTAAGATCTGCTGCAGCTCCTGGAAGCCATAAAACAATTTCAAACCTCCACCCTTCCCAGAGTAGCAGTCAGTTCACCCCAAAGACAATGCGGAAAGCTTCCTAGTACAAACTTTTTGTCTCTGGCTGCATTGAGAACTGTAAGATACAGTCTTTATATTCTAAGCCAGGTAATTTAATTTCAAACTATTTTCAAAGTTAGGTGGATTGAGATTAACCTTTTCTCTTCTAGTATCCTCTGTTAAAACATGTACATTTTAAGAGTTACAATAATGCATGTATATTTCTTTACAAAATTCCAGCTAGCTTTGCTGGCATATGTTACACATCCACTGCCCTACTTCTCCTGGCACAGGTCACCCCTTAGCAACCTGTAGGAGACAGAATACAGTGACAGAGCTTTCAGTCTTTCCGCATAAGACTTGTTTTGTGTACCCTGTAATTTCTTGGTGAGAAATCTCTGGGGTCTCTCCAATTGTTGCAGGTGTCTGGTGAGGTATATGCAAAAGGAAGCACTGTACTCAATTACTGGTCTGATGAGGGCCAAGTATAATGGAATTATAATATCCATAGCTCTAGATGCGATGCTTTTATTTATAAGATGTGCCATACAGAAGTATTTTCTTAGTACTGTGTATATGTGGTGGTCAAAGCTTTGATTACTATCAAACTGATTATCCAGATCACATACCACTGGGTCATAGGGGGGGTGCTGTCTATAATGTAATTAGCGGGGATGTCAACTTTCCTAAAGGGAATAATAATGCATTTTTTTGTATTTAACTTTAATACATGGCTTTGGCACCAGTCATTTGACTGTGTTAACTCTGTCTTCAGTATACTAACATCATTAGGGGACTCAATAATTGCTCCCAGTTTATAATCGGCAGCGAAATTATTCAGCCATAGGCCATCCAAGTTTGCCTTGACATCTGAGAAATAAATTCTGAATAGTAAGGGGCCCAGCACAGAGCCCTGTGGTACACCACTGGTGACTGGTCTTTTGCTAGAGCTGAAGTCACCTACTTTGACAGTATGTGTGCTGTTGGCGAGCCAGTTGGCTTCACATCTGGTAGTGTAGGAGTTAATTCCCAAATGGGAGAGTTTCTCTATAATACCTGTGTGGAAGATTGTGTAAATTGCCTTAGCTTGCTCAGTATAGGCAGTATGCACTGTCTTTCCCTGGACCAGTGCCTTGGTGAATTTCTCTAAGAAGTCAATCCTGTTTAACAGGCATGATCTACTTTTAACAAATCCAAACTGGGTTAAATCCAGAGTCTGGAGATTACCTATGTCCTTGTTAATAAGGTCCATAATGATTCTTTCCTGGTCTTTTAGATGAGGCCAGTCAAGCTTACGGGCCTATAATTCCCAGGGTTGATTGATTGTCCTCCTTTGTACAAAAGGATTACTGTTGCTATTCTCCATTCCACCGGAACATAGCTAGTTCTCAGGCTGTGGTTAAACAGAGATCCAAGTGGGTCTGCTAGGTCATGTTTTAAGTTGTTTAAAAGGCAACCTGAGATGTTTTCTGGTCCAGTGATGCCTTGTCATCCTAATGTGAATGGTAGCATTATTGTAAGAGCAAAGTTTTACAGTGGACAAAAGTTTCTTAAACTTTTAGTCTAGTTCAGTGCCATATACTATGGTATCTGTTCACTTTGGTTTGAATCAGAAGGCAAGTCCTTTATAAACAGGCAGAGCCTAAATCAGCTGTGTGGAATGCAATTTTCTTCAGTTAAGAAAAAGTGTTCATGTCAAGGAATACATAATGGATGAGATCAGAATGGTTTCAGAATGGGTACAGCAAAACAGGAAGGTAGGACCACAGCTTGGGAGACTACTGACAAATGTAAGGAAATTATTAAGTAGATATAAACAACTCCCAGATGTCCCTCCCTGTTTCAAAGTATTGAAGGTTCAGAGGCACTGAGTACCTTGTCTATACTTACATTTGAAAATATAGACATTGTAATTTAAGTTTCTGGATGCAGATGTTGTCCAGCAATGATATTTTTATCTTTTCAGATATGAAGGGAACCTACCTAATTTCACAATATGAATGGTTATTTTATGTAAAATGTTGGACTACACAACTCTAACATGTAGAATGAAAAGTCAGCTACAACACAGACAAAACATTCATTATTTTCCATCAGTGAAACAGGGTTTTAAAGCATACAGGGCACTAATTCTAGAAATATCTCTAGATTTGAAATGTATAAATCTCTTATAGGACAATACTTTGTCATTTTCCTTCACCTTTTGGTAAAGAATGGAATCCATCTTTGAATATAAAGTAGGAGACAGTGATAAAGTGTTCTTACTAATGGTTCCTTCTAATTCTATCTCTCTAGCCTGTCTGAAGATATTTGCATATCAAATTAAAATTTTCTCTCCTTTTGAATTGCAAACAGAAAAGAAGACTGTATCTTGCTGCCCCAAGTACTGCTAATAAATCTGTGCTGCTTACATGGACACACATGTTTGGTTATTCTTAATGTTAGAGTTTTTGTGAAATGGGGTACAGCTGGCGGATAAAATTTTAATGAGTTGAGTTATCCTTAGAAAGTCTTTGAGTTTCTATAGTACAAATGGCTGCATATGCAGAATGTAGGATGCTGTAGAGATTAACTGCAATAGTCTGTAGATATATTACTTCAAAAAGTGAAACAGTCCTCCTCTGAGACTTCCTTTTGATTCAAGTTATTTACAGATATATAACATCATGGAATAGCTAGGGTACTCGTAAAAAATATTCTCTCTAGCATTGCTTTGTTTAGCCTTGTGTACAAGCTGCCCTAGTTTCTACATAAGTAAAACCATAAGAAAACTGGGATAATGAATTTAAAAATTATGTATGCATTTAAGACTAATATTATTAGAATGCTTTATTTAAATACATACTTAAATTGACATCATACAGAAAATTTGTGTTCACAGTTTGGATTCAGTTTGTACTAATAAGAGAAGAAGAAATACTGAATCTTTGTTAGCACACAGACTTAAAAGGGCAACTTTTATTAAATGTAAATTAGTCTCCAGGTTTAAAATTACTCTATTAATATGAGTGTACTATAAATATTTGTACTTTGAGATTATTTTAAAAAATATATATTATTAATTTGTGACTAATATTCATTGTGTACTTGTGATGTCATGGTGAAATGATTACCTGGTACTTATAAACTGTATAGATCTAGCATATGTTAATTCTGTAGGAGTCTTATATCAAAAAGGATGAAAGTCCTAAACTATAAACAAACCACTAAAAGTAATGTCTTTCGGCTTTTCCCGGTTAGGGGTCGCCACAGAATAACTCCGGTCCGCTAATGATTGGCAGTGGATTTTTACAGTGCCGAGTTGCCAGCCCGATGCCCAACTTTCAAAGAAGGCACACCCATTCACGCACGCACCTACCTGCATGTCTTTATACATCACTCGACCATGGGAAGGACATGCAGACTCCACACAGAAAGCGCTCCAGC
This sequence comes from Protopterus annectens, assembly GCF_019279795.1. NCBI lineage: Eukaryota > Metazoa > Chordata > Ceratodontiformes > Protopteridae > Protopterus > Protopterus annectens. The sequence goes on along the minus strand of NC_056730.1, from coordinate 697,878,403 downwards.
CGAGAATCAAACAGGAGAACCTCTTGCTGTGAGGCGACAACGGTAACCGCTGCACCACAACTCTAAAAAAAATGGTTTAACAGTTTTGCCGAGTCAGTGTTTTTTTCTTTTAAGTATCCATGGTCATATATCTGGCCTCTAGGATGACAGTTACATAGTATAACACATTCAGAAATTATTTTAAAATGAGTAAAATGGTGGCATAGCTCAAGTTTTCCAATTAACAGCCATATAAGGTAATTGTTGCTACAGCAGAACAGTGGATTGTTCAACATCTCTTTTGTCGACAGAATTTGGTCAAATAAACAGATGGTCAAAAGGTTTAAACAGGTGTGCCAGATAGGTTGATTCTCAGGTTTGAGTAATATGCCCTTGCCCCAAGAATTATGAAATCTCAGTATATATAATTAGCAGCTGATGTGTGGGGGTTCAGGGGCAAATCAATGATTTTTTTAATGGACGTGTTAAGACTGCTTCTCAGCACATGTGCAGCAGCGTATCAACAACTTTGGATCATTTGATATATTTGAATAGATCCATATATATATATATATATATATATATATATATATATATATATATATATATATATATATGTGTTTGCATTCCTTAACAGCAAACACTCAGAAAAGTGAACACTTTTTGTGGTATTAAATAAGAGTGAATGCTCAGAAAAGCAAGCACTCTGTGTTTTAGCCTACTGACTGCTTCCTATGGGAGAATGCATTTCAGCAGGGCAGGGAATTTGACCTTACCCCACTGTGTGGGATGTCAGAATTGGTATATATAATTAGCAGGAGGTATGGGGGTGCAGAGGAGTACAGCCACCATGCAAAAAATATGATTTTATTTCTTGTATTTTTAGCTCATTTTAGATTTGATCTAAAAATGATCATTTTTTTGTCTTTATTTTTAGTTTTCAATAGTTAATGATATAATTATTTATATATGTAGATATATATATATATATATATATATATATATATATATATATATATATATACAGATATTATTATACCAGCTTTTGTTGACATTTGCATTTTTTGATGTCCCAAACAGGCACCACAATTTGTTGAAAATACAAATGTCAACAGGCTACTACACATGTTCTGAGAAACAACTTCAACGCATGCAAAACTTAAAACAAAAAAATATATATATATTGTTTTTGCATGGGGCAAGCCCCCCACACCCATTGTTAATTATAAATATACTAACTCCATGATAGCACAAACTAGGGGAAATGGAATTTTCTCAAGCCTGAGAATTGTGCAATCTCACACACCTGTCGGACCAAAAGCAGTCGACTAAGCAAACATCAGTCAATCACACTGTTGACCAAAACATTTCCACCTATCTATATATATATATATATATATATATATATATATATATATATATATATATATATATATATATATATATATATATATATGTGTGTGTGTGTGTGTGTGTCTATATACACACATATATATTTTATTTTTTTTATTTATTTTACATTTGTTGACCAGGTTAGTCCAGCTGGATATATGTCCATTTTCAGTGGAGGCCCGGGGAGAAAAGCTCCACAAATTACAACAACATAAAAGGTCAAGACAAAGACAATAACAGTATAATTTGGTACATAAGTTTTAACAATTATAGTACAAGCCTAAGATTATATATTTTATATTTCAGTAGGAAAAAGGAAAAATTTATCTAAGAATAGATGAATAAGACTAATACATTTGTATTAGAAATGGTGTAGTGCAAATCTTTATAACATATTACAAAATTAGATACACCTAGTAATTTATGATAAGAGATACTAAGGTCTCACAAAACCTAAGAAAGAAAAACACTAGAGATCAATAGATAGAGTATAGAAGAACAGCAAACAAGGATGGATTTCTAGTGTTATTTAACACATAGGTTGTGATACTATATGAAAGTGTTTGATCATTCCACAGTATATACTTATTTACATGAGAAAAAATCCTAAGGAAGGTTAAGCTCATTAAAAATTAGTGAGACAACACAAGATCATGATAGGCTAGGAATTGTGGGAGTCTAGTTAATAGTTAGGTACTTAGTCTGGGTTAACACAGGGGCATAGCCAGTGTGATCTGAGGTAGGGTTTAAGCTTGCTTTTAAATAAGCTGACAGAGGATATTGAGGTTAGCTGGCTTGGGAGGATGTTCCAGGCTTTACCTACTGTATTGGAGAACAAGGTGTCACCAGCTAAGTTGTTGGATTTTGATATTTGTACAAGTAGGTTATTAGCTGAGCGTAAGGTCTTGAGGTTATTATAGGGGATGACTAGGGATGTAAGTATGGGTGTATTTTGAGGTAAATACAGGATCTTATGGGCTACTATTAATTGATTGAAAAGTATTAAATTTGGCAGCTCTAACCATCCTAACTGATTCAGATTGATACAGTGATGAGTTCTATAGGAGGACCCAGCTGCAAATCTGGCAATATTGTTGTAGGAGGATGTAAGTTTACTCAGATTACTTCTACATATTTTGGTATAGATAGGGGAGGCATAGAGCAAGGTAGAGATGAGGTGGGTACGAGCAATAGTAACCCTGGCTGGAGGTGTAAGAAAGGGTTTTATTCTATAGAGGGAACCTAGTTTCTTGTTTACTATTTTTATGGTGTTATTAATGTGAGGTTCAAAGGACAAGTTGTTATCTATTAGTACCCGAGTAGTTTGGTGGTTGGTTCCGGAGATATTATAGTTCCATCATTTGAAGTAATAGTAAAGTTAAGTGGGAGGTTCTATGGTGGGGGTAAATAGTAGCATTTTTGTTTTTGGGGTTAAGGATAAGACGTCTTTGTAGGAGCCAGTTTTCAACTGTACTAAAGGTCATTTGGGTTAGTGACTGAAGTTCTGATTGAGAAGCAGCAAGCATATGAGTGTGGAGTCGTCAGCGTATTGGATACAGTCAGCTTGAGGAATTACAGAATGAAGGTCATTTGTAAAGATGGAGAAGAGTAATGGGCCTAATATAGATCCTTGTGGGACCCCTAGAGTGACTGGGACGTGGGAAGATAAAGTATTTTCCCATAGTACAGCCTGTTGCCTGTTATGTAGGTATGAATGGAACCACTGTATAGTATGGTTGTCCAATGACAGGTTTTTGAGTGTGTCTATAAGGAGGTGGTGATTCACCATGTCAAATGCTTTGGACAGATCAATAAAAACAGCTGAGGACAGAGTATCAATATTACGATTGCTGTTAATATGGTTAGTGAAGGATAAGAGAGCAGAGGTGGTGCTATGAAATGGTCTAAAGCCATGTTGACAGGGTGCTAATAAATTGTGATCGAGTAGGTAGGTTAACAGTTGTATGTGTATACATTTCTCCATTATTTTTGCCAAAGGAGATATAATAGCTATGGGCCTATAACTGGACAACTCTTTGGAGTTACCTCCCTTATGCAGGGGAATTATGTGAGAGACTTTCCAGATTAGGGGAATAGATCCTTCAGAAATAGTTCTGTTAATGAGGATGGATATGGGGTAGGCTATGACTTTAGCAGCTTTTTGCAGGTATTCTGCAGGTAATTTATCATCAGAGAGAGTAGTGGGTTTAAGTTTCTGTATGAGGTTACAGATAAGTGAAGTGGGCACTGGCTGAAAATGAAATTGATGAGAATTATTGGTAAAGGTTGTGGCAGAGCCTGGGATGCTAGGGGATAGCTGGTTGACTAGGGATTGTATGGTTTCAGTGAAAAAAGTATTAAATGAGTCAGCTATTTGGATGGGATTGTTGTGATCAGAGCCAGAGGGAGAGGGAGTACTTGAGCATCCAGGGTGTAGGAGGTTATTGATACCTCGCCAGAATTTTTGGGGATTATTTTGGTTGGTTTGTTGTAGTTGGTAGTAGTAGTTTCTTTTATCGGCTAATATGGCTTTTTTTGTTTCATTTCTTAGCTGTCTGAATTGCAGGTGGTCTGAGGAGCTTTTTGTTGAGTGCCATTTGGCCCATTGTTTATTTCTTTGGAGGATTTTTTGTTTGGTCGTTTTGGTGAGCCATGGTGCCGGTTTGGTTCTAATTCTAACTTTGCGTAATGGGGCATGGCTGTCTACAATGGTTATAAATTTAGAGTTAAAGTATTTCACGGCATTATCTATTGGGAGGTATTTCAGGGGTGACCAGTCACAGGTGACTAGTTCAGCTTGAAAGTGAGCAGGGTTAAAATTTTTGGTAGTGCGAATAGTTCTACAAATGGCAGAGTTTAGGATGACAGTTTTTGTTCTGATTAAATAAGTAAGCAAGTGATCACTTATGTCCTCAGGGAGGGTGCCTGTTTTATAGTTTAGTTGGGGGGTATTAGTGAGTACCCAGTCAAGGGTACTAGTTTTGTTGTTAGTTTTATTGGTGCGGGTTGGGGATGTTATAGTTTGGGTAAAACCATATAAGTTGATATGAGTAGAAGGCTGCTCAGATATACAGGAGTTCCAGTTAATGTTAAAATCTCCAAGTATAATGGTTTCTTGGGGGTAGTTACTTGAGAGCCAGCTGAGGATAGCCTCTAATGTGTTGATGTTATTGCCTGGGGGAAGATAGACACATGATAGATATATGGCTTTGCTTTTGTTAAGCTGAACCTTAGTTAGAAGAATTTCTGCATTGTTGCAAAGTGGAGGTTTGGAGTCTAACAAGGTAACTTGTAATCCATTCTTATAAAGTATGGCTATGCCTCCTCCTTTTTTAGTGTTACGGTCACGTCTTATGATATTATAGCCAGGGGGTAGAACTGCACTGTCTTGTATTGATGGATTAAGCCATGTTTCAGACAGACAGAGGATGTCAAAGGAATAAACATCAATAAGGGCATGCAGGTGAGCTATTTTGTTATTGATGCTATGAATATTAAGATGAGCTATCAGGAGAGAGTTGGGGGGCTTGGTAAGTGTCTGTGTGATTGAATTTGTTGGTGTATCAGGCTGTATAGCTGTGATAGCGGTAGGACCTGGGTTCGGGTGTATATCACCATCTAACAGGGAGTGGACTTGAACTTTTAGGATGAGTTGTAGAAGTTTAAAAATTAGGTTCTTATTTTTTCTAGCTAGTGGGTTACATTGAGAGATGTGATGGAGTCTATGAAATATGGCTGCTGAGTACTTAGCTGAGCTGGGGAGGTTGCTAACACTATGAGTGGAGCTGGGGGTAAGGACAGAGGTGTGTGTGATGTGGGTATGCAGTCCTAGGAATCTATGGTGTTTGTAGAGAGTAAGTAGATAGGGAATGATAAGTATAATTAGGAGTAGTAATAAAGGTAAGGGTTTACAGGATCCTTGAGCCATTTGTTTAGGTTAAGGTGGTTAAATGTAGGGATATTTGTGGACAGAGTGGTAGGGTAATGGATAAAGGTAAATGAGTGATGGTTCTTTAAGGGGGAGGAGATAGGGGTAAAGTGAGAATATAATAGAGGTAATAGCACTTTAAGGGGAGGAGTTAGAGGTTGGTCCTAATGCATAGGGGTGTGGCAGTTAGAGTATAAGTTTAGGACCACTGGGGGCGGGTGGAATTTGGGGGCAGGGTAGGGGAGAGGAGTGAGCCCACAGGGCGAACGCAGCGGGATGAGCCACAGAGGAGTTCACCCTAGGGAAAACAATCAGAGGAGCAGTAAGCAAAGGTAAGTAAAGCAGAAGAGGGTAAGGTGACACAATGCCTTGATAACAGAATATGCAGAGAGGGTTGGCAGTGAAGAATATTAGAAGAAAGAAAGAATAGAGTGGGAGTATTAGCTCTTCCAGAATATTAGAATCCAAGAGCCTGTAAGTTACTTAAAATTGGAGTCAGAATGGTGGTCTAAAGGAAACTATTGCCCTCTAGTGGACAAAAGCTGTATAGCAGAGGCAATATATACTGAGAAAAGAGTGCAGGGCAGTAAGTATGCTATAGAGGATTGAAGAGGAAGAACAGTAAAAATACTTGTAGTCTAAGAAGGGAAGGGGTGACAGGTATGGGAGCAGATAGTAAAGGCTGCCGGCTGTCCTGGCTGGTGAAAGTAAACTTACAACCTAGGATATCTCACACTAATTGTCTTAAGACTTTGGTTTAAAGTACGTACTTTACTTATAATTAAATTCCCTTGGGGACTGTAGCAGAGGGAGGAAATGTTCAGTTCCTTAGTTAGGGAAACCGCAGTGTGTTGAGGAGAATAGTTGTTTTCAGCACGCAGGGCAAGTTCTCCTTAATACTGGGAAACCAGGTTGAGCAGCTGGGAATATAAAGGGAAAAGAGAGACAGTAGTAAGACACACAGAGAGATAAAAAATAGACAGTTACACAGGCTTATTAAGTAGTAACTTGAGCATAGAACAGAGATTAACTTGCATAGTAAAACAGTTTTGACTGCACATATTACAATGTCTCTATCAGTGATAATATTCAAGCAAGACACTTATAAAAGCAATATAGTTCAGGAGCAATAAAGGTTAAACTCTTCTATGACTCAGTCATTTATTATATTATATATATATATATCCTTAAGACACTGGTATAGTTAGACTGTGTAGAGATGAATGTCCTTTCATGGAATTCATGGAACCATAAAGTTAGCATACATAAATAAGGAGATGTGGGAATGAAGCACCCAACCTAAAAGCACTTTTTTCTTTGTGTATGTGATTGTGTGCTTGTGTGGGTTTTTTGAGATGTGGAAGAGCAGGGCTGTTTTGTGTGTCCATCTGTGTGTCTTCATCTTTGGAAACATTCAGCCATTGAATACTCAATGTTTTGTGTGCAACTATTTAATGGTAAATATTTTGAATTTGGATCATTCCAAACGTAAATAGAAATATCTAAATATGTGTATGTATGTATGTATGTATGTATGTATGCATGAGTGTGTGTGCATATGTGTATATATCTGTACACTTCGTTGGGTTTAATTTCTTTCCGTTGACTTATTTTCCCTGGTGGCCAAGTGTTTCATTTCTCAGGGAAAGAAGTTCGGTAATCTGTGGCTTCGGTTTAATGGAGTTTCAGTGAAGTCATAATTTCGGTAGTAGACCCATATATATATATATATATATATATATATATATATATATATATATATATATATATATATATATAGCACGGTTCATCGAACCGTACTTTGACGAACACACTTTAGCGAAAGTGCATAACATCCAATATGCACTTTCGCTAAAGGAGACTGAAAAAAGGAGAAAACATGCTGTTTGCATGTTTTGTTAGTTGTACATCAACATATACTGTTGATGTACAGCTAACAAACCTCTTGTGGAGATCGCGGCACAGTGGGGATGAGGGAATATTCCCTTTTCCCCATTGCAGTGCGATCTTGGAGTTAGAATATTAAATGGGGGTGCAGGGGGGCTTGCCCCTCTGCAAAATACTGTTTAGAGATTGTTAGTCTGTTTTTTGCAGATTACAAAACTGGCTTTTGCGAAAGTGCACATTCGATATTGTGCACTTTTGCTTTTATGGGCTTCGATGTTGTTAGATCGATGTTGTGTGCTTTCGATCTAACAACATAGACCCATATATATATATATATATATATATATATATATATGTGTGTGTGTGTATATATATATATATATATATATATATATGTGTGTGTGTGTGTGTGTGTGTGTGTGTGTGTTTGTGTGTGTGTGTATGTGTGTGTGTGTGTGTGTGTGTGTGTGTGTGTATTGTATGTTAATGCATCTGTACTGTTCATACTGTGTAATAATTCATCTACAAAATGTAACTGAATATACTGTTTATTTGTTTATTTACTTGCTCTTGTCTGACTAGGCCATTGAAAAGCCGATTTTTGGCGAAGGCTTGGGAAGAAAATCTCCAAATTATAATAAAACATAACAATAAAAACATAGTACTAGTTTCTCCAGTGGCATAGAGAGATAAAGCCCTCACTACAGGATAACTGTCCCATGTACAAGTAGCAGCCAAATTGACTGACAGAGTGGCAAATAAGGGTGGGCATTACCATCCCAGGAGGGAGGGCAATCTTCAGTGTTCCCCACACAATAATCCCTGGTGAAGACCAGGGACACATAAGGAAGAGGGCATAATCCAAAAAGAGATTAGGGTAGAGAAACTGACTGAGCTACTGGGGAGGTGGGTCAATATTTGTTGAAATCTAAAAAGTGTTACTGGGTAAAGAGTACAAAATTAGGCATATGAAAAGTCATAGACAATGCAGGCCCACTTTAATTGAATTTGATAAGACAAAACATGCAAACCTGCATGGTAGACATTCTACTCCAGAATAAGAACCATTGTGTAGTTTAAAGCAAGGCTGTTTATTATTCAAACAGTAGAGGTTAGAATTACATTTGTTTGCATCAGTTTTGTCGGAAGTGCTGCGTTCAGTTGAACAAGTGAGCCAAAGAACACATGTAATTATTTTGCACTATAAACTGCCAAAATCAGCATTACATTGCCACCAGCATAGCCAACTAGACTCAGGCTAACTGTAGTTTTGTCAAAAATGGTAGGGGACACTAGAAATTTCATTGCAAAGCAATATCAGCTCAACACACTGACATTTTCACCACTCTAACTTTGAAAATACATTTTATTGAAACTGTTCAAAAAGCTGCTCAAGAAATGCCTACCACACTGGGGATAAAGCAAATTATAAGATCTGCAAGTTACAATATGCAGCAAGTGATCTACAGAATAGGTCAAAGTACAGCAATGTTCATCTAGTGTGTCTGCCAGAGAGCAAAGAAGACAACAGCTCCATTAAATATGTCAAACAGTTCAAACTAAAGAAGCATTAACTTGATTTCTGTAACTTTATGGATAATCAAGAAACACACCACTTCCTGGTATCTAGATCAATTGAGCCAAATTGACACAAACATTTGGCTTAAATGACAATGAATAATACACAGAAGCTACACTGGAAACAACTCAAGCAAAAGAAGTGTTTTGTTAGCATGTCCCAATTGCACATCTGCCCTCTGGGTACTACCAAGACAGTGCAGAGCAAGGCAGGCCCCAGCCTATACAGTGGAAGTAAGGGGGTGATAAGGAGTAGGCAGGAAGACCCAAGCACATAGCTCTCAACCTTCCATTGCCAAAATGAGGAACACTCGCCTTCATATTGTGGAACAAATGGGCAATATGTGGAACACATACTAATGGCGTACTAACAACTTCAACTAGGAAGGTCATAGGATGGTTAAAATATGCTGGTTTTACTTATACAGAAGATCCTTTAATGAATTAATATGAATAGTTTCAATTTACCATGGTTTCACTTAACAAATTCCTAACACTGAATGTGTGACAGATTCTTTCAATGTGGAACTTTGAGGAATTTCGTGGAACATGCACTTTTTAAGACCCCAAATGAGGTACGTTCCTCGTAATGAGGTACACTTGAGAGGTATGCCCAAGCAATGGATGTGAGGCATTGGGGTAGGCAGTCATAAGATGACAGAAAATGAAATAAAGAAAAAATAAAAACCTACTAATAAAAACATAAACAAAAAAGCAGTATATGGGGGCAGAGCCTGAATGGCTAACTGGTAGCAGCATTTCTGTAGAGCTCCACAAAACTAGTTCAAATAACAGGAACAAATTTAATCTCATCAAACAAAAATATCCAACTATTATTGATAAACTTATGAACTAATAGTGTACTAACTTTGAAAGCTTTTTGTTAATATTTTCCTGTCAAATTAATCTGGAGACTACTATAGCCATTTGGAAATGAGTAACTCAAAGAACTCACACTCTGAAACAGCCTTGAAGAAGGAAATCCAATTGATGTCATCTGTACTGCAGAAGCTGTCATTGAAAATGGATAATTTTAAGGACAACCTTGAAAATCTAAAAGAGAACTGCCAAAAACAAACAGATGTCTTTAAAGAATTATTACAGCAGCAACAAACAAAAATAATGGACATTGAATCATCTTTCTCCGATATAGATGGAAGCTTACTGTACTTATTTCCTTGTTTCACTTCAAAGAAAGTTACTGTTTGTCATTTTTGCATTTAAGTTACCTGTAACACATTGCATTTAAGTTACCTGGCACTTGCTCACTAAGTCAGCACTAAAAAATTAAAAGCACTACACCCTCACAAACTCCCTTGAGTACCTTGTTCCCCATTGGCCCTTTTTTTCAATTATAAAGGAATTCCCAATACTATTCTAGCATGTCCAAAGGTCAGTTGTCAATCTCCTCTCCGGTCCAGCTGATGAATCTGGGAATCTTGAGGCAATGTTACAACTGCCTCATGTACACAGACAACCCTCTCCTCCTCCCAACAAATTCCAACACATGTGAGAGATGCAACCATATAGCCAAACTGGAGGCTAAGCTCTCTCAACTCAGTACTGGCATAACCAGTCAGGAGGAGAAGGAAACCACACTCACTACAATTCCAGTCTCACATAGACCTACCACGACAGCAAACCAAACACATAAACACACAAAAACATACTGGAGGCTCTAAATAAAAATCAGCCTAAGCAGCAGAGACCTCCAAAGCAGACACCCAAGCAACGCTACCCCAAAACAAAACACATGCAACACATAGCTCACAAAGCCAGTGTGCCGAACAGTCACAGCCCTTAAGGCTAAACAACACACCTGATACACTTGTAATAGGTGACTCTATCGTCAGGCACACTGACGTCCTGCTCACCAGGCTAAACAAGGAGAAGGTCACGGTGAGCTGCCTGTCAGGCGCTAGGATCCGCCACATAACACAAGCACTCAGGTCACTCCAAGGCAAGTACAAATATGACTCAGTCATTGTCCATGCTGGTGTGAATGACCTGAGACGTACCTCCCTGGACTACATGAAAATAGACATAGAGGAGCTCTCTGAGCATGTAGCCCAGGCCGGTATGACCCTGACCTTGAGTAGCATCTTACCCTCACCAAGAATGATGCCACAATATGAAGACAAGATGACAAATTTCAACAATTGGCTTAAGCATTGGTGTCATTCAAAGGGGATCCAATGCCTGTCAGCCTAGGATGACATGCTCGACAAGCCACGATGCTTCGCTAGGGACAGCTTGCACCTGTCACCCCTGGGCTTTCGGATATTGGCAAAGGCTCTTGCTACCCCCATAGTGCCTTTTTTAGGCAAGGCTCTAAAGACAAACCCACCTCCATAGGTATCACAAGGGATAAGAAACTAAGAGTAATGCTACTCAACGCCAGAAGTCTAAACCTCAAGATACACGCACTCAAAACTCTCCTTAGCATGGAGAACATCAATATCTGTGCAGTAACAGAAACCTGGTTCAAGGCTCCCAAGAGCACCCCAGCACTACCAGGTTATACCTCATGCCATGCTTTTCGGCCCCAAAACTTGGACTGAACCACAAAAGGAGGGGGAGTATCAATATTCGTCAAAGATACCCACACCTCCAGGTTGGTGGCACAGTACGAAGCATCAGAGACTATCCATGTGCAGCTAACAGTGGGTAAAACTGCCTTCCAGTTTATAGCCTGTTACAGACCACCCTCACAAACCCAGGAACCCCACTCAGCCTGCCTGAGAACACTGGAAAATATGAAGGTCTCTCCAAACACCATTATATTGGGCAACTTCAACTACCCAAACATAGACTGGGAGCATTGCTCTAGCTCCAACACCCTAACCCAAAGGTTCCTAGAATTTATAAACTCAAATGCTATGGAACAACTTGTTACCACTCCCACAAGAGAGGAAAACATACTGGACCTGATCATCACTAACATGGGGACTCTATGCTCCAGACCAGAAGTGTATCCCTCACTGGTAAGATCAGACCATAAACTAATCTCACTGGATATTCACATCCCGACCACACCCCCTGCCCAGAAAACCACAGTGAAAAACTTCTCTAAAGCAAATTTCACACTCCTCAAAACCAAGGTGGAATCCTTCAAAGCTCCCAGGCCTGTGGAAAATATGGCCCAGACCGCAGAATCCTTTATAAACGCATTCTATGAACACCTTCAGGAATGCATGGATCATGCAATCCCAAATAAAACTAAGACCCAATCCTCCAAAGGCAGGCGTCCTGTCTGGTGGACCCCAGCCATAAACAAACTATACAATAGAAGGAGGAAGCTACTACATGATAGAGCAAAATCCCAAAAAGGAAAGGCATCTCTGATCAGTATTAGCAAAAAACAATGGGCACTCATAAAATCGTCTAAGGCCAGCTTCGTGAGAAAAATTGCACAGGACACTAAGGATAATCACAAGGCTTTCTTTAGTTATGTTAGGAACCTGGGTAGGAATTCCCAGATATGCTCAGAATTAGTCCAAAATGACAAAAAATACACCGAACCCACAGACATTGCCAAATCCTAGCTGACAGGTTCAGCCAAACTTCTCCTCCCCCTCCCCACCAAAAGGGCAAATATCTATCCCAGCAGAATGCTGCCCCCTGACATCTGAGATGCTCAGGTAAGAGCCGCCCTCTTCAAAGCAAAAAACACAGCATCAATGGGACCAGACGGTGTCCCGGGCTGCGTCCTACATGAGCTCCAAGAAGAGCTAAACCCAAACATAAAACTACTGTTCAATCTCAGCCTTACTGCAGGATATGTACCCAAAGAGTGGCATACAGCAACAGTGGTCCCTCTCCACAAAGGTGGTGCCTCAACGGATCCTGGAAACTATTGCCCCATAAGCCTGACTAGCTTGGTCTGCAAAGCTATGGAAAGGATCATCATGGACCTCATAAATAAAGATATTGGGGACCTACAGACACTGCATCCTACCCAGTTCAGCTTTGTTAAGGGCAGATCCTGCCTCTTAAACCTGGTCGATTTCTTTGAAACAGTCACCAAGGCCATTGATGAGGGGAAGGTGGTCCACACAGCCTACCTGGACCTTGCAAAAGCCTTCAATACAATACCCCACTCGGGCATTATAGATAAGCTCACCAGCTTAAATATGAACCCCTATGTCACTAGATGGGTTGCAAACTGGCTCAAGGACAGAGCTCACATGGTTAGAATTGCTGGAGCCATGTCAGACTCCAAACCAGTTACAAGTGGCGTCCCACAAGGCTCAGTCCTGGGACCTCTCTTGTTCGGTATATATTTCTCGGGTACAGGCCAACACAGAAGGACTGTGGCTGACCAAGTTCGCAGATGACTGCAAACTGGGCACCATAATCAACTCTCCAGCTGACACAAGCATCCTCTAAAAGGGCCTCATAGAAACAGACAACTGGTGCCAGAGCCATGGCCTCAAGCTAAATGCCAAAAGGTGTATAGTCATCCCCTTTGGCAAAAACAAAGTGCCCACAAATTACCACATAGGTGGTAATCCATTAAGTACAGAAGAAGTAATTAGGGACCTGGGAACCCAAGTTGATAGCAATCTCTCTTTTGACAACCACGTGGCCAAAGTGGTTAGAAAAACATTTTATATAGCCCACCTAATCATGAAGGATTCACATCTAGATCAGGGGAGGTCATCGTGCCTCTTTACTCATCCCTCATCAGGCCCATAATTGAGTGCAATGCCCCTTTGGGATGTACCTTACCAGACACCTGCAGCAACTGGAAAGACCCCAAAAGTACCTCACCAAGAGGATCAAAGGGCTCAAACAGATGCCATATGCTGCCCGGTTAAAGAAACTCCAGCTCTACTCAGTGGCATACCACCTGCTCAGAGGCAATCTGTGCCTGACATATAAAGCCATGTCCAACCCAGAATTAATGGACATGCTGCACCTCAGAAAATCCAAATCCCATCGAGCTACGCGCTCAAGAGACTTGAACCTCAGCACTGAAATAAATAGGACATGCTGGAGGGACAGATTCATAACCCAGAGGCTCCCTTCACTCTGGAATAAAATCCCAGTCCAGGTTAGGCAGAGTCCCTCATTGACTCTTCAAGAGGAATCTTGATGAGTGGATGGGAGATCGTAGGTTTACCCCGGGTATCATTTCTGTGTCACTGTTAGACAGAGGCAAAGTATACTAACCTCGAAAAAGGGCATAGCAAAATTAATTTAAAATGGGTGGAGAAAGCCAAACACACTCTGGCTAGGCTTATAAATGCCCTAGGGCAGATAGCCTAGTATGAACCTATGAACCTATGAACCTATAAGAAGAGAACCAAAGTGAAATTCTCTTACAACAAAATAACCGGTTAATCAACAAGATAGATTATTTAGAAAACAGAGAAAGGCGCACAAATATTAAAATATTTGGTCTTCCGGAGAAAGCTGAGGGTGAGGACATTATTTTATTTTTAAATTCCTGTTTGCTGGAATTCTTAGACTTAAAAAAAGGACTGTCAAATGGCATAGAAAGGGCTCATCGAGCCATAGGAAAACCTGTATCATCATCTCCTAATACTTCTCCTAGATCCATTGTAATAAAGTTTTTATCATACTTTGATAAAGAACTTTTATTAAAGTCAGCATGGAGGAAAAGTCCTTTAAAGTATAAACAACACCAGATAAGATTCGATAATGACTATTCAACTAGAGTTCTAGGTTTAAGGAAGAAAGCATGGCCATTTGTAAAATTCCTGAAACAAAACAAAATCAAAGCTCAACTTGCATACCCTGCAAAAATCAAGATTCTTTACTCAAATGAAATGAGAACCTTCGACAACATAGATGAGGTAGCTTCTTTTATCATGAACAATAATATAATTACGATTCCAGAAGAAATGGACTGGTCAACATCTAACTCACTGAAAAGATCCCAAGAAAAAAATTCCTGGACTGATGTAAAGAAGAAGAAGAATGTAACAAGTTTAAATACTCTCAAAGATTCTACTAAAAAGTGAAATATATACTAAAGGAAACTGAAACCGAAACATATGTACATTTACTTTTTTTAGTTGTCTCATATGCATAATATTGTTTATAATCCTTCTGTTTTTCTTTTTTAATACAGTGATGCTTCAACTCTACTTACTACAGGATGAGGCTGCTTGTGTCAAGTGGTTAGCACAACGACACTCATATCAAATTTAAATGTGTAGTATTGTAGGGATTGTTTCTTTCAAAAAGCTCATTTTAATTACTTAATAGGATGTCTTGATGGGATAGAATTGAGAACGGGAGGTGGGGAGAGGAAGAAGAGCAGTGAATGATTTGGGTGTCTCCGTTAAGAAATACTGACATACAGCTCATATAGATGGTTTGTAACCATCGGGTTTCATGTGGCTACAAGATATCAAGCAATAAGCAGTAGGTATCGGTAAAAAAATATAAATATAGTAGTTATATAACTGATCAGTGTTGAACACTTCATTGTTACAGTTTAAAAGCATCATCTCTCTTTTTTTTTCTTTACCCGAACTGTCTGAAGAGGATATGAATAAATAACGGTTGTTTACAAGAAGCCACGAGCTCATTTTACAGTCAAGCACACTTGCGAACACATGAATAGCGTCCTTGTATTTTTATTCAACACCAGAGTAACACTAATAGCTTGCACTCACGCTCTACAAGGATACAATGATGTAAAAGAGAGAGAAAGAGGACATAATACAGTATAGTCTTACTAGAGAGAGAGTAAGACAAAGGAAAAAATAGTATGAACATATTCAGCTTTATCGGACTACAACAATTATAAAATTCAATGTGAAAAAAGACTGCTATACTAGTACACGAACTAAATTCACTAAAATAGAAATATAAATAAGAACAGTTACTTTTACAGAGTGGTGAATGGCAGGGACTCATTGTATAAACTGTTAGTCAAGATACCAAGAGTTTTCACGTCATTACAGCTGTATACTTCCTGTTAGTCTTAAAGTGACAAGCACCCTCTAATATAGTCCTGATAACACGCTGATTATTAATGTCCAAAACATTCAGGAAATGGTCAGGAAAATGTTTTGAATTTTATGTACAGAATGTATTTTATCTTCCAAAAGCTTCTGATTTCAAAGCTATATTTGCACCTTCTTGACTGTAGCTGTTGTACTGCTTATAAAAAACCCTGTGACAGATTATAACATTGTTTTAATTAAAAATATTTACATGCCTGTGTGTATGTGTGTGTGTGTGTGTGTGGGGGGGGGGGTTGTGAGTACATGTGTGTCTTTGTTAAAAAAATAGTACAGGACAGATGACTGACCATTAACAGATTTTTTTTTAATTAGTGTATGAGGTATTTGCTAATTCCAAAATAAATGATAATTCTGTAAGATGTTACCCTTCTAGCATGTGCTTACATGAAATAGTTGGTTGACTAGCACAATGTATAATTAGATGTTAAAGACCAAATGCAATCCAGTTCTAACTGTTGTTTACTGGATAGGGATATCCTGTAATGTAATAGACAGCAGTGTGTCATACATACCAGTTAATGCCTGCGAGCCAATTTGTTCCTGTAATGCATATTCATTTTTTGACACAAGTATTTCAAATATATACATCAAAGTTCTATAGTGTGTATTGGGCTGATCTACCACTTTATTGTCTCATTATGACTTTCAGTACACCTAGCGTAGCACGTTCAAAGGATATATGGTTAATCAGTTGAGTGGATTTAAACATCAAATTCCAGCAATTTTAAAATACTGATGGACAGTTAATCTGTAAAATGCAATGACATGATATTTTACAACTGACAACAGATACGATTTTAATTGTCCACAGCACTGACATAGAAAAGTAGGCTACATTATGTATAGTTAGTGACAGGTATAACAGCAGTCTGCTGCCAGTCATAAACATACTGAAAATCTCTCTTAGATTGATATTTAACTCTTTAACAGATTGTATTTCAAAAGGAGAATTGACTTGTATATTGTAAATCTCTTGGATAGACTCAGAATATTTAGTTGTAATAAATATGAAGTACTTTATAATAAAAGTAATGATTAGACAAGGCTAAACAATAGGAAGAAATAAGTCTACTCAGTTCAGGAAAACACTGTATAATAACTGTAAGAATTAGAGAAACATAGTCAAGTTATTTATTCTACAAATCTCAACCATGGAAATATGAGTCTGTATGTGTCAGTCTACAAATATGTATATAAACACAGAAATGAGCACAAAATAGTGACAATACATAAATATGTTTATCATCTACATGGCTAGATTTGACAATGTGCACATGTGCAAATACAGACATATTTTTAACTGATTCTAGTTATGATTATATATTTTATTTAGAAACTTAATTTACTTTTTGTCATGCATAGAAACTCATTTACTGCACCATAGCTAAGCTACACAACAAAAGAAATACTACAATGTACTTCAGTGGGCATTCTGAGTCTGATATTTTTTAATCAGTAAGCTTATCCTGAATAAAAATATAGTTGGTTTAATAGTTTTTGTTGACAGAAAGTTAAAACTGTTATATTTGAATGAATAAACGAGATGGGTCTTATATAAAAAGTTTATAAAATATTTCTTTAACCTATAGTAAAATCTATGTATTAAACTTATGGATTATATGAAAAGACAAAAGAATACTAAACATTGTAAGACTCTAATATGCATTATAAACTAGGGTTTGAAGTATATAACCAAATAGTCAAAGAATCATTGGATATAATAAGTAATCTATGAGTATTAAATTATCTTGAACAATAACTAGTTTGCGGAGCTTACCATATGTTGCACTAACAAAAATTATATGTTTTTTTTTTTTTTTTTTTTTTTTTTTAGTAAAAAACAATATCACAACTGTGTATGTAATACAATTTCTTGATTCATGAGAAATTTACAAGCATATACCATTCAATGATTTTTTTTTTAAATCTTAATGTATTTATGTAAAATAGATTTCATTACAATCAATATGTATTTGGAAAAAAAATTATCTGTAATCTACTATTAGATGATTAATTTGAGCATTTGATGCATATATTACTATGTTAATAGTTCTGTCATGTACATATATAGAAAATCTATAATCACATCAGATTCAGAAATGATTCAATAATTGATATGTCAGTCACTATGAATAGTTCAATGAAAATAGTATATAAAATACATGTTTGTGTCTTTGCAAATTGTTCATATTCATAAGAGAGAGAGAGAAGGGGAAAAGAAGATGACAGAGCAATTGGATGTTGGGTTTAACTTATTTGAGATGAATATACTTAGCCATATGATTGATATGTTATTAAATGTTCATAATAAGGAATGTATTTATATATATGTATATAGCCTGCAATTGCTTATGTGTTTCACTATGTATATAGTATGTAGAACCATAAATATCATTTAACATATCTTCTTCTTCTGTTGGCTTTTCGGGGTCACCACAGAGGATCACCTGTCCGCTCATGATTGGCAGTGGAGTTTTACAGTGCCGAGTTGCCAGCCCGGCACCCAACCTTCCACAGAAGGCACACACATGCACACACTCACACTCACACCTAGGGCCAATTTAGAGTGTCCAATCCACCTACAGCATGTCTTTGGGACGTGGGAGGAAACCGGAGCACCCAGAGGAAACCCACGTGACCACATGGAGGACATGCAGACTCTGCACAGAAGGCACCCCAGCTGAAGATCGAACCGGAGAACCTCTTGCTGTGAGGCAGCAACGCTAACCCCTGCACCACCGCAGCCGCCCAAATATCATTCAACATATACTAGTTTATAATTTCAAAGGTCTCTAAGAATACAAGAATAGAGCATGAGGAAATCTGTCTACCAAACATGAGGGTTAATCTGGTAGATATTTTGTTTATGTCTATCAAATTAGGAATGTATATCATTCCATGTGTGATGGGGGAAGGTTGAAAGAAAAGATTATATTAATCAAAATAATTTTACTTAAATCATTTTACACTTTTTTATTATGGCCTGAAATGAACATCAATATAAAAGTATTACAAAAGAGATTCAGTCTATTTATGATACATGAAATAAGGAGAATTTTGTTCCAAATACAATACTATAAAATTTACTCGAATATTAATATAAATATTAGCAAGCATGAAACTCAACAACAAACATGGACTTAACACTACTTTCAGTGAACATAAATGGTTTAAATAATCCAAAGAAAAGATCAAACCTACTAAAATATTTAAAATTAAACAAAGCACAAGTAATATTTCTTCAAGAGACTCACTTTAAAGATGATGAAAAGCATTTATGGAATCTAAATGAGTATACAACAATAGCACAATCATCATATAAAACCAAAACTTGAGGAGTTAGGACACTATGGAGAAAAAAACATCATTAATCCCCAAATTCTTTATAGCTATGAAGATAAAGAGGGGCTTATAATACTTGTTATAATAAAATTCAGTAATAGAATCTGGACATTAGTAAATCTTTATTTGTTTCCAGGAATAGGAAAAAGTACAACAAAGAAACATCTAGACTTTATTAGTAAAACATATAAAGGTAGCTTGATATCAGGTGGTGACTTTAATTGCATTCTTGATAATTCAGAGACCACCAGCAAAAAAAAATTACGTATAACTCCTATAGCAAAGCTACTCAAAAAATGGGTTGAAAATCACAATTTAATAGACACATTCAAATTTAGAGAAAGTAACTCACTGTTATTTTCGCACCAAGATCACAGATTTACAACCCAAACAAGAATAGATAATTTTTTTGTTGCACAAGACCTTGATGCAAAGATAAATAGTTTTGCAATCATACCATGTTCATTATCAGATCATAGAGCAATCCTTATTAATATTCAAACAAATTTTAAAAAATTAATACAAATGACAAGAATTCCAGCATATATTACGAAACTAAAAGAATTTAAACCTTGGCTACTCATAGAGTTGAAATTCTTTCTAGACACTAATCTCACAAATGAAATCAGCATAGTTATGGTATGGAACGCTCTAAAAGCCTATATTTATGGTAAAATGATCACATGGTACAAAATAAACTAAAAGAATGGGAATCAGAATTACTCAACATACAAAATCAAATCATAAAAATAAATAATAATAATTTAACAAATGCTTTGACTAATAAGAAGAAAATTAATGATCTGTATGAAAAGTTTAATGAAATTCTAACACATAAAACTAATCTAGCACTAGAAAGATTAAAATTAAACTCATATGCTGTTTCTCCTAAACATATGCATAACTTGGTGATAAGAGTTAAAGTACAGTCTAAAAGAAATAACATTACTACTATTATACATGAAGTAAAGAAGAACAAGAAAGTGTCAGATATAAGTGATATATTAGATGCTTTTAAATACCATTTTACAGAACATTATAAGATGTAAGGAACTCAAACAAAAAACTTTAATTTAGATTTGAAACCCAAATTGGTTAAAATAATCCCAGAAAATTTAAAATTAGAACTTCAAAAGCAAATTACTCTTAAAGAAATTTCAGAGAAAATCAAAGAAAGCAAAAATAATAACGCTCCAGGAATGGATGGTATTATAGCTGAAATATACAAAATCTTTCCATCATTTATAATCTCAGTCTTCCAAAAAACCTTAATAGAAATACAAACACACAACACCATTCCACCATCTTGGAGATACTCATTAATTACTCCTATAATAAAAGAAAATAAAGATGCATCAAAATGCAGTTCCTATAGACCAATTTCATTACTAAACAATGATTATAAAATCTTTATGGCTATTCTAGTCAATAGAATAAAAAAATCTATGATAAAAATTATAAATGAAGAACAAACAGGATTTATACATAATAGGCACACCTATGATAATATACAAAGAATACTAACTATTATTGACTATTTAAATAGAGAAAAACAAGAGGCCTTAATAGTTGCATTGGATATAGAGAAAGCTTTTGACTCCTTAAACTGGGATTTCTTGTTCAAAATATTAGAATCTTATGAGTTTCCTAGCTCCTTTATTTCATTAATAAAGAACATATATAAAAACAATTTAGCATATGTAAAATTAGGACCTTTCACCTCTGAATCAATAATATTGACAAAAGGCACAAAACAAGGTTGTCCCATATCCCCCATATTATTTGCATTAGTCACTGAAATATTTGCCATCTCAATATGAAACAATCCCAAAATAGAGAGTATAAATTTATATAATCAATATAATTCAAAAATAATGTTATTTGCAGATGATATACTTCTTACCACATCTACTTCTAAAAATTCATTAAAAGAATTAGATATACAAGTTGATAAATGTTATTCAATTTCAGGATTACATTTTAACAAAACAAAATCAAATTTTATAATATTGAATAAAAAAAATGATTCTCAAATAAATGATAATCATATAATTGGTAAACAATCTCTCACTTTAAACTATCTGGGTATAACATTAAGTACAACATTAGAAAAAAATTAAATATAAATTACAGGGAAATCATAGGCACAATAAGGTCAAATATAATAAAATGGAACAAAATAGATATAACATTTGAAGATAGAGTGCAAGTAATAAAATTATATCACTTCCAAAAATCCTATATATAGTACAAGCTATTCCAGTAATACCAGACAAATATATTTTTAAAAGAAATAAATACATTATTATTAAGATTTCTTTGGCATCCTAACAAAAACAGAATAGCTTATACACACCACATTAGACCATGGAAACTAGGTGGAATCAATTTCCCAGATATTGAAACTTATATTAGAGCCTCCATTTTTAAAATAATTATAAATTGGATAGATCCGTGCTATTCTTCAAACTGGAAATCTCTCTACACTGTTATTTATTAAAATGAAAATACCATTTTAAAGAATTTAATGATAGACAATCATATTAATAAACCATGGCATATCTTATGCGCTAGCCTTCAATATAATCTAACAAAATCTACTAATCTAAAATACTTAAATGATATGTATAATTCATTTAGAATATTTGTAACTTCTAATACAGATATAAAGTTATGGCTAGAACTTTTATATCCTTTCAATGTAACAAGAAAATTTCCAAACAAAATGCATAGGACGGTTTTCATTACTTGGGAAAAGAAACAATTAATTTGCTGGCAACAATGCATTAATGAACATAAGGTTTTGGATAGTCAACTTATAATAAAAACTTATAATCTCACTACATCAGACTGGGTATTATTACAAAGCATATTAGAATACTAACAAGATCTATGCAGAATAATTAACAATTCTTCTTTTAGAGATACTCATTTATATGAAATAGTATACAATAATCAAAATTGGGAAAATTTGACATCAAAATTATATAAAATTTTAATAAATTATAAAGTTAAAATCAATCAAAAATTTTGGAATCATATAACAAAAGTCATTCAATAAATGTATCCCTGGAAAACAAAAACAAAATACTAAATTCTGTTAAATTGACATCCAACATACAATTTTGGAGAATTTACACATGGAATTTTTTGCACAGATCTTTTTTTACACAAAATAGATTACAAAAATGTAATACTTCTAATAATGTTACATGTTGGAGATGCTTGCAGAGTTGTAAAGCAGATTGGATACATGTATTTCATGACTGTATTAAAGTTAAAAAATTTTGGGAAGATGTCAGCAATTTCATACAAGCCATATTCTCAGATACATTTGTAGTAAGTAAATCTCTAATTTATTGAATGTTAATGAGAATTTAGATTTAAATAATAGCAATCTCTACCTACTATGGAACATTCTAGCAAATGCTAGAAAATGTATTACCAGAAAATGGAAATTAAATCTGGAACCATCATTTAAAGAATTTCTGCTAATACTGAAGGAAACTGCATTACTGGAAACCAGATTAAAAGAACTAAGATTAGCACCAAGACAATGGAACAAGAATCCATGGGAAAAAATACTATCACTTATTGAGACACTAAACTGGAATTCAAACTCCTAATGAGAGTAAAAGAAAAAGGAACACATGATATCTCATTAGTATGATGTTACTCTGACTAGACTGATCAATATAATAATTTAATTTCAGGCCAACTGTAAATATTGTATATAGTTAACCATACTGTTTTACTTAGCAGAAAATGTATTAAGATTATTATACAATGGAATTATTTGAAAGATTAATAAAAAACACTTGGAGCAAAAAAAAAACAGTATATCTTGTACAATGATTAAAACAGGAATAAATACTGAATTTAAAATAGCATTTATAAATAAAGACAAAGTTGCAATTAGCATTTGGTACAGTATCATTACACTAGGGAAGGTATAACCAGGGGTTCACTAAAATCCTAAAAAGTCTTTATTACCACAATGCAGGATTTTACAATTCAGAGATACGTTAGCTGCAATGAGGAAAGACCTCATAATGGTCTAATGTGCATGTCTCTAAACCGCATTAACTAGCACAAAGTACACATCAGTATTTTCTATGGTAGTTAACAGTGTTGGTGACTGTATCCTGTAAGCAGAGGTACCCCACATTCACTTTCCCACACATTGCACACATTCAAACACACACACATATCAGAGTTTCCATAATTGCCCTTGTATTGTCTGAACATCCCGATGTCTCCTTTCTTGCCTTTATAAATCATGAAAGACTTCTGTCAGTCAGTTAATGCCAAAAAATAAAGTTGTACATGTCATAGCCAATAGTGTGCATGCTGCATTTATACATTTAACAGCAACAAGTTGAAATGTTAGTTTATTCTATCTGTTCTTTTATTTTCATCCTAGATTACATCACAAGGGTACACAGAAGGTGTCTGTCTTTTGGATTTAGGGGTGAGGAGGCATGCTGTGCAGCTGCATGATAGTAACAACCTGAGATATATGACTATGACCATTTGCTCTTTCATTTTCACCCAATCTAACACAACAGGGGTGAACAGAAGTTGACTATCTTTTTTTGTAGGGGGTAGGAAGTAAGGAGTCAGACTCTTATCCCAGAAATGATTTATGTAACCTCACAAGCATTTGTGTTCTCAGTTTATGGGTAACTACTTAGTTTATTGGTAACAACTATTTTGTAAACTTTGAACAGTAAACATTGAATACAACTTCTTTCTTCCATGAAAGAAGAAAAAAATAAAGCAATTTCTTTTCTTAGTGATGATTTTCATTAGATCAAAGAATATGGGAAAAAAAGTTCTAAAATTCACCTCATATCATCTGGAACACTATAAGGGCCTAGCAACTCCAGACCCCTGGCTTAATTCATTGTCTTTTCCTGCACAGTTATTACAGTGCAGTCTTAGCCAGCAAGGATATTTAAATGATGCAGGAAAAAGATGAACAGTAAGACAAAGCATGAGAGAACAATAATCTGGATGATGTGAGGAAACTAAGATGGAAGGGGGATAATGGAGGGCAGTGGTGCATATGCTAGACAGCATGGGAGAGTAGCAAGGAACCCTTTACCTAGGGTCTATGTTACCTAAGACAGCTCCTTCATTTACTGCACATTGTTTTTAAAAATGGTGCTTCTGGGCATGGCTTGGTAAAAGGGGTGTGGCTACCCTGAGTTAAAGGCTGTGTTTACATTATGCAGGGGTGTGAGGCTTATTTGTCAGGAAACATCAGGATGCAAAGGTGACAGCCCTGAGTGGAGGGATAGCCATGCATGTAGCTGTAGGGCTTTGTTACATAGACTTTGGTAATTTACAATGTGAAGCACTAGCCCATAGTTTTTATGGCTGGGCATAGGGGTAGAAAATGACTGTGCAGTGGGGCCAGAAGTTGGAGCGATGTCACCAGAAAGTAGTCATGAACAATTTGGTGGTGTGTATTGTGTGTAGTGGAGTGAGGAGCAGCTATGCTACCTAAGGCAGAAGTGAAATGTGGTGAGATGGGAGAAAGACAAAAGTAGGAGAAGCAGTAAGGTATTTCCATCTAGCATTATGGGTAAGTATGTATTTTGTATGGGAGAATATGGAGAGTATTAGAGAGGAAATTAAACTAATAGGAGAAAAAGCTGACAGGATTATGTAGTAAACTGGAGTTTGATTGGAGAGAAATTGAGAAGGATAATGAGGCTGTTGGAGGAGAAGGTTGAGTTTTGTACAGAACATTTTTGTGGAGTGAGACAGAAAGGGAAGTTAAGTAATAGTGTAAGATTTCTGAAGAGGGAAGGCAGAAATTCCTTTTATAGTTCTGGATTAGAGTAGCTGAAGTGTTGTGAACAGATTATGGAGGAGGTGGATTCTGAGAAGAAGTGTGGGAGGAAAGGGAGGTTGTACTTTAAGTAGCAATATACTATGATTGGGCTTGTGTAATTGGAGGAGAGGATATGAATGGGATTGGCTGAAGTATTTCTGTATAGGATGGGGGAACTAAGGCAGAGATAGAGGCTTGGGAAATGTAACTGGAGTTGAGTTATATGGGTTGGCATATAGTTGGCGTTTGCAAAAGATAAAAACTGGAGGGCTTGAGCAGTGGAGTGTTATATGACTGGGAATTTGTAAAAGATTGTAGAAGAAAGATTGCAAGGGTTAGGGAGGGAAGAATTGTTTGTAAAAGTGGAGCTATGATGAAGAAGGTATCTAGCATGTGATAGGTTACTCTGTTGGAAAGAGTTATCAAAGCTCTATAAAAGGTAGAGAAATGCAGGGTAGATGGCATGGAAGTAGGGTAGTAAGCACAGCTAGCCTGAGTGTAGTGGGTTTTACCCACCCAGAAAGGTATAACAAGCTAAAAACAATCCGTGAAAGACTGTGAGCTGGGGGCAGGGAGTGAAGGTTGGGGTGTGAGTGAGTGAGTAAGCAAGTCAGAATTTTTAGTCATATTGTAAAATAAGGATTATTCACAAAAAATAAGACTCTGCTGATATAAATTTATATCATTAAAGAAATCTAAATACTATAAGGCAGAAAATATGTTATAAAGGCTGCAATTCATATTTTTGTATCTTCCTTTCTGTTATATTCAAATTAAACATTGCTCATTTTCTGATGACTTTATCTCTTCACTTATAAAAATTTGTTTTCTAAGCAATATTTGCTGAAATCTAAAAAGTGTTACTGGGTAAAGAGTACAAAATTAGGCATATGAAAACTCAGAGACAATGTAGGCCCACTTTAATTGAATTTGATAAGACAAAACATGCAAACCTGCATGGTAAACATTCTACTCTAGAATGAGAACCATTGTGTAGTTTAAAGCAAGGCTGTTTATTATTCAAACATAAGAGGATAGAATTACATTTGTTTGCATCAGTTTTGTCGGAAGTGCTGCGTTCAGTTGAACAAGTGAGCCAAAGAACACATGTAATTATTTTGCACTACTATAAACTGCCAAAATCAGCATTACATTGCCACCAGTATAGCCAACTAGACTCAGGCTAACTGTAGTTTTGTCAAAAATGGTAGGGGACACTAGAAATTTCATTGCAAAGCAATATCAGCTCAACACATTGACATTTTCACCACTCTAACTTTGAAAATACATTTTATTGAAACTGTTCAAAAAGCTGCTCAAGAAATGCCTACCACACTGGGGATAAAACAAATTATAAGATCTGCAAGTTACAATATGCAGCAAGTGATCTACAGAATAGGTCAAAGTACAGCAATGTTCATCTAGTGTGTCTGCCAGAGAGCAAAGAAGACAACAGCTCCATTAAATATGTCAAACAGTTCAAACTAAAGAAGCATTAACTTGATTTCTGTAACTTTATGGATAATCAAGAAACACACCACTTCCTGGTATCTAGATCAACTGAGCCAAAGTGACCCAAACATTTGGCTTAAATGACAATGAATAATACACAGAAGCTACACTGGAAACAACTCAAGCAAAAGAAGAAATGTGTCTGGAAGGGATTATGTTTTCCTGATTACACAGTGGACCTCTTGAATAGATGGAGAGCTTTTGCTACAAAAAAACTTTCTTGCTATACAGAAACTGAATCCTGCTAATAAAATGGCAAATCAGAACCAACTACTTCCTCAGGTCCATAATAATTTAGCAAGAAAGTAGGCAGATAGCATCTTGAGAAATTGCATAGGGAGAAGTATGTTCCTATGACCAGTTAGTCCATCATGCATAAAGCCGCTGGGGGGGAAACAGCTGGGTTTGTGCCTTTGAAAAGCCCACCAACTGCAAATCTCCAGAAAAAAATATCTTTAACATTCCAAGTTCAGATGGCTTCACAGTTCATTAATGCTATGAAAACTGAAACTGCAACAAACATATTAGGTGATGAAGCTGGCAGAAGAGACTTCTGATCCCCATATTTTAGCAGTCATGGGGATTCATGGGAAAGAAGCAACCAAAAACATGAAGTAGACCAGCATTGTAGGTACAAAGTTGATGTCCTAGGGAAGTGTAAATGATAAAATGAAAACAAAAAAAAAATACTTGTTTTCCCGCCTTTCTAAGCTAGTATAGTCCAGTTTTCAGGTTAGTGCTGAATTCAGAGCTGTGTTACAAGTTTCTGTGTTTGCCCATACCTTACTTGGAGAGAAGGAAATTTCTCTGTTCACTGTGAGAGAGGGAGCTTTGAGCAGCCTATCTGTCCCTGGAGGAGTGGTTTCAGCCCATAAATTAGTAGTTCATTGGCCATTTTGGGCTAATTTCTATCTCTTTCATTTCCCTGCTATAAAACCCGCATTTGCGAGGTTTTTGGGCTAGTATACAGCTCAACAAGCTCCTACCTGGTGCCCTGCAGAGTTCTACAGCAGCAGAGAGACAACAGAGAGACTTTGGAGTGATTAAGTATCATTTTTCTGCATTTTCTTGCTGCCTTTAGATAATTCTGTCTAAAACGCCAATTTTCTAGAGTTTCTGTGATTTAAAAAGCTTGTTTCAGCTACATATTGTACTTATTTTACTGCCTGCACTTTAACTAAGTCGATTTTGTGTTTAAATTACCTATTTAACTGTTGTAGGCTACACATTCAAGTGTGATAGTCATGTCTGTGCATTAAAGTGTTTTTTTGATTGTATCTGCTTTATTTTCTGAAAAAAAAAAAACAATATATATATATATATATATACTTGTTTTCCTGCCTTTCTAAGCTAGTATAGTCCAATTTTCAGGTTAGTGCTGAATTCAGGGCTGTGTTTCAAGTTTCTGTGTTTGCCCATACCTTACTTGGATAGAAGGAAGTTTCCCTGTTCACTGTGAGAGAGGGAGCTTTGAGCAGCCTATCTGTCCCTGGAGGAGTAGTTTCAGCCCAGAAATTAGTAGTTTATTGGCCATTTTGGGTTAGTATCTATCTCTTTCATTTCCCTGCTATAAAACCTGCATTTTTGCAGTTTTGCATGTCGGGCAGCGCCGGTTAGCTAGGGTATAACTATTCCTGGCTCCACAAAGTGTACTCTTCAATTTTTCCCTTGGAACTAGACAAACTTTCAACTTAAGCATTCAAACCATTCACTTCTCATCCCGGCACTTGCTCAAAACTCATAGCAAGCACTAATAAACCTTTGCACTAGGCCCCCCCCCCTATACTGTAGAGAAGGACAAGGCTCTCTATTCGACCTTAACAGCCAATCAGCAAAACAGTTCACTGTACCTATCCAGGCATGTCCAAAGGACAGTTTCAGGTGTACTCTCCTGTCCAACTGGTGAATCTGGGCATTTTGAGGCAATGTTACAATTGCCTCATGTACACAGACAACCCTCTCCTCCTCCCACCAAACACTAATACATGTGAGAAATGATATTATACAGCCAAACTGGAGGATAAGCTCTCTCAACCCAAGACTGGACCAGGCAGTCAAGAGGAGAAGGGAATTACTTGCATCACACCACCAGTCTCACATAGACATATGAAACCAGCACCGGCAAAAAACACACATAAATACACGAAAACATACTCGGAAGCTTTAAATAATAATCTGCAAAAGCAACAGAGACCTCCAAAGCAGACATCCAAGCAACATTCACCCCCCCCCAACACAAACCATGAAACACATACTTCACAAAACCAGTGTGACATGCAATCACAGCCCTTATGGCAAAATAACATACCCAAAACACTAGTAATGAGTGACTCTATAGTCAGGCACACTGACGTCCCACTCACTAGGCTGAACAAGGAGAAGGTTACTGTTAGCTGCCTGTCAGGTGCCAGGATATGCCACATAACACAAGCACTCAGGTCACTCCAGAACAAGTGCAAATATGACTCTGTCATTGTCCATGTTGGTGTGAATGACCTGAGCCATACCTCCCTGGACTACATAAAAAGAGACATGGAAGAGCTCTCTGATCATGTAGCCCAGGCCGGTATAACCCTGACCCTGAGTAGCATCCTGCTCTCCCCAAGAATGATACCATGGTATAGAGAAAAAAATTATCAATTTCAACAAATGGCTAAGCTTCTGGTGTCATTCAAAGGGGATCCAGTGTCTGTCGGCCTGGGATGACATGCTCGACAAGCCACACGGCTTCGCTAGAGATGGCTTGCACCCATCACCCTTAGGCTTTCAAATACTGGCCAAGGCTCTTGCCACCCCCATAGTGCCCTTTTTAGGTAAGGCTCGAAAGACAAACCCACCACCGTAAATAGCACAAGTAACAAAAAACTGAGGGTAATGCTACTCAATGCCAGAAGTCTAAACCTCAAAATGCACACACTCGAAGCACTCCTCAGTATGGAGAAAATCGATATATGTGCAGTAACAGAAACCTGGTTTAAGGTTCCAGAGAGCACCCCAGCACTACCAGGCTAAAACTCATACCATACATTTCGGCCACAAAACCCAGACCGAAATACAAAAGGCGGGGGAGTATCCATATTCATCAGTGATACCCACACCTCCAGGTTAGTGGCACAGCATGATGTTTCAGAGATCATCCACGTGCAACTAACAATGGGCAAAACTCCTGTTCAAATTATAGCTTGCTATAGATCACCCACCATGTCCCAGGACCCCCACTCCACATTCCTGGAAACACTGGAAAACATAAAGGTCCTACCAAACACCCTGATATTGGGTGATTTCAATTACCTCAAACATTAACTGGGAGAACTACTCAAGTACAAACTACCTTGCCCAACATTTCCTAGAATTTATGAACTCAAACACTCTGGATCAACTGGTCAAAACCCCCATCAGAGGTGACAACATATTAGACCTGGTCATCACCAACATGGGCAACCGCTGTTCCACACTGGACGTCAACCCCTCGTTGGTTAGATCTGACCATAAACTAATCACTCTGGATATCAACATTCCGCCACCACCCCTGGTCAAAGAAACCACTGTGAAAAACTTTTCAAAAGCAAACTTCACGTTACTTAAGACCGAGGTGGGAAGTTTCAAAGCCCCCATGCTAAAGGATAATGTTGCCCAAGCTGCAAAATCCTTTACTAATTCACTATATGGGCACCTACAAGAATGCATGGATTGTGCTATCCCAAACAAAACCAAGACTCACTCCTTCAAGAAAAGGAAACCAGTCTGGTGGACCCCTGCCATAAACAAGCTATACAACAGAAGGAGGAAACTAATAGAGAAAAGAGTAAAATCCCAAGAAGGGAAGACATCCCTGATCAGTATCAGCAAGAAACTATGGTCTCTCATAAAATCATCCAAGGCTAGCTTCGAAAGAAAAATTGCCATGGACTCCAAAGATAACCACAAGGCATTCTTTAGCTATGTCAAGAATCTAAGTGGCAATTCTCAGATCTGCTCGGAGTTAGTGCAGAATGGCATAAAATACACTGAACCGACCGATATAGCCAACATCCTGGCAGACAGGTTCAGAGCAAACTTCACCCCCCTCTCACCCCCAAAAGGGACCAAGCTATACCAGAAGAATGTAGTGCCCCTAAAATCACCAACACTCAGGTTAAAACAGCCCTCTCCAAAGCCAAAAACACAGCATCAGTGGGATCGGATGGTGTCCCAGGCTGCATCCTACATGAGCTCAAAGATGAACTAACCCCTCACCTAAACACACTGTTCAAACTCAGCCTCTCCACAGGCTATGTGCCCACAGAGTGGTGCACAGCAACAGTTATTCTGCTCCACAAAGGTGGAGCCACAATGGACCCCGGGAACTATCGCCGTATAAGCCTGACTAGCTTGGTCTGCAAAGCTATGAAGCACATCATCATGGATCTCATTAACAGAGACACTGGACCCTACCCAGTTCTGCTTTATTAAGGGCAGATCATACCTCCTAAACCTGGTGGACTTCTTTGAGACAGTTACCAAGGCTATAGATGAGGGAAAGGTGGTCCACACAGCCTACCTAGACCTCGCAAAGGCCTTCAACACCATTCCCCACTCAGGTATTATAGATAAGCTCATCAGCCTGAAAATAAACCCCTATGTCATGAGATGGGTTGCCAACTGGCTCACAGACAGAACCCACATGGTAAGAGTTGCGGGAGCTAGGTCTCACTCTAAACCGGTTACAAGTGGCATTCTCCAGGGCTCAGTCCTAGGACCCCTCCTGTTCGGCATATACTTCTCAGAGGTACAGGCAAGCACAGGAGGACTATGGCTGACCAAGTTCACAGACAACTGCAAACTAGGGGCTATAATTGACTCTCCGGCTGACACAGACATCCTCCAAAAGGGTCTCACTGAGACAGATACCTGGTGTCAAAACCATGGCCTCAAGCTAAATGCCAAAACGTGCATAGTCATCCCCTTTGGAAAAAACAAAGTACCCACAAACTATCCCAGAGGTGGTAGCCCCCTAAATACGGAAGACGTAATAAGGGATCTGGGGACCCAAGTAGATAGTAACCTCTCCTTTGATAATGACATTGACAAAGTGGTTAGATAATTCTTCTATGTGGCCCACCTAATCACAAAAGAGTTTGCATCCAGATCGAAAGAGGTCATTGGGCCCCTCTACGCATCACTCATCAGACCCATCATAGAGTACAATGCCCCATTTGGGATGTACCTTACAAGACACCTGCAACAACTGGAAAGACCACAGAAGTACCTCACCAAGAGGATCACTGGCCTCAAGCAGATGCCCTATGCAGCTCGACTGAAGAAACCCCAGCTGTACTCGGTTGCATACCGCCTACTCAGAGGTGATCTCTGCCTGACATACAAGGCCATGTCCAACCTAGAATTGATGGACATGCTCCACCTAAAGAAAACCATATTCCCTCGAGCCACACACTCCAGGGATCTAAACCTCACCACAACAATAAATAGGACATGCTGGAGGGATAGATTCCTGTCCCAGAGACTTCCCATGCTCTGGAACAAGATTCCAATCTACATTAGGCAGAGCTCCTCGCTAACCCTCTTCAAGAGAAACCTTGACGAGTTGATGGGGAAACAGAAAGTTTACCCCAGTGATCACTTCAATGGCTCTGCTGGACAGAGGCACAGGGAACTAATCTAAGGGGCGGCGAAAGCCAACACATTCTGGCTAGGCTTTTAAATGCCTTCAGGCAGATAGCCTAGTACCTACCTATGAACCTATGAACCTATATATATATATATATATATATATATATATATATATATATATATATATATATATATATATATATACAGTAAGGCCTAGCAACCTTAGGGTCTCCTACTTCAGCTGATAAGAATTCACTTTCCCCTACACCTATGGCTGTTTCTGTTGTACTTAGAACTGTGGCAGTGGTTGATTATTTGTTTTTGGAAGCGTCAGTGGCTATTTATAATGTATTTTGATTTGTGACAGTTGATATTTATTATGCTCTACTTAAAACTGTGTCAGTCTTATACTTAGAACTGTGTCAGTGGCTGTTTATGTTGTACTTAAAGTTGTGTCAACCAATGCTTATTCTGTTGTACTTAGAACTGCTAGTGGCTATTTATACTGTACTTAGAGCTGTGTCACTGGCTGTTTATGTTATACTTAATACTTTGTCAGTGGTTATGTTGCACTTAATACTGTGTCAGTGGCTGTTTATGTTGTACTTAGTAGTGTGTCAGTATTTGTTTATATTGTACTTGAGTTGTTTTAGTCAATGTTTATTATGCTGTATTTAGAACTGTGTCAGTGGCTATGTTATACTTAGAACTGTTATCAGTAGCTGTTTATATTGTACTTAGAGTTGTGTCAGTGGCTGTTTATGTTATACTTAATACTGTGTCAGTGGCTGTTTATTATGTTTTTCTTATTATAGTTGACAGTCATCAACAAACCGTGTCTCCTTTTATGACTGTTATGCAGTGATGACAGCTTTAAAGTAGTTCTGGCATAAGCTTTTCTAGCTGATGTGTACATAAAAATGTTTACAGGAATTTTCAGAATATTATCTAGCTCTTACTAAAATAATCAGTTACTGTACAGATAGCCTTACTATTACTTTAGAGAAAGAAAATTTGTAAAATATTTGCTTTTCAAATTGTTTTAGGGTCTTTTCAGGCTTGCTAGTTGTTGCTGAAGCACCTACCAAGGGGAGAAAATGCTGAGAGAAGAAAAGGAGCCACTTTTGTGATTTTAAGTATTTTCTTCTGATTTTTTGTTAAGTTTTACTGCTTTGCCACCTACTTTTGGGCATTTTCCGGCTTGCTAACATTTATTTCTGTAACAGTAACAGTACTTGGAACACATCTAGAGCCTGTTTACTGCATTTCCTGTGTTGCACTTAATTTAATATCGTTTTTTTCTCTAAAAACTGCATTTTACCTGATTTTGGCCTAGCACTCAAGTGTGGGGTCATTTATTGCACTGTTGTGATTATTTTGCTGCTTGTGTATCTCTGCTTCCTTTAAACTACAACAAAAAAAAAAAAAATCTTGCTTTTTTCCCCACTTTCTGAAAGTTAAGAAAGTTCAGTTACAGATTTGCTGTTCTGAACTGTTTGGAAGTTTCTAGAAGGCCAGTGCTTGCTTGGGCTAAAGGAAGTCTCTGTGTTCACCAGTGGGAGTGGTTAACACTGAACAGCCTGCCTGTCCCTGGAGGAGTGGTTACTACCTAGAAGCTGTAGTTTTATTGGCCATTTTGGGTCAATTCTAAACTCCTTGATCTCTCTCTCTTAAAACCCTACAACTGTCTTTTTGCACGGTTTTGCGCACTGAGCAGCATCAGGCAGCGTCGCCTAAACAGGTTTAAACTATTCCAGACTCCACAAAGTCTGCTCTTCACTTTTTCCCTTAGAACTGTTCAAACTTTCAAAGTAATCACTCTATTCTCTTTCTAAAGCCCTGCACTTGCTCAGCTCTTATAAGGAAACACTAACTAACTAAAGCACTACACCCTCCTTGACTTCTCATAAGTATTAGACTCCCGATTGGTCCTTCCTGATCAAGTGAAAAATCAGTTCCCTTCCTTAATCTGATCAGTAAAAAAACAGTTCCCTATACTAATCTGGTATGTCCAAGGGTCAGTTTTAAGGTTACTCTCCAGTCCAGCTGGTGAATCTGGGAATTTTGAGACAATGTTACAATTGCCTTATGTACACAGACAACCCTTTCCTCCTTCCAACAAACTCTAATACATGTGAGAAATGCAGTTACACAGCCAAACTGGAGGCAGAGCCCTCTCAACCCAAGACTGGCACAGTCAGTCAGGAGGAAAAGGTAACCACCCACACCACAAATCCAGTCTCACACAGATCTATTGCATCTGCATACCCAACACATAAACACACAAAAACATACTCAGAGGCTCTAAATAAAAATCTGCCTAAACAGCAAAGACCTCCTAAGCAGATATCCAAGCAACAGCCACCCCTCAACAATACCCACGAATCACATATCTCACAAAATCAGTGTGCCTCACAGTCACAGCCCTTAAGGCCAAACAACACACCAAATACACTTGTTATAGGGGACTCTATCATCCGGCACACTGACGTCCCGCTCACCAGACTGAACAAGGAGAAGGTCACTGTAAGCTGCCTGTCGGGTGCCAGGATCTGCCACATAATGCAAGCACTCAGGTCACTCCAAAGCAAGTACAAGTATGACTCCATCATTGTCCATGCTGGTGTGAATGACCTGAGACGTACCTCCCTGGACTATATGAAAAGAGACATAGAGGAGCTCTCTGACCATGTAGCCCAGGCTGGTATGACCCTGACCTTGAGTAGCATCTTGCCTTCACCAAGAATGATGCCACAGTATAAAGACAAAATGATCAGTTTCAACAATTGGCTAAAGTATTGATGTCATTCAAAGGGGATCCAGTGTCTGTCAGCCTGGGATGACATGCTCGACAAGCCATGTTGCTTCTCTAGGGATGGCTTGCACCTGGTCACCCTTAGGCTTTCGTATACTGGCCAAGGCTCTTGCCACCCCCATAGTGCCTTTTTTAGGCAAGGCTCAAAGGACAAACCCACCTCCATAAACAATCCAAGGATAAAAAAACTAAAGGTAATGCTACTCAATGCCAGAAGTCTACACCTCAAGATGCACGCACTCGAGGCTCTCCTCAGTATGGAGAAAATCGATGTCTGTGCAGTAACAGAAACCTGGTTCAAGGCTCCTGAGAGCACCCCAGCACTACCAGGTTATAACTCATACCATGCGTTTCGGCCCCAAAACTCGGACCAGAGCACAAAAGGAGGGGGAGTATCTATATTCATCAAAGATACCTACACCTCCAGGTTAGTGGCACTGCACGAAGCATCTGAAACCATCCATGTGCAACTAACAGCAGGCAAAACTGCCTTTCAGTTTGTAGCCTGCTACAGAACACCCTCCCTATTACAGGAACCCCACTTGGCATTCCTGAGAACACTGGAGAATATAAAGGTCTCTCCAAACACTATGTTATTGGGTGACTTCAACTATCCAAACATTGACTGGGAAAACTACTCAAGCCCAAACACCCTCACCCAACGGTTCCTTGAATTTACAAACTCTAACACAATGGAACAACTGGCCACCACTCCCACAAGAGGGAACAACATATTGGACCTGGTCATCACCAACATGGGGACTCTATGTTCCACACCAGAGTAAACCCCTCATTGGTAAGATCAGACCATAAACAAATTTCCCTGGACATCCATATCCCGTCCCCATCCCCAGCCAAGGAAATCACTGTAAAGAATTTCTCAAAAGCCAACTTTGCACTTCTCAAGACTGAGGTGGAATCCTTTAAAGCCCCTGGGCCAGAGGATAATACAGCCCAATCCGCAGAATCCTTTACAAATGCATTATATGAGCACCTGCAGGAATGCATGGATCAAGCTATCCCAAATAAAACCAAGACTCACTCCTCCAAAAACAGGAGACCGGTCTGGTGGACCCCGGCCATAAATAAGCTATACAACAGAAGGAGGAAGCTACTACATGACAGAGCAAAATCCCAAAAAGGGAAGGCATCTCTGATCAGTATTAGCAAGAAACTTCGATCCCTCATAAAATCATCAAAGGCCAGTTTTGAAAGAAAAATTGCCCTAGATACTAAAGATAATCACAAGGCCTTCTTTAGTTATGTCAGGAACATGGGCAGAAACACCCAGATATGCTCTGAATTGTTGCATAACAGTACAAAATATACCAAACCTACAGACATAGCCAACATCCTGGCAGACAGATTCAGTGCAATCTTCTCCCCTCCTTCCCCCCCAAAGGAGCAAATGCCTGTCCCAACTGAATGTAACCTCCCTGACATGACAGATGCACAGGTGAAAGCTGCCCTCTCCAAAGCAAAAAACACAGCATCTATGGGACCGGACGGTATCCCAGGCTGTGTCTTACATGAGCTCCAAGAAGAACTGAACCCTCACATTAAGTCACTGTTCAAACTTAGCCTTACTACAGGATATGTACCCAAAAAATGGCGTACAGCTACAGTGGTCTCACTCCACAAAGGTGGTGCCACAACAGGCCCCGGAAACTATCGCCCCATAAGCCTGACTATTCTGGTCTGTAAAGCTATGGACCGTATTATCATGGAACTCATAAACAAAGACATTGGGAGCCTCCAGACACTGGACCCTACCCAATTCGGCTTTGTTAAGGGCAGATCTTGCCTCTTAAACCTAGTTGATTTCTTTGAAACAGTTACCAAAGCCATAGATGAGGGCAAGGTAGTCCACACAGCCTACCAGGACCTCGCAAAAGCCTTCGACACAATACCCCACTTGGGCATCATAAATAAGCTTAAATATCAATCCCTATATCACAAGATGGGTTGCAAACTGGCTCAGAGATAGAACCCACATGGTCAGAATCGTAGGTGCCATGTCCGAATCCAAACCAGTTAAAAGTGGCATCCCACAGGGCTCAGTTCTGGGACCTCTCTTGTTCGGTATATACTTCTCTGAGGTTCAGGCTAACACGGGGGGATTATGGCTGACAAAGTTCGCAGATGACTGCAAACTGGGGGCCATAATCGAATCTCCAGCTGACACAAGCATCCTCCAAAAGGGTCTCACAGAAATGGATGCTTGGTGCCAGAGCCATGGCCTCAAGCTAAATGCTAAAAAGTGCATAGTCATCCCCTTTGGGAAAAACAAGGTGCCCACAAATTACCACATAGGTGGTAATCCATTAAGTATGGAAGAAATAATTAGAGATTTGGGGACCAACGTAGATAGTAATCTCTCCTTTGATAATCACGTTGCCAAAGTGGTTAGAAAGACCTTCTATATAGCCCACCTTATCACAAAAGGGTTCGCATCTAGATCAAGAGAGGTCATTGTGCCCCTCTACTTATCACTCATCAGGCCCATAATTGAATACAATGCCCCTTTTGGGATATACCTTACCCAACACCTGCAGCAACTGGAGAAACCCCAAAAGTACCTCACCAAGAGGATCATGGGCTACAAACAGATGTCCTATGCAGCTCGACTAAAGAAACTCCAGCTCTACTCAGTTGCTTACCACCTACTCAGAGACGATCTATGCCTGACATACAAAGCCATGTCAAACACAGAATTAATGGACATGCTCCACCTCAAAAAATCCAAGTCCCTTAGAGCTACACGCTCCAGGGAACTAAACCTCAGCACAAAAATAAATAGGACATGCTGGAGGGACAGATTCATTTCCCAGAGGCTCACCTCACTCTGGAATAGAATCCCAATTCATGTTAGACATAGCCCCTTGCTGACCCTCTTCAAGTGAAATTTGGACACGTGAATGGGAAATCGCAAATTCACCCCTGGGATCTCTCCTGTGTCCCAGCTAGACAGAGGCACAGTAAACTAATCTTAAAAGGGTACCTTCTGTGACCTGCTTTACAGGGGCAGTGTAGGCTAATCTAATAGGGAGGCGGAAGCCAAATACACTCTGGCTAGGCTTATAAATGCCCAAGGGCAGATAGCCTAATATCTACCTATTAACCTATGAACCTATGAGTATTACTATATTGCCATCTAGGCATTTAGTTAGACTGTACTTTGCTGTTAAACTAGGGAAGGCAAATTCCTTAAAAGATTTTTTTCTATATTCCTTAAAGTATTTTTTATATTTTTAGTTATTACTTTAAGAGTTTTTCTTTTTAGAAACTCATCACAGTACTGCACTTATCTTGTTTTAGCGGGCTTGTTAAACATCTTTGCCTGCTAGTATATGAGATCATAAAATAAAAAAGGGATGGCAGAAGGGCAAGGCAAATGTCTTTTTGGAGTCATAAGAGCTACTGAACCCATGTTCCTCAAGACTCTGTCATCAATCCCCTCCCTCTTACCATCTTTAATAATACATCTTCTAAACAGGCTACCCTTCTACAATATGCAGACGATTCTGCCCAAATCTGTTGCTCTGAAAGTGTTACTCACCTTCAAAATATAATGCAAGGAGGTTTCAACTCTAGTGAGAGTTGGCTTCAGAGCAGTCAGCTTTTACTTAATACTAAAAAACACAGCTTCTATTACTCTTTCCAGTGTTGCATACCCATGGAAAAGATAAACTCTCAGCACTGAACAAGACCAAAATCGAGTCATTTTGCACAACAAAGTTCTTGGAGTGATAACAGACAAAAACCTTAAGTTTGAACATCACATCAGTAATAGCATCAAAAAAAGTCAAAAACCTTATATGTTGTATAGAGCTAGATCGTAACTAATTCCTCCAAAGTCACTTTAGCTATCATTTATCTCCTACTTACACTTCTATTTTTTGTCTTTTGTCTTTCGGCTTTTCCCGGTTAGGGGTCACCCCAGCGGAAATTCGGTCCGCTAATGATTGGCAGTGGATTTTTATGGTGCTGAGTTGCCAGCCCAATGCCCAACCGTTAAAGAAGGCACCTACCTACACTTCTATATGGTTCTCCAATTCTGAATAATCTTCATGCCTCAATTATATATAAGCTTGAACAATGTTATAATAAAGTGGATAGATTTGTAGGAAATAAACCTCATGGGACCCATCACTGTTCAACTCAAAAGACTTTAAACTGACTAGAACTTCAATGATATGTACCTTACACTCAGTTAATCTCAAATCCCAAACTAATAAGCAGCCCCTCCTCTTGTCCTGCTCTCAGCACTATCCTTATCAGTATCTGCCTACTGTCCTCTGACAGACACCTCTTAGGCATCCACAAACCTCAAAGATCATCTGGTCTCAGTATGACTGTCCAACTTGGAATAGAATTCCTACATCTTTGAGGCCAGTACCTAACCTTAATACTTTCAAGTCTCTAGTAAAGGAATTTTTCTTTATCTGTTGGCTTTGTTCTTGCTCTTCACCATCCTAATTGTACCAAAACATAAACACTTTTCTCCATTTAACTGCTCTACTTTTATACCTTTCTTATTTATCTGATTGTGAAGTATATCCTCATAATTACCTCCATTATATTAACTTAACATATTATATCTATATTTATAAAATTACTTGCACAGTTTTTACGGGTCCATATTATAACATTGAAGCTTCAGGTATTCGAATACTTAAAGCTCGACACATAAAGAGCAAAAGTTGAAAATCGCAAACGGCCACTTCCACAAATTTTTTAACAGGGAAAAATCTGCTTCGCCATTATGGGGACTTTACCCTTTTCTCCAATGTAGAGCGATCTCGGAGTTGGTATATTAAGTTAGGAGTGGGGGCACAGCCCCCCCCCACACATCAAATGGTGCGACAGGCAAAGCCCCCCACTTGATTTGGGTTTGAAAGTTTTTTTTTTTTTTTGTGGCCAAGCGATTTCTTTCCCTGTGTGGAAGTGGCCATTCACGGTTTTGAGCTTTTGCTATTTACATGTCGAGCTTTAGGTATTCAAAAACCTGAAGCTTCGATGTTATAATATAGACCCATTTTTACAATTACAATATGACACTTTTAATCACTGTAATTGTAATTCAGTCCTGTTGTTATATAAATTCATGTCTGTGTCTGTGTACATACACTTGTGGTGCTTTTCTCTCCGTGCATTTGCTGAAAATTGACACTTGTGTCCAGTCATACTTCCTCAGTAAACAAATACTAATAAATAAATAAATACATAAATAAATACATTTCCTGGAAAATCCAAAAGCTGGGCTTAGCAAAGATATGAATTGCAATACCTAAAGCCAGGTTGGATAAGCAGCTGATACATTGGTATATCAGCAGAAAAAGTTGACAAACTCCCTATAGTGCTGTTGATGATGACCAGAGTAGTATGTCAAGGCTACAGTCAGCAGTAGCCTGGTTGAAAAGAGTAGTGACTATTTCAATAAATAATAAAGCTGGCATGGGAGGTAGGACAGAAGGGATGGGAATTGCAGATGGGTGCTGGTTTGGGAAACAATAGCCATGAGTCCCCAGGTATTTGGCAAAACACACTGCCCCAAATTAGGTATACCTCACTTCTTGGCACAGTTCTTCTAAGACATAGAATATTTTAACTCCAAGGGTGCCTTCATTTTAACTACTGAAGATATGATTATCACATTGCATTCTGCTATGGACAGAAACTACCATCATCCAAAGTAACACAAGAGAAATGAAATGGCATCAATAAAATATACAGAGCAGTGGCCTTGGAGATTGCCTGGAGGCTAGTATACCCCTGAGTGTTTGAGTACACCTTTATATAACCATCCTAAAATCAAAGGCATGTTGTGCTATTAACTAGGGTAGTCAGAAATATGGCAATGATTGCTAGAAGTACAAAATGTATTCTTCCTGCTCTCAGATCATTATCCTTCCAGTTGCTACTCTTCTTGAAAGGAGCTGAAACAAAGCCTGTGGTATGAAAACTGCATCCCCTCTCTAAGTAACCATAAGCCCAAATAGTGCCTAATGGGTGGATTTATAGAAAGATTTCTCTGGAACTGATGTATATTTATTTGTTGGGACTCCACTGAGCTAGAACAGGAAAGCACTTTTAAGGTGGCCTCAGCTCAGAGATGGTTACTGGCAGAAGATTAGATATGGAAACTGGGTGGAAATGTGAACGTATACTCACTGTACTACCTATGTGGCTTTAGTTCACTTTGACAAGCCAAAGCTATACTATGACCCAGTATCAACTTTGCTATCTATTAATCTATCTTTCTTAATTAGGGTAAAACACTGATCCTCTACTGTTTTCAGATTCAGCCTGGGGTTACAGATTGAGCAAGTAGACCTACCAGTA
Source organism: Protopterus annectens (assembly GCF_019279795.1). Lineage (NCBI taxonomy): Eukaryota > Metazoa > Chordata > Ceratodontiformes > Protopteridae > Protopterus > Protopterus annectens. Next base: position 697,837,169 of record NC_056730.1, on the reverse strand, counting down.
TCAAAAAAAAAAAAACAGCAAGTAGTTAACCAAGAAATATGTATGATAAAATACAGACATGTCATTAACCTTTAGTGATTTAAAAGGGAGGGTGTAAAAAAAACTGCAAAATTTGGCAATGCTGGTCTGGGATGAGAAAGAAAGACCATGCAAATTATTAGCATGGCAGTTTAAGAAAAAGGAGTACAGTGAGATGACAGCGCTGAAGCTGAAGAACTCCAGGGAAGAGATAATGAAATAAATTGTTTTATCATGATTTAAATAAGCTTGGGAAAAGTAAAACTCGGTTAACATTAGGAAAACACCTAACCCCTTCCTTTCCATTACTTAATGATGCAGCTATAGAAGCCATAAGCACACCATTTAAGATGGGGGAATTGAAGAAAACACTGCATGGCGTACCTCTGGAAAAAGCCCAAGGGACAGAAGACTTGGCAGTGGATAAAGCAACTCCATACTTTATGCAGAGGTCTTTTATGGGCAGAAAAGATCAAGGTTCTTCCCTTCTCTGTGAAGACTATGGTAGAGGCCATGTTCAGAAACAGAACAATGACTTAACACTATTTTCAAGTTACAGGTGAGTTCTTTAATTAACACTGAGGTAAAAGTCTCAGCAAAGCTAATCCATGTGATCTGGCCTGTGTTGTCAAAGATAGTTTTGTCAGCCAGAGTTGAATCTATTGTTGGCAGAACCAGTGTGGAGCACAACAGCTCTTATACTGGAGTGTAACACTGGAGATGCCAGTGAACATACTTTTTTTATAGATTATGAGATGGCTTTTGACTCCATGGAATGAACGTATTTAAGGATGGAGTTGTGCTGCAGTAAGCACCTTATACCAACTCTTCCTTGAAAGGCTTCTTCTAGATTCCTGTCAATCCCCTTTTTTCTGCAACACAAGACAAATCAAGATCATCCAATTTCTTCATCCCTGTTGATACTAGCCACTGGCCACTTGTTATGGCCTTAAGTGCATACAGAAACTATGGGGACTCCAGACACATGACTGTTCATAATGATGTTTACTGATGATACTTGTTATGGACCAGTGATCCAGAAGTGGAAGTACAGATAGCTGCTGTGATGGAAGGTTTTAAGGGGGTATGTGCCCAGGGCTGATGTGGGGAAGACACTAATATTTTTAGTCACCCATCACCTGCTTGTCACTTAGATTACCATCTTCTTGCAAAGTAATTTGCTGTTACTTTTAAACTTATTCATAAAAGATAACACCATTAAGCAGTTTATTCTGAAAAGCTGGTTCATTTTTAACTTGTAACCCAGAAATATCTAGAAAAATAGACCACAGGCCTAGATTTATATTAAAAAAATATCAGACAGTGGAGTATTATTTTGAAAGTAACAACAATAAGGATGATTTGGGTGGTAGGTTAAATGAAATGAGGAAATATGGAACATACAGTCAGTATAGATTTATCTTAGGAGGTTACTATGCAACAGTGGGCAGCTAACATAAGAGTATGGGTACAAATGGTAAATTCAACTGTTGTACAAAAGGTGTGGTATATATATTGTGAAGGGTATGACATACAAAGGATTTTACATGAGGAAAACTTAGAACTGCTGCAGAGATTATTTGAACATGTATATTCCATTAGGAGGAGGATAATAAAAATGATTTGCATAAACATTCTGTCACTTGCCTGAGTTTCAAAAAAGTCACTTTTTTACCATAGAAAATATAATGATGGGCTGTAGGGGGTGACCAGGAAAACAGGCTCAAGTACAGTGAATTAATCTGATGGATAAGGCTCAATACTGGACTTTTACAGGGGTGAATGACCACATACATGTTATGTGTCTTTTAAGAATGAGAACGGCCAAGTTGTGAAAAATGCCTTAATAAGATTTTATGTATCATTCTTTAAATAAGAAACCAATTTTTATTATAATAATAAAGACGACAAAGTAATCTTTATCCTGCATTATTAGAAACCTTTTCTAGCACCTTGTCACAACTGGCCTTCAAGGAAGTACTAACACACCACAAAAAAGTTCTTAAATATTCACACCAATCAACAATTAACTGACCCCATGCAAACAATTAGAACACAACATTTAAAATAAATAATAACATTTATATTTACACTATTATTGAATTCTGTTTAATTTCTTGATTAAGGTCCACAAGAATGAGAGTGTTGTACTGTAAAATAGCACACATATCTCTGTATATTAAAATCAGTTGAACATCATTATCAACTTTGTACTGATTATTATAAACATAAAGCACACTTACCTTTAGCTGTTTATATTCAGAATTTGGGGAGTTATAAAAATGTTCTTTCAAAAGACTTTAAAAATTCTGTTTTTAAGTATTCTTATAATGTTCTTTTAATTTTGTGTTTTAATTGTGGGGGTTCAGTTAATTGTTTTTAATTTTATTAGTGTATGGTTTCACATTGATCAATAATCATTTTTACTATCTTTTGTAATTATGCTTTTAAGTTAACACGACCTATGAAAATTCTACATCACAAAGTTACAACTATGTATGTATGCCTTTAAGAGATGGTTTTCTTATTATATGACCTCTTTTTAATGTGGCTGCTTTTATCATGTGGTCAGTTTCATCACTTTGGAATATTTAATTGTAACAATTCTCACTGTTCAACATTCTGAAGCAGTCTTGAGACAATGTGGGTTAAAGCACTCAATAAAGTTTTCATTTCTTGCATTGTGTTTGCCAGTGGAATTTTCATTTTGGAATTGGGACAGTGGCTGGGCAGTCTTTGTGATGATATTTGGGAGTTTGTTGATAAGGAATCCCTTACTAGCTTTAACAGCTGCACTGTGTCACAATATAAGACTTGTACCAAACATATAAGTTTAAAATGGCATGAAAGGTTCAATGTATCTTCAGTACAGACTCACTGGTCTGAGCCACAGCACACATACAAATGAATAAATTGAATATGTATTGTTCTTCCTGACCAAGGAATGTACTCTCAGCATTTAAATAAGATTCTGAAAGGGCCATTAGGAAACAGAATCTCTGCTCCTTTCAACAATTAAGTCATCAGGTGACCATCCTAAAACTGATATATTTTTTTCTTTTTTGTTATAACTGAGAACTGTGTTTATTGGGTGGCAAATCTCTAAAGAAATAAATTTATAAAGAAAAACAAAAATGCAGTTGTTAGCTTCAAAATGTGGAGAGTGTTCTAGTAGGTGATATTGAATCACTCAATGGCAGACTTTTTTTATACATTGTAATGTTGTGGAGGGGATACCAGGAAGCACTTAGCACAACTCTTATTCATGTATCAGGAATATTGGACTCATAGCCAAACAATGGAAAAGGGGTTTGCCTCATGAGCTGTATAGGATTATTGTGGATGCCACATAGCAAGCCGAGAGTGCAAGTTTTGTTCCTTCTCTCATTGAGCATAAAATGTGGGTGTAGGTTAGAGATCCCCGTTTCAAGTGTAATAGGTAAAGTAATGTCTGTATGTAAACATCTCTGTCCTAACAATTTGTAGGTCAAACGTGAGGGAAATGGAATGTACTAATGTATTCATCTTGCTTGTGCTACAAGGATTGTAAAAGCAAATTACCGGAAATAACCAATAGGCATTAGTATACAGTCTCTCAAATTGATCACAAAGGCAAATGATGTCCTTTAAAATCTTATGGTCTCAGAGAGTGGTGTCATCAAGAGACTTTCAGCAAGATGAATTCTTCAGAATCAAACTAAGGTATTAATGAGCTGCCAGTTTTGCTGTTTTCAGTTGCTGCAGTCATGACTCTTGAGACATTTCTAAAAATATTTGCATAAAGGTAGCTGATTTGATCATAAGCTGCTACTACCATAGCAGTATGTGGTCTTCTAATAAAGCTGGTCTACCAATACATGGATTTCCTTCTAAATAAAGCTTTCAGTAATGTAGTGTGTTCAATATCTTTTCAGCAAGTCTACATCAGAGGCTTGTTTAAACATATTCCTAAACCTGCTTTATTTAATAGAATTACTTTGCTCTCTTTAGCATGGAGATATGACTAATGCAAACAATTATTGACTTGTTTTTGAAGCATTACACTGTGAATACATGAGCACAATGACCTACTGCTGTCTGTATATGATGATGTCAGCAAAATGATAGCACTTCAGAGAGCTACCTTCATCTGTGTGCCATTTTACAAATATGCTAATGATTAACACCTACAAAGCAACTCAGATTAAGCCTTTACTGTATATATATATATATATATATATATATATATATATATATATATATATATGTATATACATTAGCCTTTTCACACATGAATAGCACCAAAGAATTTTAATGAGACAGATTTGTTAATGAAGGGTTCTAATATTTGTGGAACATTTCATCTCTCCTAAATTATTTTGGTGTGTCTGTCACCATTTATGGATATTGCAATCATTCAGCACCTAATGGAGAATGAGATTTGAATAGACTATTAAAGATGTTTAGACTGTGGTTATGGTTTGAAAAGATTAATTTAATCCTGATTCTAAGGCAAACAGAGCATATTATATTTTATTCACCTGCAGTCCTTTGCTTCAGATTTGCACTTTAGCAAATATCTGTGCATCTTTTAAAACAATTCACACTCGTGTTTATAAAGACATATGCAAATGACAGTTCCTGGCATGCAGATAATTAACATATAAGAGAATTTTCTATGCAAAATTAGTGAGTTAAAAATGTAACTGTAAAAAGCCAGCAGGAAGAATGATTATTTTTTTAGATCTATGAGAATTTGTGTACATTCATTTTAGTGAATGCAGAAGAAAAATACTAGGGAGTCCATGACAATCTAATAGTAATACAAGCCACAATGTAAGCAGTATCATTCAGCTTAATGAAGTGGGGCCACATTTATCAGTATCCACAGGAAGTATAAACACCAAGGCAGAACTGAGGCACTGGGTTTCTCACAAAAACTGATTAATGCCAGCATGCTTCTTCATGCGGGCTGATGTTTAATACTTATGAGATGAGATGAGAATATACTATAATATTAAGTGACACAGAAAATGGGTATTTTTGCCAACAGTAAGCAGGCTGTACAAGTTCAACTTTCAGCAGAACAGAAGTCAGGGGGCAAGTGGATGTAGTTTAAGAAATGTTATGATGGGTTAAAGATTATACACAAAGGCACAAAATCAATGCTGAAATTTCACTTTTGTTCCAATTAACACACATTTCTGGCTCTGTGAGGCATTCCCAATATGTAGTGGATTGTGCAATGTTTTATGTATTTAATTCTGTATAAAAAATACAGTTGTTCCAGCAAACCATCAGGCTGGGCATTCCATCTCTTATAAGTGTGCATCGTTGAACAGCACATCACATGGGTCTACTTTATTTACTCGAACGTTCAAAAGTTCGACTGCATAAAGATCGACACATATGCATTGAACTCTTAAATGTTCGAAAGTTAAAAAAGAAAAAAATACACAGAAAAAAAAAAGATGTAGGCATGGAGCAAGCCCCCCTGCACCCCTCACCCCACCCCTGCTACTTAAATTTACCAACTCTGAGATCCCACTACATTGAAGTAAATAGAAATCTCCACCTACGGAGATTTCAGTTTGCAGTTATCGACAGCTTGCACTTTCGATGCATATGGTTCGATCCATATGTATTCGCGGTTTTATGCTTTTGCATAAATAAAGTAGAACCCATCACACTTACGTGGGTGCAGAAGGCTTTAGTTTCTGCCTCCTTAGCATTCTGGTATGCATTATTATACCTTTCAGTTGGGAAATCATTTTCTAATACTTTGGATGTGAGTTAAAACAGGTTTAATGAAGTAATTTTTGAATACCTCACACAAGGATTATTTATTCCTTTTATTTTACTAACAACATCATCAGAGTACTTTGTGAAGACGTTTCTGTGGATAAGTGTAAATGACGTGAACACTGTGTTGCAGTTTACAGTAATGTCATGTGAATGCTGTGTTGAAGTTTACAGTAATGTTTTTGTGGCTTCTACTTATACTAAAATGTCAAAACCTAAGACAAAATGAAGCAGCTGTTCTTGTATTTTTAGCCATCGACTGGTACTACTTGACATATTAACGTTCATGTTACTTCATTATATTGTATTCCATTCTTTTCATTTCTTCAGCAATATTCTTTTCATTGCTACCTTGGTTTCCCAATAATATTAATCACATGGACATAAACTGTGTTAACTATCTGAAGGGAAGCGCAGTGCTTTTGCATTGAACATTGTGCTACTAATTCTAAGACATAAAGTAGTTATCATGGAAGCTCGTACTGAGCAAGCACCAAGAGGTTGGATCGCCAATAGAAATGCTGTAATAAAAAGACCTGCTGTTTAAATGTTTGCACTAAAGAAATTAGCACATTATATTCACTGATTTGTATATAGGCCACATCACTGGATGTTATAATTGTACTTTGAACTAAATACCCAAAGATCCTGTTAGAGGTGGCATCTGAGTGGCAGTAGGGTCGCCACCTTTTCAAATGCCCAAAGTGGGACATTTTTGGTACAAACGTCAGATTTTGCAGGCCAAAACATACCCACGGTCAGAACTTCATTTTTTTTTCCTAAATAAAAGCTTATTCTTGTAGCATTTTAGTTGCTTATTCTGTTTCTTATAACATTTAGGTGTTTCAGATAGAGAATAACTGTTTTATGCAACTATTACATAAAATATAGCAAATAATTTTGTCCTAAAAACTCAGGACATTTCCCATTTTTACAATTTTTTTCGCAGGATACAACTGCCCAAAGAGGGACTGTCCCTAGCAAAGTGGGACAGATGGTAACCCTAAGTGGCAGAAACAGATCATGTAACTACACAGGTGCTGGCAGCAGTGCAGGAAGGAAGAAACACTAAAAAAAGCCTGCACGCCCTTTGACATAGGTAAGGCCTAACATTACACAAGAGCTTCAGCAGGATACAAACAAATTTGACCATACTCCATTTCTTGAAACTTGAACAGTACTATAGAGTCAACTGGGAGACTGGTACATACTCATCCTTAGGTCCTTTAAGAAATTTGCATAATCAGGTAGAGTTCCACTAGGTATGTTTATCTTCAGAAGTGTGGAATAACTGCTTTCAGGAATCTAAGAGTACTGAATGGAGCCAAGTAAAATTGTTATTAATTCTTATCCATAAGGTTCCCATGATGCTAGGGGGCACTGCATAAAACCTGGTATCATAGGTTCCTAGGTTTATAGGTATATACTAGGCTAATAACCACCAGGGCCTTTATATGCTTAGATGTGCAACCCAACCCAAATGTGACATTATATACCATGGGTATTTATTACGAGGGGGTATGCTACTTAGGAAGTTTCTAGAGGTTATTTAGGGGCTATGTTAGTTTGGACATAGTTACTGCCTACTTCTGTCTGTCATAGACACTGAGGACAGACCTATGGTGAATTTCCAACGTCCTATCCATTAAACAAGGTTACACTTAAATAGGGTTAGGGATGGACTCTGCTTCACATGGATGGGGAGCCTATTCCAGAGAATGGGGATCCTCTGAGACACAAATCTGTCTCGTCAACATGTTCTATTTATGTTGCAAGCAAAATCTGAATATTTGGATCTAGTGGTTCTGATACTGTTCATTTTGTAGAACTGGATGTGAGGATGCCTTGTATGTATGCCAGTCATGGATTACCTCTCAGTAATATGTAGGAGACTGAGTATAGAGGCGGAGCTTTAAAGTGATCTGTAGAGAACAATGAGTTTATACCCTAGATTCTCCTGATAAGGAATGTTTGTGGGTGCTCCATCTGTTGCATATGTCTGCTCAGGTACATGCGGAAGAGAGCATTATACTCAATGATGGCTCTGATAAGGGCTGAATAAAGTCCTTGGACCTGAATGCCAGTCTCCAGATGAACTTAAGTGTTTAACTGTTTTAACATATATACAAATATCTAGTTGTTACTATTAGGAAAGGAATACTGTTTCACTATTTTATTTATTTATTTATTTTACATTTGTTAACTGGGAAAGTCCGAATGGATACAGGTCCATTTTCAGCGGAGGCCCGGGGAGAAAAGCTCCACATGTACATAGATACAGAAGACTTTACAGTTATAGATTTTTTTTATACAAGAACATATAGATACATATTCCAGATTTGCCGGAATACATCCAAAAAAACTTTGCAATTGTTAATTTTTATCCTAGAACACATACATTTTTAGTAGTACATAGTTGTGCAAGTAGCCATACTGTTCAGTAGTGCAATCCATTAGAAATGAGACATGTAATCATTCTTGTAATACATCTGATGTTTCAGTCTCTTTATAAAGACAGTTTCTACATGTAGCCATGGGATATAGTGATACAAAGTGAATAGTGAGTAGGTTAGTCTGGGTTTGTACAGGGGCATAACCAGTGAATTTTTAGGTGTTTTTAAGAGATGTTTTAAATTGGGTTAAGAAGTGGACTGCAAAAAGTTCAGCAGGAAGTAGGTTCCAGGTTTTGCCAACAAAGCTGGAAAATAATGACTCACCAGCTAAGTTGTTGGATTTAACAGTTTGTGTTGCATTCTGTTAAAAGAGCGGAGTGTTTTTATGTTACTGTAGGGGGTGATTGTATTTTTGAGTATGGGCGTGATTTCTGGCTGGTAGAGAACTTTGTAAGCAACTATTAACTGGTTATACTGAAGTAGACTGGGTAATTCTAGCCAGCCTAGGGATCTAAGGTTAAGACAGTGATGTGTTCTCTATGATGAACCTGTGGCAAATCTGGCAATATTATTATAGCAGCTATTGAGTTTATTGAGGTCAGATTTACTTAAGTTTGTATAAACAGGAGAGGCATAAAGAAGGGTTGATAGTAAATGTGTACGGGCAATCACAGTCCTAGCAGATGGGGTTAGGAATGGCTTAATCTTATATAAAGAGCTGAGTTTCTTATTGCCTGTTTTAATGGTTCAATCGATGTGGGCATCAAACTTAAGGTTATTGTTGACTATTACACCTAATAGTTTAGTAGCAGGTTCTGGGGAAATTATGGTGCCATTGTAAGATGTTATGGTAAATGATGGCAAAGGGACCTTACGAGTGGGGCTGAAGAGTAACAGCTTTGTTTTATTTGGATTTAATAGTAGACGCCGATCAGTGAGCCAGTTTTCAACTTTGTTAAAGGTATTTTAGGATAAAGTCTGTAAGTCTATTGGGAAGGTAGCAGAACATATTAGGGTAGAGTCATCTGCATATTGAATGCAGGATGCTTTTGGGATGACTATAAAGAGATCATTAATGAAGATGGAGAATAGGAGGGGTCCTAATATTGACCCTTGAGGGACTCCAAGGGTGACTGGTAATAGGGAAGATAGGTTATCCTTCCATAGTACAGCTTGTTGTCTGCCACTTAGATAGGAATGAAACCAGCGAATTGCCAGGTTATCTATGGAGAAAGTTTTTAGTGTCCATAGGAGTAGCTGGTGGCTTACCATATCAAACGCTTTGGATAGGTCTAGAAAGAGGGCAGAGGAAAGCTTGTAATTGTTATTGTTTTGATTTATTGTATGAGAGAAGGAAAGAAGAGCTGAGGTTGTACTATGGTGGGGTCTAAATCCGTGCTGAGAGGGGGCTAGGAAATTGTTCAGATTAAGGTAGGGTAAGAAATGCTTATGGATACATTTTTCCATAATTTTAGCCAAGGGTGACAGGATGGCAATAGACCTGTAATTTGATAGTTCAGTGGAACTACCCCCTTTATGGAGAGAAATAATGTGGGAAATTTCCCAGATGGAGGGGATATAAGCTTCCACGATGGTTCTATTGATTAGTTCATAGTTCATAGGTTGGTACTAGGCTATCGGCCCTAGTGCCTATACAAGCTTAGCCATAACAATTCCCTGGATATTTTTAGTTCATAGTTCATAGTTTTAGTACTAGGCTAACTGCCCTTGTGGGTCATTTATAAGCTTAGCCAATTACTCCAAGTGAGAATCAAACCCTGCACCTTGTGTCTGTAAGGTAAACACCTTAACCATTATGCTGCCACCCCCCCCAATTAATATTGAAATGGGATATGCTATTACATATGCGGCTTTTTGAAGATATTCTGTGGGGAGAAGGTCTGCCGATAAGGTGGTGGGTTTCAGTTTCTTGATTAATGATCTGATAAGTGATGTTGGTACTGGTTGAAAGTTGAAGGAGAGGTGAGTATTGGGTGTGGAGTCAGTAAGCTTTGGGGTATTGGGAGCTAGTTGGTTGGCAAGGGATTGAATAGTTTCCATAAAGAAAGTGTTAAAGCTCTTAGCAATATTTTCCGAAGGTTTTTGGAGGGTAGTCAAGGCGGTAGGGCTAGTAGAATGGGAGGGGATGGCATAATGGTTACGGTGTTTACCTTACAGACACACGGTGCAGGGTTTGATTCTCACATGGGGTAATTGGCTAGGCTTAAAATGGCCCACAGGGGCAAGTTAGCCTAGTACGAACCTTTGGGGATTTAGTGGTTCTCCAAGAGGCCCAAGCTTTATTTCTACGTACAATTTTTTGTCTAGTTTCTTTAGACAGCCACGGTGCTACTTTTTTATTGGTTCTGATAGTACGGGTAGGTGTGTGGTTATCAAGGACAGTAAGACATTCGTCTAATGGAAGCAGTTGTAGACAACACCAGTTGGATGACTGAAGTTCATTTTGGAATTTAGTTTGATTAAAGTTCTTGTTGCTCCTAATAGCTCTGAAGGTAGGTAGTTGGGGGTGTCAGTTTTTTGTCTGAGTATATAAGTGAGGAAGTGGTCACTTATTTCCTCAGACTGGGTGCCTGCTTTATACATTTGGGGGTGGTTGTTTATGAGAATCCATTCTAGTATACTTTCTTTGATGTTGGGCTTACTGATTCTAGTGGGGGAGGATATGACCTGGGTAAAGCCATACAAATTTATGTGGGTGGTAGGGAAGTCTGAGGAACAGATGTTCCAGTCAATATTAAAATCTCCGAGAACAATGTTTTATTGCGGGCAGTTTACTGACAACCATTGTAGGATGTCCTCAAGAGTATTTGTGTTGTTACCTGGAAGAATATAAATATAAACAATATTTACAAATTTGTGTTTGTTAATTTGTAGCTTAGTAATAAGTATTTCTGCATTTTCAGTTTGAGGAGCTTGTGGAAAACTAGAAATAGTTACAACAAGTGTAGATTTATATAAAACAGCTATCCACCCTCCCTTCCTAGAGGTGCAATCCATTCTTAAAATATTGTAACCTGGAGGTATAACTTCATTATCAGTGGTAGCAGGTTTGAACTAATTTTCAGTAAGGCACAGTACATCTGGGGAGTGTATAGCCAAGAGTGCATGCAAGTAATGGATTTTATTATTTAGACTTCTAATATTTAGGTGACAGATCAGGGGTGAGTTGGAGGTTTTGCTTAAGTTTGGCAGGCTAGTAGGGATATTATTTATGGGTCTGGTTGCATCAGGTGGGCTATTTGGACTATATGCACTATTTGAGCTATAGCCAAGTACTGTATCTTTAAATGTTTAAAAGTTCTTCCATGCAATGGATGATATAATTGTACCACCTGACTCCTTCTAACATTTAAAAGTCTGTTGTTTGGTTTATGGCTGTTGATCGGAAGAAAGATTTTTGCAAAAGCGTTTTTAGCTTGTCATTAAAGCATTTTTACCAGAGTATTGTTTTCTTGCTACCCACTGTGTTTGTGCATAAGCTGTAGTTAATCCAGACTTATGAGTCAACACTTAGGGGTATCTTAACAATGGATTAATTAGCCTGGGTGTCCATTTTCCTTAAAGGCACTATAATACATTTCTTAGCATTGAGTTTTAATTCATGACTTTGGCACAAGTCATTTATCTGGGTTAGACCATCTTGTAAGATTTTTTTTTCATGGGGGACTCTACGATAGCTCCACATTTGCAGTCATCTGTGAACTTGGTCAGCCAAAGGCCCTTCACATTAGCCTTTACCTTCAAGAAGTAGATGCCAAAAGTCCCTTTAGTCTTATACACAGGTCAGGCATACTTTTATCAACCAGAGGAGAAATTGTAGACAGCAATTAAAAAAGAGTTGAAGGATTTTATCTGGGAAGGGAAGACAGCAAGGGACAAGTGGGATAAACTGATTCTACCAATAGATCAAGATAGACTAGGATTACCTAATTTAAGACGGTATTTTAGAGCAACACAGTTAAGGCTCTTATACATAGCACAGGCAGAAAACTATAATTCAAGGTAGAAAGGGATGATGATGACACAGGGAGGAAGCTCAAGAAATAAGGAGAGATTGGGATTTTGGATGCAGACTCTTAAGGAGAACAACTAAAATCATACAGAGTATTATAGTCATAAAATAGCAGGGGGTATCCTAAGAAACAAACCAGTACAAGAATGGAGAAAAGAGATTTTGCTGATAGGGTTGACTGTGGTCAAGGATGCAGATAATAGACAAGAGGGGCTGGAATTTACTGGAGAAAACTGGCAATGGAACCAAGGTATTGGGAGTAAATAGTTAGAAAGGGAAAGGTAATAGAATGGGAAGAGGCCAAAAATGTATTAGGATTGCAGGTTAGAGATTGCCTTCCCTATCAAGGAGTACTTATATTTCAGACTGATATCAGAGTATAGGCAAAGGGAAAGAAATAGGGGGGTCCTAAAGGAAAGACTAGCACCGGTAGAGTTTTTATTAGAATGTAGAACAGAAGCTGCCATTAAAAAAGGAATAATTAGTAAAGCATATAAAATACTGCATGATAATTACAAGAATCAATTAGAGGAGCTTAGAAAGGATTGGGAAGAGAGATTGGATAAGCAATTCACAAAGAGACAATGAGGGGGTATATGTATATCTCACAAATATGCAACAAAGTCTAGAAGATATAGGATCTTTGCCTGGAAATGTTTACATAGGTATTTTTATAGGGTCTATATTATATAAGCGAATGCAATGAATTGTGAACGCTATATAACTGAGCCACAATCCGTGAAAACCCAAAATGTCGAACACACAGATCAGCAATTTTTTTTTTCCCAGGGAAAATAAATCGCTGATCTGTAACCAAAAAAAAAAAAATTCAAAACACAAAATAAAGTGAGGGGCTTCGCCCCCCACACCCCTACTTAAATATACCAACTCCGAGATCGGCAAAGTCCCGAAAATGGCCCAGTGATTTTATTCCCTAGGGAAAAAATCGCTCTTCCATGCTTTCAGTATTTTTCCATTTCGCGTAATGACGTTCGACTAAACAGCGTTCACAATTCATTGCGTTCGCTAAAATAATAGGGACCCTTTTTATACCCCAAGTAGACTTCAAAGAATTTTTCTTCAGGTGGATAGCAAATGCTGGAGGTGTGATGGGCAAGAAAGAGGTAGCTGGGAACATATTTTTTGGAGGTGTGATGAGCTAGCAGACTTTTGGGATTCCCTGCGAACTGCTCTGTCGGAGTTGCTGGGTGGGTGGACTAGACTGACTGGGGAGATGATTTTTTTGAGTTATGCTACAGAATCAGAATTGCCTAGACATCGTAAAGCCTTGCTGAGTGTAATTATGGTGGCTGCCAAAAAAACAATTACTAGAAAATGGAAATCAAAGTCTAGACCAACTTTACTAGAAGTAGTGAATATAGTAACTGAGATAAAACTACTGGAATTGGGATCTTTAGAAAAGGGAAGGAGCAAACTACATAGAAAAAAATGGGAATAGTGGTAAAAGTATATGCAGAGCAGGAATGAGGTTTAAGTGGCAGGATTTGAATGAGCTATATAATGCTTAACTGACAATGACTAGAATGTTTATAAGTGATTAGTAATGTTTACAACTGCAGTTGTTTCAATGGTGTCTGTGATGTAAACTGTTTACAACTAAAGTGATTTCATTTTGTATGTTTTTCATTTATATAAATGTATGATTACCTTTGTCACATGTGAAAATTTAATAAAGATGTTGGAAAAAAAAATAAGTTGATGACAAAGAGGACTGCTGCCAGCATGGAGCCCTGAGGTACCCTGATGGTAACCGGTCTCTTACTGGAGATGATCTCACCAATCCCGACTTCCTGGATCCTGTCTGTGAGTGAACTGTGAATCCAGAGAGTTATGTAGAGGATTTATGCCCAGTTTCATGAGATTGTCAACTATTCCCAAGTGGGGTATTGTATCAAATGCCTTAGCCCATTCTAGGTAGGTGGTATGCACCATTTTCCTGTCATCCATTGCCTTGATGACCAGGTTTAGTAGGCATGACCTTCTCTTGACAAAGCAAAACTGGGTTAGATATGGTGTTTGAAGGTTGCTTATGTTTTTATTGATCATTTCCATGATAATTTATTACATAGCTTTACATATTAGACTAGTTTGACTAATAGGTCTGTGGATGTTCTTCGTGTTTCACTGTTGCAGTCAGTACATTTGGTTAATCTGCTGGCAGGTTGCCCTCAGTCGGCCTGATTAACAAAGTCTTGGGTCCTACATCAGTTGCTGTCCCTTTTTCCATGACGTCAGGTCGTCAGGGGTATAAAACATGCAGCCGACACCATTACATCAGTATTTCTTGCCGCGTGGGGCCCGAAGCAGAAGCAGTTCGCAAGTGCCGGTCGGCCGACTCCTGAAATTTTCGTTTTTGAGTTTCAGAACCGAAGTCTTCAACAAAAAAGCTAAGTACCCCATTGGGGAAACTTTTCTTGCTCCTTACCGATGTCAGTAAAAGTTAATAATTGCATTGCTTGTGGGAAGTAAATACCACATAAGGATTTTCATTTGTACTGTATTCCTTTCCTAGGCCCTGACCACAACGTACCTTGCTGTCAGTTTTGTGTTAAATTTAATCAATGCACTATTAAACGTCGGTATATTTTTGCATCTAAATATTTTGGCTCACGCTTTAATTATCCAGAAATTTCATCGGTTAGCAATCCGACTGCCAAAATACCTAAAAACACACAAAGAAAAAGACAGAGACAGGCCGTCAAGGTCCAAAACTGATGACGACGCTTCTCCTAAGCCAGTCGCCAGTTCACCAGTACTCAGTGAGGCACTTTCGCAGCCCCTGATACCCGCTACTTCTGATTCGCAGGCCTCTACTGAGACACATTCGGAGTCCGGTATGCCGTGAGATGCTTCAATTATGGAACCCACGGATGTCTCTACCTTAGATGGGTCCGGAGCCACTGTGCAGGCACCGGCTTCTGAGGGTGTTTTCAGGCCTACAGATTTGTATATTAGACCGACGCCAACTTCAAAACTAAGGCCAAAATCTAAATCTATGTCTAAAAAACTGACGCCTGGGCCACATGTGCAGGCTCCTATGCCTAAAAAACATATGATCAAAATGGCTGAAGATTTAATTACTCGGATCAGGGGTAGCCAACTTCTAAGAGGCCTAGGTAAGACATTGATTATGAATCTATGAATCTTCTGAACAGGATTCTATTTCTTCTGACTCTTCTAATGAACAGGATTTGTCTATACCTCCTTATGAGGACTGATGCAGAAGATTCCATTCCTTCTGCTTCTCCCCCTAAGGATTTTTCTTTTGGGGAAACTTTACATACCTTAAGAGAACATTTCCACTGGGAAAGTCAGGATTTCTCTGACTCTAAAAATAGACAGGAATTTTCTTCTTCTTCCTCAGCATAGGCCTTTGGCTATACTTCCTGTTGTAGACATTGTTGATGATGTTTGTTCAGAATCTAGTATGGCTCCTGATTCTCTGCCTCCGGCTTCTTGTAAGCCAGACAGATACTACAGGTTTCCTGACTCCCACAAATTCCTTTTTAAAAATCCTATTGCAGATCCTGAAACCATTTCTCAGGGTCCCAAGGGCATTAAGGCCTCTACTGCTAAAAATCCTACCCCTTCTGATAGAGATTCCAGGGTGCTGGATAGATGGGGTAAGAAGGTTTACACTTCTGCAACCTTGGCAATCAGGGCTGTAAACTGTCAATTTCATATGCTTAAATATCAACAGCATATTATGGGACTGCTTAAACAGAAAATTATGTTAATTTCTGACTGTGTGGAAAATAAAGATTTACAGGATTTATTGCATTCAGCTGAACAAGTTGGAAAACATACTTTGCAATGTGATTTTGATTCTTTGGAAGCCTCTTGCAGGGCTGCTGTACCTGGGTCTGTACTAAAAAGGTATGCTTGGCTCAAGGAGCAAACTCTGCCTGATCATGTTAAAGCAAAATTGTTGGATGCTCCTTTACAACAGGACCATCTCTTTGGTAATAAGGCTGAAGAAGTTTTAAAAAAGATGGAAGATAAAGCTAAATCTATGCAAACTGTGAAAGATTTCTTACAAGTGCAACCTCCAAGATTTAGTAGGCACTGGCCTACTAAGAACTGGTCCTTTCCAGTTCCTTTGAGAGCCACTCAAGTCAAACCCAGACATTCCAAAGGCTCCAGGTTTCAGCCACAAGGGACTTTTAGAACAAAACAATGGGGTGCCACCTCCTCCAAATCTGAAAACAAAAAGGTACCTCCCTATTGTAAATAGTCTCAATGACTTTCCTTTACACTTACCAAGCACTTACCTTTTAGCTGCCCCTTTGGGGGGAAAACTGGCACTTCATGCAAGAAACTGGCAACTTATAACCCAGGACAAATGGGTTTAAATATAGTAGCCCAGGGATACAGATTTAATTTCCACATGTTGCCAATCCCAAACGGATGGCCAGACCTGCCCCCAAATCAATGGGCAGAGGCCCAAAACCAAGTACTGTCCCTCATGAACATGGGGGCTATTCAACCAGTACCAGAAGAGGAAAAGGGACAAGGTTTCTATTCAAGACTTTTCCTGGTACCCAGAAAAGACAAATCATGGTGTCCAATTCTGGACTTATCTACTCTAAACACATTTCTGAACATTCCAAAATTCAAGATGCTGACTCTTTAACAGTTACTTCCTGTGCTAGGCAAAGATGCCTGGTTGGTAACTCTAGACTTAAAGGAGGCTTACCTGCATATCCCAATTAGGGAATCTTGCAGAAGATACCTTTGCTTCAAAGCAGGGTACTTGCATTACCAGTTCTCTGCACTGCCCTTTGGCTTATCTACTGCACCCAGGGTCTTCACAAAGTGCCTGGCTCCAGTAATTGCATTTTGCAGGCAAAGAAATATTCAAATATATCCATACCTGGACGATTGTCTAATTCAGGCAGAAAACAAGGACATTCTTCTAAAACATCTGGCATTTGAAAAAAGGGTTCTAACTTGTCTAGGGTACACCATAAACGAAAAGAAATCACAACTGGTACCCTCTCAAAAAATTACATTCCTGGGTGCAAGCTTGAATACAACTGCCCAGATGGCTTACCTTACGCCAGAAAAGCAAATTCATTTGGTAACTTACTTCACACAGGTGGCCACAAAAACCCTGCTATCTGTGAGACAAATTCTGCAAGCCTTGGGGTTCATGGCCTCCTGCATTCTTCTAATTCCATATGCAAGACTGCATATGAGGAAACTTCAGTGGTACTTAAAAGTTTATGGAGCCAGCATTGTCACAGCCTGGAAACAATGATTCCTATTATTCCTTGCCTGCAACTAGAGTTCCTATGGTGGGCAGAGGCCTGCCACCAAAACAAGGGACTGCCATTCACTCCAACCCCTGCCGCCCAAACCCTAACTACAGACACATCAGACTATGCTTGGGGGGCTCATCTGGCAGGAAAGTGCATTCAGGGCAAATGGAGCCCAAATCAAATGCACCTTCATATCAATCAAAAAGAGATGCTTGCTGTACAGAATGCACTGGCAGCCTTCAAGGACTACCTTCATCCAGGACAATTAATGATAAAGACAGACAACACCACAGTTATGTGGTACATAAACAAGCAGGGGGGTACACACTCCTACCCCCTTTGCAGACTAGCCATGGCATTGTGGAACATGGCCTTGACCTACCAAATACAACTACAAGCTCAATTCCTGCCAGGAAAGCTGAATACTCTAGCAGACGAACTAAGCAGAAATCTCATGTACCCACACGGATGGAAACTGGAACCATGGATTTTCAACATGTTGACATGCAAATGGGGGAAGCCAGACATAGATCTTTTTGCCTCACCCCAGAACCATCAGTTGGACAAATTCTGCACAAGGACTCATCACAAAAAAGCCTGGAAAGTGGATGCCCTATCATTCAGCTGGAAAAACCTATCAATCTATGCCTTTCCCCCTCTGCCTCTGCTCTCCAAAGTTCTACTAAAAGTCAAACAGGACAAACCAAAAATGAATTTTATTGCTCCAGACTGGCCTCACCAAGAATGGTACCCACTCCTGCACAATGTGTCACACCTTCCACCGTGGCACCTGCCTCAGACACTTTACTTACTGTCTCAGCAGAACAACCAAATTCTGCACAGTCAGCTCCAAACTTTGAATCTTGCAGTCTGGCTAATCACCTAAATTCACCTGTAGCATCCCTCAGCAAACCTGTGATGGATGTCATTTTGGAGGCAAGAAAGCCTAGTACTAGACAATCTTATGTTGACAAATGGAAAAGATTCTGTGTCTGGAATCAATCACAAGGAATAAGCACAGCAATGCCCAATATTCCTCAGATTTTACAATACTTAACTGAGATGCTTCACAAGGGTCTGTCCTTTTCTTCCATAAAAATCCATGCCTCAGCCATTTCAGCTCATTACAACACAGAACCTCCCCTCTTCTCATTCTCTGCTAAAGCAGTATCTCAGAGGGGTCATAAACTTAAAACCACCAAGGAGAGCTCCAACCCCTGCCTGGGACCTCAATTTTGTATTGGAAAAACTCACTCACTCTCCCTCCTTTTGAGCCAGCTGCTACTGCACACTTAAAATTTCTCTCCTGGAAGGCAGCTTTTCTTTTAGCAGTCACTTCAGCTAGAAGGATTTCTGAATTACAAGCTTTTATGGCAGTGGAGCCTTTCATTATTTTTCATGGGGACAGCGTGTCTCTCAGGACCAATCCATCCTTCGTGCCTAAGGTGGTATCCAGTGTGGCTCTTAAACAGACCATTCATTTGCCAACTTTCTTTCCCAATCAACAGAACAAGGGGGAGCAGATTCTGCATTCATTGGATGTATACAGACAACTTAGATTTTACTTAAACAGGACAAAATCTCTAAGAAAATCTGAACAACTACTGGTGGCATTTGCTGCAGGGGCAGAGGGAAAGCCTATTTCAAAGCAGACTATCTCCAAATGGATAAACCATAGTATTCGTTTCTGCTATATGCACCATGGTAAAACTATCTCCCAGGGGATCAGATCTCATTCCACCAGGGCTGCAGCTACTTCTACAGCCTTTCTCAGAGGTGTTCCTACCAGAGACTTCCTAGAAGCTGCTACCTGGAGCTCAGTTTATACATTCACCAAACATTACCATTTACCTTTCTTCTCTAAATCCAGAGTTGGCTTTGCCACTGCTGTCCTGCAGGACCTTATAGCTGGTCCTAATGCTGTATAAATCCATCCTCCCAACCATAGCTTTGGGAATCTACCCAAATGTAATGACTGCAACAGTGAAACACTAAGAACATAGTACAGTTGTGAATACTTACCATAAATGTAGATGTTTGAGTGTATTCACTGTTGCAGTCCTGGTTACCCTCCCTTCAACCCCCTGTTTTTTTCTCTTACTATACCTCTACTTTCCTTTATTATGCTTAAAAGCCTTTTTGGTGTATTTGCTTTTGTTAGGAGATATATTTTTGTGTTTTTTTAATTAATTAAATATTTGGCTCCCCACTTGGGGGGCACCTGACATCTGGATCAAGAAAAACTGATGTAATGGTGTTGGCTGCATGTTTTATACCCCTGATGACCTGATGTCATGGAAGAAGGGACAGCAACCGACGCAGGACCCAAGACTGTTAATCAGGCCAACTGAGGGCAACCTGCCAGCAGATTACCCAAATGTAATGACTGCAACAGTGAATACACTCGAACATCTACATTCATGGTAAGTGTACACAACTGTACTTTTCCTGGGTCGGTTAATGATTCACCCTTGTGAAGTTGTATAACTGTTGCAGTCCTCAATTCTCATGGTACAAAGCAAGTTTTGAGGCTATAGTTAAAAAGTGACTCAAGTGATCCTGATAAGTCATGTTTCAAGCTATTTAGGTGGCATCCTGGATTATTTATGGAACCCATTTTGGCTGTGTTTTTGGATTTAATGATCACTGCCAGGACCTGTTCCCTGATAATAATTAGGGGTTAATGCTAGTATGTATTTCATGGGGGGAGGGGGGAGTGGGGTGAAGTTTGAGCTGAATTTGTCAACCAGCAGATTCGCTGTGTCACTCTGCTCAGTGAAGGTGGCACCAATCACCACCAGTTCTGCACACTGCTATGTGCTGGATTTAAGGTTATGGACATAGCTGTTGATGGTCTTGTAGTTGTCTTTATCCTGAAAGACTAAAACCATCATCATCATCATTCTCTTTTTTCCCCATTTTCTCCAGAGGGTCAAGGTGACATGTCACTTGTCACCATTTCTCCCTATTCAGTGCCACTCTTCTACTTTCATTGACAGTCATGCTTGACTGTCATAGGTCTTTTCTCACACAATCCATTCACCTCTTTGCTGGTTTCCCTCATTTCCTCTTTGCCTTCTTCCTTTCTGTCCCAAATCTTATTCCCGAGGTTGTCTCCTGCTTTCCTGCCCATGTGCCTGAACCATCATATTCTGTTCTCTTTGACCTTTTCTGCAACTGGAGCTACTTTGACTTCTGCTTTTATGCCCTTATTCCTTCTTCTGTCCCACAGTGTCCATCCTACTAACCATTTCAGGCACTTTATCTCCATCACCTCTATATTTCTTGACTGCTCTGCCTTTACTGCCTAGGTTTTTCTACCATACAATAGTACTGGTCACACCACTTTTTTGTACACCTTACTTTTCTGCTTCTTTGGCATTCTTCTGTTATACACTAGTTGGCTATAGCCCCTCTGATTCTAGTTTTGACCACCTCATTCAGATTTCCAGTCTCCTCAACCACCCTTCCCAGCTACCTGAAGATGTTAACCCGTTCCACTATTTTCTCTTCTATCTCAATTTTCAGCTTCTTCTGATTTCCCCATTTGATGCCATTACAGCTGCCTTATGTGTACTCATTTTCATCCCATGTGCCTTCAGTTTTGTATTTGATTCCCCTACCTTTTGCTGAAGTTCTTGCTCGGAATCTGCTTATAATGCCACATTGTCTGCACACAGCAACTTTCTTGATCTGTTCCATCCAACCTGTTTGCTAATTTAGTCCATTATAGTATAAAACAACAGTGGGCTGAGATCTGAACCCTGGTGCACACCCACTTCCATCAGGGACCCATCTTTAAGCCTGAACACTGTTCGTACTTGAGTCATTGGGTTCTTGTACATAGCTTGCACTAATTCTACCAGTGTTTCTGAGACCTCAAACCACACAGGACTACCCAAAACAGATTTCTGGAGACCCTGTCATATGCTTTCTCCAAGGCATGTCCAGCTGAACTCCTTCCTCATTTCTAGCTTCTTCTCAAGTATCTGTCTCACTGCAAACATTGGGTTGGTTGTGCTGCATCCTGATCTGATTCTGAACTGCTAATTTCCAGCCTTCTTTCTTTCTTTCTTTCTTTCTTTCTTTCTTTCTTTCTTTCTTTCTTTCTTTCTTTCTTCTACTTTGTGTTTTCATTTATCAGTCACTCTTGCCAGAACTTTCATACAGTGTGATAGGAGTCTGATACCTCTATACTGCCCATGGTGAATGTCCCCTTTGTTCTTGAACACTGGCACTGGTATGCGTATTCTTCAGTCATCTGCAATACATCTTTCTCTCCATACTGCTATGAGTACCCTCAGTAGCCACTTCTCCCCTGTCTCACCCAACATCTTGATCATATCTGTTGTGACCTCATCTGAGCCTGCTGCTTTCCCTGATTCATTTTCCTTAGTGCCGTTCTTACTTCTTCTATTGTGGGCACCTCCTCTTCTTCTCTCATTATAGGCTTTGTCTGAGGTAGTACAGCTTCGGTGTGGTTTTCTTCATGCAGAAGCCTGATGGAAGTATTCCTTCCATCTGTCTTTGATGTCCTGTAGACTGATGAGCAATTTGTTGCTGGCATCCCTTATGAAGGGTGTCTGACTATCTTCTCTATCTTTCTTTCTCTGCCTTGCAATGTGATAGAGTTTCTAGTATCCCTTCATAGCCTGGTCTGTATTTTCTATCTCCCATTTCTTCCTGCACTCATTCTTTCTTTTGATGACTTCCTGGACTTCTGCATTCCACCACCAGCTTTCCTTATGCACCTGATTTCCATACCTAGCTCAACTGCATTTGTTCTGAAGACCTTACACATGTTGCTTTGAGGTGCTGCCATTCTTCTTCAACTCCATCTATTTCCTCTCCTTCTTGATGTGCTAGAGCCCTGAGTAATTCCTTGAACTGTTGGGCTTTCTCTCCAGTTAACTTCCAGGTCTTCAGCCCATACAGACTTCTATGACCACTGCTTGCAGCTGATTATGGCAACCAGTGGTTTAGGCTGTGTGCTGATTGTTTCACTGGAGATGACTTTGCAATCCCTGATTCTACCCCACTGTCACTTCCTTACTAGGAGGAAGTCTAGCTAAGTTGCATGTTGGCCATATTTGTATGTGAGCTTGTGACTGTCTCTAATAGGTTCATAGGTTCATAGATTAGCACTAGGCTAATTGCCATTGTGGGCCATTTTAAGCCTAGCCAATTACCCCATGTGAGAATCAAATGCTGCACCTTGTGTCTGCAAGGTGAGCACCTTAACCATTCTGCCATCCTCCCACCACTCTCTTTCTGAACCATGTATTAGCTACCATCAGGTCACTTGCCAGACAGAAGTCTAGGATTGCCTCTCATTCTTTATTTCTGTTGCCTCACCCACATGGTCTCAGGCAGTCCTCAAAAGCTGTTCTGCCTGTCCCGATATGTGCATTCAGGTCACCCATTATTAACACCAATTCCTGTTGTCCTGCCTTTTCTATTAGGTCCTGCAATTGCAGTCTGAATGCAGTCTTTTCCTCACTATCACAACCCTGCTATGGGGCATAGGTTGAGATTATGAATGCTCTATCATTACACTGCAGCCTGATTGTCATGAGGCTGTCACTAATTCTGATGACATCCCTCACTGTCTTCTGAAGCCTCTCCCTCGTCACAGTTCCCACACCATTTTTAGCATGTCCTCCTCCTAAGTATTTGACTCTGGATATTTTGCCAAGTGGCTTTTTTGCATTGCTCTTACACCTTGTCTCCTGGATACATAGGATGTCCAGCCTCCTCCATACCGTCTTGTCATCCACTTCCAAGCCTCATCCTGTCACTGAACCTACAATGATTGTGACAATTCTTAGTTCATGTTTTGCAGGTTGATTCATTTTATGTCCAGCTTTTTCTAAACAGAGTTATCCCATGGAACCCAAGCTGGGCAACAGGACACCAGCCAGCCAATAGCTTATTGAACCAGGGTTGCCAAGCTTAATGGCAGGCACACACTGGCAAGTAGGGCAGCATGCACCCCACCCATCATTAGCATGGGTCCCTGGCATAGGTCAGAGTAGGCCAGGTTCGCAACCCACTTATCATTGGCAAATTCCCATGCCCATTTTGGCAACATTAGTCAACATGACCAGATTACCTACAGCCATATTTTTAGACCATGGAGTGGCTAGCCCTGCCACAGCATGCATTCTTTGATCCATTTTCCTATCTTGAGGATACTGTGCACCACAGTAGTTACCCAAAGCAGCTGGTCTGTACAACTCTTCCCCAGTTATGGCACCCTCTAGAGTCTGTGCTTCTGCCCACATCTCCATTCATAGGTAAGTTTGAGATGTAAACACAGTATGTTTTTCAGAGGTGGGAGGAACCCCACAGAGACACAGGGAGAACATGCAAACTCCATGACAGCCAGGCTATCCTGACCTCATAAATGGCCTTGTTGGACTTAAATATTCCTCTTAGTTTCCTGTTTAGTTTAATTAGAGATCCACTATCATTATGGGAGTTGCTCTTTCTGATTTTAGTCATGACTTTTTTCCTTTTGTTATATACACTATTAAGGTTAGGATTCCAGCAGTGTGGATTGCTTTTGGTTTGTTTTGGGATTAGTTCTAGAAGGTACAGCAGCCTCTGCACAGCCATTTATGTAGTTGTACAGGGTCTCAATGTACAATTCTGCATTGGTTGCTATGAACTCAAGGTTAGGAGGGGCACTGAATTTTTGACAAAATATTGCTTAGTAGGATGTAGTTTGCTTTGTAATAGTCCTAACTGTTACACGTTTTGGTGGAGTTACTGAGTTGATTTTTATTTTAAAAGAGATAGCATTGTGGTCCAACCTCATCTTAGAGAATGTGATACTGTGGGGTGTGCAGCACTCTTCCATATTGGTGAGTACCAGGTCCGGTACATTTGAATCCATTGTGGGTGTGCATAGTATCTGGTCAAGAGTATTTGTGTTAATAAAGTCCAGGAATCGTCGTGCCTGCAAGTCTGAGGCAGTGTATGTTTACTAGTGTATAGAAGGGTAGTTAAAGCCTCCCATGAATAGGGAATTTGGTTTAGTGGTGAGTGTCTCCAAAAGGTATAGGTATGAGCTATGGGATTCTTGGGACATAAAGGGTTACCTTTAGCTTGCTAGGATATAATATGGGACTTTGTGGTTATTTGCACATGGATAAATTCCAGGGAATTGTCCTGTTTAACTAAGCCAGAGGTCTGCTCATTTCGAATGTAGATCTAGATTCCTCCATCTTTTGTGCCTGTCTGTGCAGCTGATGGTCTAGATATATGGTATGCACTGAAGTCTTGCATTGCTGGAGTATTTCCTGTGGATTTAAAACATGTCTTGGTAACAGTACACATGTCTATATACTTCAGAATGAGGAGATCTTGAAGGCTCTGGAATTTCTTGTTAAGGCTCCTAGCATTGAGCAGCAACACTTTTAGTTATCTTTGGGTTTCATTTGCTATGTCAGTAGGTTTATCACCTTGGCATTGCCTAAAAAGGGCTCTAAGAAGGTGGATAATGTTTCAGCCAATATTTGGAAGACTATGGAGACAAGTGCCAACCATCCTTTGCTAATCAACATGATTTTTTAACCATGTCCTCCAATGCTCATCATCTATAATGGACAATGTTTGGAAATCAACCTAAGATCTGAGCAATGGAACAGGTGATTAAGGGTCGCTTGTGGAACTGCAACCAGATGAAACTTCAGGATGGAGTTTGTTTGGGACTCAATGGTTTATGGACTACAAAAAGACAATTTATCAGCCATGTTTGCTGTTTTTCAAAAATCCTCTCCAGTCCCATTCTGCTCTATATTAGTATGGACTTATCATTGGGTTGTCTGTCTTAATATTTACCATAATTTTATTGCACTTTCTTCTCTTCTCTTATCTGGAACCATTGGAACTGTAAGTACTGATCAATGTTTTATCAGAGATAAACATTTAACAAAAATCATTGATAGATATTTAGTTAAAACTGAGCAGAGAACCCCAGACTGGTATCCTAAGTTTAACACTTTTTTTCTGCTGCATTAATAATGTATGCAAAGACTATGGATGTTAGTAACTGGTGAGTGTGTGCACATATATCAACTGCATGCAATGAGGGTATTCTGTTAATTCCAATACCAGCAACTGAGGCAGAAATTGGAGCAGCATTTAATACAGTCTTTCTAACCAGACATTGGAAAGCTAAGCAAAACTCTGTGTAATCCGATCCCCTTTAGACTGTTTTTACTTCAATTGTCAATGACTGAAAAGGGTCACCATTGTTATGTTAATAGTGAGACACCGCATGTCGGACAGAGTAACTGCAATTTCACCCAAAAGATATATGATGGGGCTAGAGGGCTAAGAATGTCAGCATTACTGCAGAGACCAAGCTTATCCCTGATCACAAATAGACTGGTCGGGATGTTGCTACATAAGCCATGTAATTCCAGCTGTTTGACATACAGACACTTTACCTAGTAGGAAGATCTGCAATGCTCGCTGAAACAGGGAGGCAAAGAACATTAAAAATCCTTTCAAAAAATAGATGCTTCTTGGGTTTACCACCACATAGTAGAAAAGACGGCATTTAAAGAATTGGCACACATGGAGTTGAGTGATGGTGTTATTTCAGGAGCAGGAATCCTGACAGCTTATGGGGGCAGTGAAGTCGGTCTGGGAGTTGAGAAAACTGTCTAAACTATTAGAAATACTAAGCAAAGCTACTTTTGAATCAATAAATCAGATTACTGCAGAAATTACTTCCTTGCTCAGTGTGGTACTGGAGAATAGAATGGCACTTGATTTCACCCTTACTTCTAAGGGTGGTGCATGCACACCCATCAACACAGAGTGCTGTTGGTTTATTCTTGACAACTCCAATGTCATTTCATAGTCACCTACAAATTATACAAAAAGTTTCTGAGCTGTCACATGAAAAGGAAGTTGACTGCTGTCAAGGACTATGGTAACTAACTTGCTTTCTGGATGGGGAGAATGTGTTTGGAAATTGTTCATGTCAATTGCTGTTATTATAATTTTAGAAGGTATAATTTTATTCATGTGTAAAATGCTAATTATGAAGCTTCTCAAATCAAGAAAAAACACTGCCACTGACCACTATTGTATAAAATCATAATGAAGAAGAGAATAGTGATGAAATTGTATTGAGAGATTCCAGTCATATGTATGAAAATTTGTTTAGGAGAAAACATGAAACAGAAAATACAAACTGGCGTTTTATTCCATCTAAGCATAAACATGTTACTTGCCCAGAAAACCATATTTGCTAAACGACTGTATAAACATTGTGCATGTCAAAGTCAGAAAGAAACAGCATGTGATGAATGTCTGATTACATGTGAAAAAGTGTGCCCATTTAAGGACTTCTTGCCATTGTCCAGCCATTAGAAAATATATGACTTAAGTGATGCTTTATAGCATGAAATGGGAGATTATGAAGGGAGAATTAAATAATAGGAAAAATGTTCTAAGTTTATATTATATTTTCTGATTCTGTATTCCATACTGTTTCAAGATGGATTCTGATGATTTTTAAGTCTATTTCTACGTATCTGTTTCCTGCCAACATGGATAGTGCCAGCACAGAAAGGTCTAGCATGGAGGATAAGAACTGGTGCCTGATAAGGAATGGCACAGATAAGGGGTCTGCTGATTCATAGCAAGCAAAATAATAAAGAGGAGCTCACTTTTAATTGGTCAGTAGTTATAGTTTAATAGATACAATATATTCTGCCTAGAAGTAATAATAATATAAAAGGAAGAAGTTTCTTATGTTCAGGGGAGACAACACTTCGATTGTCTCCCTGAGAGCCTCTGTGAAGGTGGTGTGTGGCTACAATAATTGGTACTTCAACTACCCCTCCATTAACTGGGAAAACTACTCATGTACCAATACACTTGCCCAGCCTTCATGGAATTCACTAATTCAATGCCCTTCACCAGCTCGTTCTTACCCCCACTAGAGGTAGCAACATCCTTGACCTGGTCATTACTAACATGGGCGACTGTTGCTCTACACCAATAGTCAACTCCTCCCTGGTTAGATCCAACCACAAACTAATCACCTTGGAAATCCACATCCTTCCCACCCCCTGCAATGATCACCACCATGAAAAACGTCTCCAAAGCTAACTTTGGGCTCCTAAAAAGACAGGTGGCTAACTTCACGGCACCCATGCAAATGGAGAATAGTTGCATGACTGCCGAATCATACACCAATGCACTGTACAAACATATACACAAATGCATGGATCTCGCCATACCCAATAAAAGCAAGACGCTCTCCTCAAAAAAAAAGGAAGCCAATCTGGTGGTCCCCTGCCATAAACAAACTCTACAACAGAAGGAGGAAACTGATGTGGAATAAGGTAATGTCCCAAGACTGGAAAAACTCCCTTATCAGCCTCAATAAAAACTTGAGATCCCTCATCAAATCCTCTAAAGCTAGCTATGAAAACAGAATTGCAGCAGATAGTAAAGACAACCACAAGGCATTCTATAGTTATGTAAAGAATCTCCAATAGAGAATCTCCACAGCAGTACCCAGATTTGTTCTGAGCTACTGCACAATGATACATCTTATACCGAGCCAACAGATATTGCCAATATACTGGCTGGCACATTCAGTGCCAACTTTACCCTCTCTCCCTCACCAAAGGACCAATCACAATACCAGTAGATTGCCAGGCACCCAGTATTACTGCTGCACAGGTTAAAACAGCACTGTCTAAGGTCACAAATACAGGTACTATGAAACCTGACAATATCCCTGGCTGTGTTCTACATGAATTACAGAGTGAACTGGCACCTAACATGTGTGCCCTGTTCAATCACAGCTTCACCTCAGGCTTTGTCCCTACCAAATGGTGCACTGCTACAGTCATTGCTCTCCACAAAGGAGGAGTGACTACAGACCCTGGGAACTGTTGCCCCATTAGCTTGACGAGTCTGATATGCAAAGCTCTGGAGCACATAATCATGGAACTAATAAACAAGAATAAAGGGAATCTCCAAACTCTGGATCCTATACAGTTTGGTTTTGTGAAGGGTAGGTCATGCCTGCTCAGTTGGTCGACTTCTTTGAGTCAGTCAGCAGAGCTGTGGATGAAGGCATGGTGGTTCATACAGCCTACCTTGATCTGGCCAAGGCCTTTGATACCATTCCCCACTCAGGAATCTTAGAAACACTCACTAAGTTAGGCATCAACCCCTATATCACTTGGTGGGTTGCAAACTGACTCACATATAGAACCACAGTGTAAAAGTAGCTGACTCCAAGTCAGACTGCAGACTAGTTATGAGTGGCGTCCCACAGGGTTCAGTCTTGGGTCCATTCCTGTTTGGTATCTACATCTCTGAAGTCCAGGCCAACACGAAGGGACTCTGGCTGACAAAGTTCGCAGATGATTGCAAGTTGGGAGCTATTATTAACTCCCCGAGTGATGTTGACATCCTACAGAAAGGCCTCACTGAGACCAGTGACTGGTATCAGAACCATGGCCTTAAGCTCAATGCCAAAAAAATGTGTCGTCATCCCCCTTGGGAAAAACCTGGTTTCCTTGAATTACCACATCAATGGTAGTCTACTGAACACAGAAGACATTATAAGAGATCTGGGAACACAGGTTGACAGCAACCTCTCTTTTGACCACCACATTGCCACTGTGGTCAGAAAGTACTTCTATGTGCCACATCTGATTACTAAGGGTTTTGCATCCAGGAAGAAAGAGGTCATTATCTCCCTCTAGTCTTCCTTCATTCGGCCAATCATCAAGTGCAATGCCCCATTTGGCATGTACCTCACTAGACACCTGCAACAACTGGAAAGGCCAGAAAAGTACCTCACAAAGAGAATCCTAGACATTAAACACTTGTCCTATAGGCGATCTCTGCTTGACTTACAAAGCCATATCTGATCCAGTTCTGTTAGAAATGTTACATCTAAAGAAATCCCAATCCCTCCACACCACAATCTCCAGAGACCTCAACCTTATTACCACAATCAACAGAACATGCTGGAGGGACAGGTTCATAACCCAGAGACTGCCCATGCTTTGGAATCGACTTCCCATACATGTCAAGTAGAGCACCTCACTGGCCCTCTTCAAGAGAAATCTTGATGAGTGGATGGGCAATAGAAAATTCACCTCAGGGATCACTCCAGTGGCTCTACTCGACAGAGGCACTGGGTACTAAGGTTGGGTGGCACAATGCCAGGGTAATCCTATGGGCTAGGCTTGTAAAGGCTCCAGGGCCATTAGCCTCGTACACACCTATGAACCTATGCTGATAAATATTAAATCTCCCTGGAAAGACCCCAGAAACTAAGTCAATTATTGAAGTCAATCATCTTTTTTTCATAATGTGGCATTCTTGATGAAGGTAAAATACTGCTCAATGCAAAGCAGATATCTGTCTGAAACATGTTCCGATAGATCAATAATGTCTGTAATGTAGTCTAGGGAGGTGTGTCTCGGGTCATTAATGCCCACATGCACTATGACAGAATCATACTGGTACCTGTGGTGTACTGATGTGAGTCATAACTTGGCAGATCTTAGCTCCAGATAAGCAACTAACTGTTATCTTCTCCTAGTTCACTTTGGTGATTGGGACATATATATCTCATACAATAGAGCCCCTATGACAAGAGTCTTGGGTAATGTGTTTGCCTGCCTTATGGGCTTTGCCTTGGAACTCCACCTGGTGTAGGTTTACGTGTGGTGTTTGGTGTTAGTTTTGGTGAGTGCTTTAGAGATTACTGAGGGTAGGCATTGCCATTTATAGGTTCAGGATGTCTTGAAGTTTGGGTAAATTGTTTTCTAGTGTCTCAGCATAAGTTGGTCTGTGTATATGATGGACACTGTGTGGTGGTTGTAGTGTGTGTGTTCTTGATCACCTTGTTTGTATGTGAGATTTTTGCCTCTGGTGAAATTCTGTATGTGCAACTCAACTCTCGCATACTATATTTCTTTAAGGATTACATGATTGTCTGTGAACATGAGACAATTGCTATATTGTCACAAAATGCCTATATCTACCAAACTGGCTATGGAGACATTTGGAAATCGTATATCCATGTTGTCCTGACCTGTATTTAGGTGGACTACTGTAGGTTATGGACTGGGTTATACAGAGGTCTTCTTGGGTGTTCTCTGGAGTTTGGCATTAGACTAGGTTAGCTGTGCTAAGATTTGATAGTACTGCTGTTAACATGGAAACTAGCTGTTCTAAGCTTGTCTCCATGCAGTGGCTTTGTTTTAGCCACATTAAGTTGTAGGTTGCAGTTCTAAGGGTAGTTTTATAGATAACATTTAGTAAAGAGCAGTACTGGTTTACGGGGTGGGCACTTAGTATTATGAATACATATAGTAAACAATGGGTGAGAAAAGTACTTAAATAGTTTACACAACAGACAACAGCAATGAAAGAGGGATAGAGTTACGTTGGAAGTCAAATTACCATAACAGGAGGAAACTAGAGACACAGCCTTTTTAAAACCACAACGTAAAAAGTGTGGGAGGGTTCGGGAAAATTCAAGCTGCAAGAAACAGACTTCCTAGAGAAGGATCTAATCAAATAAAGCCAGTATTGGAGCTCTAGTCCTATGATTAGAATTTAGAAACTTTAGCTTAATATCTCAATGGGGTCTGAGGCAGCCACAAAGAATGGGATAAAACAGCAGCAAAGTAAACAGAAAGACACTGAAAAAACAATTTTAAGCAGGTAAATTATAAATAAAATATAAACCTTGAACAGCAAAACTGGAATATAAAAAGCTGTAAAAGTACTGAATTTTGGAGCAGAAGTCACAGTACTGCCACTATTGCAATACTACCACAGACTAAGGCACCAAACTATGCAGAAATTCACCAGTAATGCTGTTTGCAGAAACGATACAGTAATAAATAGCTAAATGAGGCTCAAATCTGGCAGTATTTCACAGTTCTGCCACAACTGTGAATGAAACCACAATAAAACCCCCAGACAGAGGATCAAAATACAAACAGCTAGATTCCACACATAATTCTATGTATAGAGATATAAATGCAGTTGAATGTATAAACAATGCTAAAATCTTACAGTAATTCACAATTTTCACTCAAGTGCAAACAAAGCTACAAGACTAAAGTTCCAGAAGAAGCAAAACGAAATGCAAACAGATAACTTTTTTGGCTAAAAGAAGGAAAAGGCTGAAAAATGCAAAACAAAGTATTACCACAGAGGTCATGATAAGCGCAATTTAAAATATGTAAGCAAATTTAAATAAAAGGTTTCTTCTTCCCTTGTAATAAAAAACCTGTTTGTCACACTTCAGGACTTTGTATACCTCTTATAGTCTTGAATAAAAGACCTTCAGACTGTTCAAGTAGTTGAAATATATGGATAGATTTTAGTCCTAGGACTTCAATAGTGCAGGATAACTACAGTAGGATTCCTGTGATGGCAAGCCCCAGGGTTAAATCAGAAGTGAGACAATAGACAACTTAGAACACAGGTTGCAGGTATTTTGCTATCACTTATTACCCTGTGGTGGACTGGCCAATAATCTCTCAGCACACCTCCATTACTCTCCTTAACTATGTATTGCTGTGTTGCCTTACCTGCTTATTCATATCTAATATCACTGTAAGCTTTCTTATACCTGTAAAAGCATCTCGATTTGGAGGTCACACTGTCTGATGATTCATTTTACTACTTACCAGTTTATCGAGTTGCACACCACAGCTAAGTATAATTTATCTTGATTATAAGTGAAAAAAGGACCAGGATCTCAGTTAGAACATCTAGTAACTAAAATGAACTGTTCAGAACAGGACTTTACATAAGCACAGCAAATAAAGATAAGCCCCGCGATTCATGAATCTTGTGCCAGGCACAGGCATAGCGTAGGCAGTATAATGCCAAACATGGCCGCCGAGCGATTCAGGTATGATCCAATTCCACGTGCACTACCGGCGTACGCCAGATCTGTGCAGCCCTTGGCTTAGGTATGCTAATCACCCCATGTGCAGTGCCGCATCATGCAAATGAAGGTACATAGTGATTCATGAAGTGGTGCAGGTGTAGCGTAAGCCCACAGAAATGTAAACCAAAAAACACGGTTTACATTTTTCCAAACAGAACATCGGAGCTATGAAAGCGGACCAGACTCATGTATTACAAAGTTAACATATGCCAGTGGCTAAATATACAGCCAATGGCATAAGAAAAGATGCACAACACCTAAAAAACAACATTTAATGTCATGTCCACAGTAACGCAAAGTACAACCGCAGGACATGTGTGTGCAAACGGGAACACAAAGAAAATATATACAAATGTCATAAAATCGCAATGTAATACAAATCATGATTTCACTATAATACTCAATGGTATGCATGGTACACCACAACCAAGCTGCAAGGGTTTCTAAGGGTCTGTGATAGTGTTTGGAGCGGTAACTAGGAATTAGTAGTCAATGCCATGCAAATGAGGCAGGTAATAGTGAATCACAAATGTCCCGCCAGACTAAGGATGTACTATACGGCGCAGCGCTACAACACTGAGGAGTGGCTTAGAGGTATACATGACGTCAGCAGTGGGGTGTGCCACCGTAGCTGTAAGCACATTGGAGCAATGCAAATCCGGCCTGGCCATTGCTAAGCAAAGCCGCAGGACAGGGGTGGGGAGGTAGGTATAGCATCGTTTAGCTGAGAGCACATATGGTGCCCGAAAGCACATGTGTACGGGGAGGAAAACGTGCCCGAAACCCGGTAAGCAGACATACGCGCCATGTACCATAGCTCAAACAGGAAGGTCAGGGAAGAAAATAAGGAAATTCTGCAGTAGGGTAATTGGAGTACAACTGAGCAATTAACACCTATTAACTCACAGCGGGCAATCGATGGCAGCTGACAAGTCTGCTCGCAGAAACCTGCAAAACAGGATAGGGGAGGTGTCGGATTGCAAAGAAAAGAGAACTGTCATAGCAGAGCAAAGCAAACCTGCAGTAGACCGGCCATAGAACACATTACGCAAGATAAGCCAGGTTTAGGAAAGTACAAATGAAAGCAGGCTGCTGGATGCATGCCAGAAAATGGGAGGTGAAATGTGAAGAAATTTAAAGGGAAGGGCAAGAGGTAATCCACGGCAGCCAAATGTAATTCACCACCAAAGGCACCACAATAGTAGTTCCTGTCATAAAACACATAAGATACCCTGTAGCTACGATAGTACATATATACCCTATGACATCATCGGTGTTCACACAGCACAATAGTATAAAGCGTGAAAGCACACCACACACATCTGTGTATTCCCAAACACTGCACCATAGGTGTTAACATACGGAGAACTTTTACAATGTACATGTTGGGAGCTGCCATAGCTGTGATTCATCACCATGTGTTAGAGACTGACGGTGTTGTGGAGGATGATGCTGACAACCACCGCAGGCCCCAGAGGAGGAGAAGAGTGTTCAGACCAAGGGTAACCTACCAGGGGCTACATGATCTGGAGATAGTAGAGCGTTACAGGGTGGACAGGGACATCTTACAGCAAATAGTTCAGCTGTGCTGGCCATGCCTGAGATCCAGAAACAACAGAGGGGAACCCATCCCAGTGGACACAAAGGTATGTGTAAACTTGCGAATACTAGCCACAGGTACCTTTCAAAGGCCAACTGGAGATATAATGGGGATGTCACAGGCATCAGCATCCAGGGTACTACACCAGTTCCTGGATGCCATGTTACCACATGCCAATGAGCATATATACTTCCCCCAAACTCAGGAGGAGTTGGCCAGCAATATGCATCTCTTCCACCATGTGGCACACTACCCGGAGGTACTGGGTGTGATAGACTGCATGCACATACATATCAAGTCACCACCCAGTGAGCATGGTAAGCTCTACATAAACCGCAAGGGATACCACTCCAACTGTCAGGTCATGTGCAATGCCCAGGGCATTATCATGGATGTGTGTGCTGGCAGCCCTGGAAGCTACCATGACTCCCACATCTGGCATGCCTCACAGCTGTATCAGGTATTTGTCAGGGGGGACATCCCACATGGCCACCTTTTGGGGGATGCTGGCTATGCACTGGTGCCGTGGATGATGACTCCCATCAGAAATGCACACACACCCATGCAAGAACACCATAATGAGGCACACGCACAAACCAGAATCATCACAGAGCGTGTGTTTGGAATGCTGAAATCACAGTTCCATTGCTTGGACATATCTGGTGGAGCCTTGCAGTACTCTCCAGGCACATGTGCCCACATCCTCATAGTATGTGCCATGCTACATAATATGATCCTGCGGAAACAGCTGCAGCAGGGACAAAATGGTGAAGGCCCTCACAGCCCACCGTAATTGCCAAGGCCATCACAGGCACACAGGAATTCAGACCACGAACACCCTGTGCCAGTCCCAGTAGGCAGACACAGGTGTGCCCAATATGCCTATGCCTTGGCAAAGATGGAACGTATAGCACATACTCTAACAGTGTAGGCCCCTATGGACTGACACACCTCTCCACCTGCAGACACAGTAAAATGGATGGCACACACACATGACCACCTGCAAATTGTAATGTATAGGTGGCCTACTGTGTGAATCCTACATAGGCAGTCCTCAACCATTGTACACACAACAGCTATTGTAACAAGGAATGTCAACACCTGAACAGTACACGCACCTATCAGCATATGTTGGTACTGTGTGTATAGGTTCCTAGGTACATTGGTAGGTACACGCCCGATTGTCAGAGGCCATTCATCAATTGAGGCAAACAGTGTCTGCTGTCACCACCACATCGAGTAACCAACTGTCGCTCAGTGGAGCAGAGCCAATTGCGGGATCCATGTGTGTAATCACTGTTCCCCACACACTCTGCATGGATTCCCTGGTGCATTTATGAGGGGCTCCATATAATGTAATCATGGATGTAGTGGCGAAGCATGGGATGTACCCATGACAGGTATCTGTCACCCCAGCATGCTCCACCTACGGTTGTGTGAAGGTGTAGCACATTATAATGTGTGGCTCACTGTGACATACATACCCAATGCTGGAGCACATCCATTAAACATCACTTGGACATACCATTAATAGGTGTCATCCATATGTAAACTAACTGAGTTACCCATTTGATCACAGTATGGAGTAACAGCCGTAGTACAGTCCACATACAAAACGCCATAACACGTGTACAAATCCCAGATGCCCAAGCGTAAATGCAGTGACTGTCGTGCATGTTCCCGGTCCCACATCCTGCAAGGGATGTAACATAATCCTGAAGGCACGAATAATGCATGTTGAATGCAGGTCATCAGATCATGTTTAGCACATGTTAGCAGGAATATGCATTGCCCAGTGCTGGTAAGCGCCGTTTAAATATGACTATACGGATATGCGCGAAACAGGGCTAAGCTTCTCTGAATATCATGCAGATCATGGTCAATGATGTCCAGAACAGGTGAAACCAGCATTATTCACCCCTGTACTAATAGTGCCTGCTCTGAAGGGTAAAAGGACCACTGCCAGGAGTAGAACACGCAATCATGTACACAATCACCTAACACTAAGCTACCCAAAATGTACCAACGGCAGGTGTGTAATGTGACAGGTTCAAACACAAACGTGCAGAGTCCAGGTAACAGTATACACCGACATGTACACAATAAATGTTGCTTATAATCAATGATCTGTTATTTACATATATATATATATATATATATATATATATATATATATATATATATATATATATATATACATATACATAATAGAGATAGAAAGGGTGATAGAGAGATATATGTTGATATATACAGATTCACCTATATCTGCAAATATGTAGATAGGTCAACGACATGTACACAACCATCGAGGTACAAATAAATAGGATACTGCCAACTATGGAATGTGTCACATACCGGCACGTGTAATCATGAGGCTGAAAGACTGAAAGAACACAGTACCAGAACACTAGAACCATGTGTAATATTATCACGATATTAAGGGGCATTTAGTTATCGCTGCTGGTGTTGCGGTCCACGTAGCTACTGTGTTCAGCTGTGTTTGTGATTGCCATAGTCTGTGTATGTGTGTGTTGAGGGTGCCGTGTGCGTTTCTGTGGGACTGTAATGTGTGTGTGTGTGTTTGCATCGTGTGTCTATTAGTGCTAACTCAGAGATAGATCATTATGGTAGGTATGGTTATAGCTGGCCATAGACATACGGTTACCACCTGTCCCACTTTAAGAGGGACAGCCCCTCCCTGGGCAGTTGTGTCCTGACAAAAAATATTAAAAAGGGAAAATGTCCGAGATTGTAGGACATAATTATGTCCCATATATTATGTAATAGTTGCATTAAATAGTTACGCCTCTATCTAAAAAACGTAAATGTTACATGAAACATGATAAGTAGCTAAAGTGCTACAAGAATAAGTATGTATTCAGGATAAAAGTATGTGCTATCCTGTGTACTGACCGTGGGTATGTGTCGGCCTGTAAACACCGATGTGTGTCCTGCAAATGTCCCACTATGGCCATTTGAAAAGGTGGCAACCCATGCCAAAGAGGTTCAGTCACCAACACAACTGCAATGAGTGCAAATATCTGTGACAGAAATACACGGGACAGCTGTCATTTAGTAACATTCCTTTACATATCGCTGTATTTCCGGAGGTATGGAAGTATCAACCTCACCTGCATACTATATAGAAACCAATTAACAACGTCCCAATGTATAAGCCCGTAACAACCATAGTTTCAGTCTACTAACTGATAGGTCTTCAATTAGGGAAGGAGCCCACACACATATATGGAATAAGTAGAAATGCAGTCCCCACAAACCTGTATATGCTATGTACACCCACCTACATCTCCCACACACGAAATAATAGCAATACAGACTGTAATAACATCACAAACATCCACTCACTCAATTACATCTGCAGAAGCGTTAACATACCCTGTGAGAGACACATTTGTAAAGGCGCCATGTGAAATCATAGCTGTTGTATAATGGAACAGACGGCAATGTTACAGGTTTTGTTTGCAATAGTCCCTTATCAGATGGTTGAGATGACAGGTACACTCACATGTAGAATCACATACTCTAGCCATCACACACAATCCATGGGGGACATGAATTCAAAATATCCGTGTCTCTACAAATAGCAGTTGCAATTCCACACAACAAAACACATACAGGCCATCTCCCCGAAGGTAGGGCAAAAGGGCAACGCCCAAGTGGAGAATTCAATTATACCCCACTGTTGCCGTGTAATTGGCGAATGGAGTAGCTGCACAGCTGATGTGCATGTAATAATTTACTCAGGAACACCAATTGGCGGCAGGAAACCACATGTTACAGGTATCTATGTATATAACGATGACTTGCCAGACATTCAAACCGTATGCTCATACCATAAAACCGTTTAAACAGTAAAGGTGTAAGAGAGATATTTATGAAAGTTCGGAATGCTAACAAGGTATGTAGAACACTCAGTATGTTAGTGTATGTATAGCCTGTTTTGTATTAATTAAAAGTGTCCACAATGCATAAAGTGGGAAAAGGTATTATGTAGTGATGTCTTGCTGAGCATAGTAATGCTTGTAGAAGTTGTGTGTCCTGCTGTGGTCCACAAGGTAAACATCACAGACACCACAAGGGATGCTACATGAGGGCTTTAAACAGAACAATTCCACACCACTTGCCGTCAGTGGTAGGGTATATCCAACAAGTACGTGCCATAGCAGGGGATAGTATATGTTGATATACTGTCACAGTAGGCATGTGTATGGGCATATAACGACAATAACATGCCTAAGGTGGTCCTGCTGTGCAAGTATGCTTTGCATTATGGGATAATATGTAAAATATGTGTAATGTACAGTATTGTAGGTAGATATGTCAGATATTCTACACAGCATAACAGTTATATCATGCAAACAAAAGGTATCGTCTATTGGCATGTACAATACACAATAACAGGATACATATGGCTTGTAGTCACAGGACAGTGTAACAGCATAATAGCTAATTGAAATGGAAGAGCTACTCAATTAACCATGCACAAAGGACATGTAATAGCTTCACAGGTTCATAGTGAGGTACTATGCTGTCTGTCAAGTCTATGTGTAAGCCCAACTACAGTGTTTACACCGGCGGCACCACTCTAGGGTAGTGTCCTGTCTGTGAACAGCAGAGCCATGTGTTACCTGCACCTCTGCACAGTACAGCCACTGCACTCATCCCTGGTGTACATGTGTGTCTCCCATCCACCAAGTGAGGTATCTCATAAACAGTGCTACTGAGTGTCCCTGCATGATGTACATAGGAATCATGTTCCAAGGCATGGTGAGTGTCTGGTTTGGGAATGTAACCCCCAAGAACATCCCACTCATTGTTGCGTTTGTGCACATATCCATGAGCATGTTGCTCTCAGTGGCTTTTGCTTATGTCGAGTATATCCATGAATATTGTTGTGGACATGGGCCCTGTATGTTCAGCAGAGGTCACCCCTGAGTATGCAGTATGCAAATGTGTACAGTCGTGGTGTCCATAGTACTGCCGCATACGTCAACCTTCGGAGCTCAATAATCCTCATGGTGTGTTAATGTTGTGGTATGTAAAGCCATTGCTGTTCTGTAAGGTACACCCTAAACGGGGTGTTGTACCATTGAATGTGTGTATACGTCAGGCGTTTAGAGGTACAATGGGTGCCTTTGTTCCAGCTACAAACCCAGTACAAATAAGGGTGGCCACGTAGAAGGATATCCACGCCACATTGGCAATATGGTTATCAAAGGAGTGGGTGCTACATACGTATAATGTCACATGTATGTAGGGGACTACCACCTATGTGATAGTCAGTGGGTGATTGGTGTAATCCAAAGGGGATGTTCATGCACCATGTGTCATGCAGCTTGAGGCCATGTTATCGACATCAGGTATCTGTCACAGTGACACCCTTATGGAGGGAGTCTGTATCAGCTGGTGGATCAATCATGGTGCCTTGTATGCAGTTGTCTGGAAACCTAGTCAGGGAAAGTCCCTCTGTGCTAGCCTGTACCTCAGGGAAGCATATACCGAACATGAGGGGCCCTATGACTGAGGACTGTGGTATGCCAAGTGTTACTGAAATACAGTAAGTATGCTACCCTCATTGTGTGGGTCCTGTCCGTGAGCCACTTTGCATAACATCCTGAGACGTAGGGGTCGATGTGCAGGTGGATGTGGATGTTGTCAATACCAGAATGGAGAACAGTGCTGAAAGCCAATGAGAGGACAATGTAGGCTGTGTTGACCCCCTTACCGTCATCAACTACCCTGGTAACTGTATCAAAGGAGTCCACCAGGTGTAGGAGCCATGGTCTGGCCCTAACAAGTCCAACCTGGGTGGTATCAAAGGTCTGGAGCCCACCAATGGCTCTGTGAATGACTTCCATGATGATGTGCCCCATAGCCTTGCAGAACAGTCCAGTCAGGCGTATAGGGCAATAGTCCCTCTGGTTCATTGTGGCGCCACCTGTGTGGAGTGTGATAACTGTTGCAGTGTGCCATTCAGGGGCCACAATGTCTGATACAAGGCTATTAGTGAATCTGGTGGCCAAGTGGGGAGACATGTCATTCTGAGGTTTGTGTAAATCACAGCCTGGGATGTTGGACAGTCACATGGAGTCTGTGTTCCAGGCCTTAGAGAGTGCAGGTTGGAACTGTGTTGTTGTGACCGCAGGGACCCCGCAATGTTCCTGCATGGATTATGGCCCTGTAGGGAGTGAGAAGGTGTAAAGTTCGCATTGAACCCATCCACCAGGATGTTGCCAACATCACTCGGTTCTGTAATGTTCTTGAGTAACCGGCCTATGTCAGAGCAGATGTGGGTATTGCCATTGACTACTGACATACCTCCATAATGCTTAGTGGTACACCCTGGAATGTGTCGCAGTAATGTTTACGTAGATAGGTTTGGAAGATGTGATAAGGGATCCCGGAGCCCTACTGAGGCTGACCAGTGAGCTACCCCACCCATGGGATTGTACTCCACTTTGCAACAGCCTCCACCTTTTGTTGTACATTATGTCCATGGAACTGGACCCCCAGAGTGGCGTCCGTTATCTGGTGGGTACCATCATGGCTCTGTTTGGAATAGCATGATTCATGCAGTCATGTAAGTGCTAATGAAGTGCACTGGGGTATGTTTCAGTGTTTGTATGTGCATTGTCCATCTGCACAGGTGTCATGACGTTTACTACTGCTGTCATAAGACATCTGTATTAGGCATTGTACTAATCTTGTACTGTGTATGCCGTGAAGGGTGTGGTGCCGGGATGTGGATAACAAGGGTGATTAGCATATGTTCAGAAACTACCAACGAGGGGATAACCACAGGTGTGGAACACCAGTGACATGTTGGTAATGTCCATGTCTAGGATATTGTTGGCCTTGGTGGTGGTGCGTATGGGTTGATCCAGCCAAGTGGAGGTTATGAATCCTGGACAGCGTTGGCCTAATGTGTCAGTGCATGAGTAGCTATCCCAGTTAAGTGTGGGGTAGTGTCAGTCGCACATCAGTAGTACCTGTCTGAACCCTACTGTCCAGTACACCAAGAAATGAGGGCTGGTAACCGTGGGGTATGTTGTTGAATCTGTAGCATGTTACAATGTATATAGCAGTTCTGGCCACAGTTAGTTGCACGTGGATCAGTATAGGAGCAGCAAGAGCCTTACATGTTATCTGTACTCCCAGGGCAGACAGGTGCAGGTCATCTGTGCCAAACCATCGTGTTTTGTTGACCATGTCATTCAAAGGGGACAGATACTGGATGCCTGTGGAATGACAGCAAAAGCATAGGCAACTGTTGAAGTGAAACAGTCAGTTGTTGTACAGTGGTATCTAGTTTGGATGAATGCAGAATGCTCCCCAGGGCTTGGCCGATACCTTCTGGGCTACAAGACCAGAGAGCTATTGCATGTCCCTGCACATGTAGTCTGGGATGTTCATCTCAGGGCAGTCACACTAACATGGAGAATGACAGTCAAATTGTACCTGGTGAGGTGTGGCATGGGTGCATAGGTTATGTTGCAGAACCAGTTACCCGACAGCTAGATGTAAGTGACTATCTCCTTGTGTAGACTGCTGAGTGGGACATCAGTGTGACCGCCTACAGAGTCACCTATGACTGG
The DNA here is from genome assembly GCF_019279795.1 of Protopterus annectens. Lineage (NCBI taxonomy): Eukaryota > Metazoa > Chordata > Ceratodontiformes > Protopteridae > Protopterus > Protopterus annectens. Next base: position 697,795,475 of record NC_056730.1, on the reverse strand, counting down.
TGTGTTGGGTATGTTATAACACCCTATTGGCTGTATTTGATGGGCACACATGAGTCTGTGGGCTATAAGTAATTGTTGTTGTGTTTGGTGATGGGGACTGCCTTTGGTGCCTACACAGAGTATGGAGAGGTTCTGCAAATGTCATACTCATACTATGTGTGGCCTGTGGTGGTGGAGATCTTGTGAGTCTATGTGATGAGTGGGGTGTGTTGCAAATGTTACATGTCCCCCCATGAATGTCAGGTACAGTCTGGGTTGGTGAGAGCATTACCCCCAGCATGGCTACATATGTGCATCTCCCACAGGCTGTAGTGTCATATTTTGGGAGGTGAGCATTGACTGTGTACATTGCCACATGTTCACCATATTCATCATATAGACAGGCAATAGCACTGGTACGTGACAGTTGGACATGCCTGTATATTCAACCATGTCTCACAAGATATATGAGTTACGTGTGTACAACAGCTGTTGTACTGTAAGCAAGCTGGAAATGTAAGGACAGACAGTGTACTTGTAAGAAATGAGTTGGAATGGGTGCTATAGTAATTAGTACCTCATGAAGTGCTCACAAGTTCTGAACAAGTGCTGAGCATGAATATACAATACAGATAGGGTGTTGGATAATATCAACCCACTGCAACCCACAAGTGGAGACGACAGTCATAATTGGAGGCACTGCACTATTACCCTGATGAGTATGGTCTGCAAGTCTATGAACCTTTATCAATGTAGATGTTAGCAGTACAGAAGTAGATGACAGTATGGATGATTTCACACTGCAAAGCATACCTGTGACAGGTCATAGGACATCATCACCCATACCGTGTTCCAGCTACACTGAGTATACTAGATGTACCTTCGTATGTCACAGGAGTGTTCTACCATTGGCCTTTTGACAGAATCAACACTACAAAAGGTGTCAGAGTGACGTGCATATCACACCAGTGGCAGCTACAGTAAAACAGGGTTAATGTTTTGTACTCCCCCCTCATTGTAACCCATACCACACAGACAAATGGGAGGCATCTGTGTATGTAAGGATGTGAATGGCCATGACCTAGGAGCAATAGCTGTCTCAGTGTTGTGGACAACATACAGAATGGGCTTTGTGGGTGAGGTGTGTGACATATGTGCACAATCTGACAGCTGATAATAGCATTGTCACAGCTAGGTGAATAACCCTGTACCCATTAACTACCACCTAGGCAGCAGTCAACATTTTGGACACTGTGTAAGGGATGGTGCTGTGCAGTTCACCTCCCTGAGTTGGTGACGTCTCCAGGCCTATTAGGTAGTCATACGAGGCACCCATGTCATGACAGGGTGCCATCCATGAGCATGGAGATCATTGGACAGGCATACTCAGCACTCGGGTGACCAATATCAGATCACATATCACCTTTAAGGGGTATTGGCCATGCGTGGATGGGTGATACCAGCCTTCACAATCCTCACCTCCACTATGCAGCATGCTGGCTACCTTGCATAAAGACATGTGCTACACTGTGATGTTGGACATGCTACACGTACATATCCTGATCTGAAAGACATATGTCATGGACAGCCACTGTCCTACAACAAGGATCGCCACATGCAGGACAGATCCCTGTGCCATACATGTTACATACTCCTGCCATACCATGCAACCCTGTCCATCAAAGCTGCACATGTCATCTCTGTCATACATGGTGTGATGACCGCATGGTAGATGTATTATTAACTGTCTGGATCAGTAATGTTGCACTGATGCACCTAGCAGTGGCAAAATGGCTGTTGGATACAGCTAGGAAACCTTGCCCATACATGCTATAGTTGATAACCATCCCTGTGAATGACGTCCGGCTAGCCATTGTCCCATGTCTATCGCATATGCAACACAGGCAATCCATGGCAGGATGTTGAACTGCTGTACAGTGCCATATAGATGTTATGGCAAAACACATGCATGTAAAGTTTCCGTGCATAGGTGTGCATTGTCACTGCTCATGTCCATTAAGGCAGTGTATGTGTTGATATGTGACACATACACAGCATCAAGGTCAACAGCATCACTGTGGACACATCCAGGCATGTGCTGATAGGTAAGAACACCAGTACAGGCAAACAGACATGCCCTCATCAAGACAGCATTCACATGGAGTATGAACAATGTAATGAGGTGACACACATATATGGTGATAATATCCAATGCATAACGGGTGTTACATGTATGACACAAACATGTCAGTCATGTCAGTGTCATGATGATTTGCAAAGATAACTGTGCAGATGTACTAGATTTAATACAAATGTATGTGCAGCTGTATCTCTGTACATCTCTGTGATACTGTGACCTGTCACCATCATTATGTCTTCCAGATAATGCCTCATTCACGCCTGCCAGCATACAGCCGCCAGGAGGATGATGTCCTGATCCCGTACCTCCATGAGAACTATGAGGTGTTGTTCAGCCATGTGCCACAGCATGCCCAGCAGCATGACGACCTGTGGCAGGACCTTTGCAGGAGGGTTAATGATGTGAGTGGCCATAACCGCACCTACCAGCAGGTGCACAGACACTACACGGACTTGATACAACATGCAAAACAGAGTGCCACTGCAATCGCCAGGGAACAAGGTGGAACAGGTGGTGGGCCACCAACCCAGCCCCCTCTCACACACACCGAGGAGCTAATGGCCAGCCTGTGGACACCCTCAGAACAGCATCCACAAACACTAGCTGCCATTGTGGAGGTGGGTGTCTCCCAACCAATGAGCCTGGAGTTGCCTGGTAAGTCACTACTGCACATATGACTATTATATCCCATTTAGTTGCATGTGTCACTGTACAATATGCAATGTAACATCATATGCAAGGTATGTTTACACACATGCTGCATACTACAGTATGCTACCCTGTGTATGCACACATGTGCATACTATATGCTATTGTACAGGCGAATGTGTTAACATGCACAGTGCACCCTGTGGCTGTCATACAGTCATGGATAATGTTCAAACTGCTGTGTCACCCCTATACAGGTACCTCTGGCGTGCCGCACAGACATCAGTCCATTGCAGGTGAGACTGTCATCAGTATCAGGCATGTTAATGCATATATCTATTCACCATGTGGCCAGTTAACATATGTACACATGATGTATGGTCCAGTCATGATATACAGGTCACATCTCCCATCATTCACACTGGCTACCCATGTGCAATATATACAAATGAAATGAAACACTGACATGAAACCACAGTATCTGTCATTGCTACATGTGTGGACAGCTGTGCATACAATGGTGGAGGTGTTGTTCAATGTAGGCATATGTACTATACATTGGAACAACACATGTGTGGTACACAAACAGTACCACACAGTGAGCTGGGATATGGGCAGCCCACAGGAGTCACCATTGTGTTATATACCCCTGCAATGGGTGCACACATTGTGATGTGCCATCTGACATGTCCCAGACATGTAGTGTTCTGGCTGCAATATTGTCACACTATCCCATAATACATACCCCACATACCAAACATACAACCCATTGTCTGCATAGCCCTGTGGACAGTGACATATCTGACATCTATGGGAGTATGTCATATGGGACTACACAGACATGTGAGATAGATGGTCATCACAAACATTTGGCCAACACATGTTCACACATGGCCATGGAGGATGGCCAGAGACATGTAGCCACACAGTAGATGTGATGTGTATGCACCCTGTTGCACATTGTCCACATATGGTCCAACTATAGCCTTAGTTGACTGATTATACAGTTGATGTGGTACACTGGACATCCTAAAAGCCTGTGCACAGCTAGTGGCGGTGTCATGTAAGTCGACCATATAAGATGTGTTGAACATCATGACTGTGTTATAGCATGACAGTAGTTACCTGTACAGCTTCCACAGACATTGACACCACATCAGGCCACAGATACCGTACATTTCCCTTGCTGCTGTAGGACATCACTGTCAGCCATGCATCTCATGTGTGTGATACATCAATGTCATGTGGGACATGGTGTATTGACAAGTCTGCCATGTGTGAACATGGTTGCCAGGCAGCTAAAACTCTGCAGTATTTGTGCAGGGGTGTCATCCGTTGGTCTTCCAGTGACCTGTCACATGACACAGCATGGATTGGTGTGTATACACCTCAGCAACGTGGGTCACAATCCACAGTTATGTCATGTGTATGCACACAGTTTTGGCTATGCAATGTGTGCATAATTACACACTGTATAGCAATATAGATGCCTCATGATGCCATGCAATGGCACAGTGTCTGTACTTCACACTGTATAGCAATGTAGATGCCTCACACTACCCTTCCATGCTCATGCACATTTGCTAAACATGCATTCTATCCGTAGGGCATACAGACAACACTGCAATGTGATACCCATTACAACGCTGTACATGTGTCAGGACACCATTGTGTCAGACATGTATGCATGTCAGTGCACACGTCAGCAGATTACATGTCAAGGTCACTTCAGTCATGTGTACCGTTAACCTGTGCTGGTCCACATGGTGTATCACAGGGATGCATGCTTACTACCATGATTGTGTGAACTGCATGGTTACTGATATGACACCTGCTTGCTGTTGTGTGCAACCCAGGGAGGTATGGTAACTACCACTATTAATGTCTGAGCTGCATGCCGTCTGCTGTATCACATGCATGCTGCATGCCGTCTGTCAAATCACATGCATGGTGTGTGTGTGTGTGTGTGTGTGTGTGTGTGTGTGTGTGTGTGTGTGTGTGTGTGTGTGTGTGTGTGTGTGTGTGTCTGTGTGTGTGTGTCTATTGTAATGTAGAGTCTTTCTTTGCATTCACAGGTGATGTAGGTGCATTACCCTCCTGCGGTCCGTCTGATGTTAGTGTCCCCACAGATACTAGCAGTGATGAACATATGCATGAGGTACAGGCAGGGTTGTCAGGGGCTGAATCTGTGCCAATGGTTGCCATCCCAGCTATGTCCCCCTCTTCCCCGCAGACAGTTCTCATGCCAACACATACCCCATCACCAGTGGCCATGGAGGAAGGACAGTCAGTGTGTGTTAGCTTGGAACAGGAACATGTGGTGGCTACAGAAGGTGTGTCTCCACACCATGGTGTCAGTGTAATGACTGCAGATGTGCCACACAGGCATGTGGCCAGTGATGCTCGTAGGAGGACCTCTGGCAGACATGCACCTACAGGACAGAGCGCAGCAGCTGGTGTCACCAGACGCATGTTCCAGACTATAATGGTGGCACAGGCACGTGCTGAATGGCAGAACAGAAAAGGGCAGAGGCTTCAGAGGGCTGCTATCCATCCTCTAAATGAGAACATCCAGGCATTGGCAAATGCTCAACAGCAGATTGCTGATGTTCTGGACAGGCGATTGGGTGACATGGTCAGAATCCTTGACCATGGCAGGCAATCTGTGAGCATGAGCTGTCTGTGCTGGAACATCTGGTAGGAGTGAGGCATAGGCCATGTGGACATAGGCCAGCTACACCACTTAGTGCAGGTCAACATGAACGAGCCACCTCACATGCCTGCTCCCATAGTGCCGGTAGTAGTAGCAGTGCAGCTGGTGCTGTGCTGTCCACACCAGGACACAGCAGGCCACGTGGACATGGATGTGGCCCTGGACATTCCCAGCGGGGACACGGTTCCAGTGGACATGTGTCATCGGACAGTAGCCAATCTGTACCTCCACCTGGTAGTGCCCGTGCAATCCCTGGCAGGCACAGGTCACATGGCTGTGGCCAGACACAGTGAGCTGTCCATCCTGGTCTGTACAATCTGGAGCTGTCAATAATACCCCTGTGTAGGCCTGGAAAAAGGCAGAACTGTGTGCAATCATACACGCACACAGCAAAAACATCTGTAGGGCACCGCAACACCCACATGCATAATGACCACACATGTCCAATCAGATCACCGGCCCTTACCCACACACATGATGTCATCCACTGGTGCAGCCTATGCCCCTGGCAAACATTATCACCCTGTGCATATGATGATGCCTGTGCCGCATCCCTGTCATCCACACCATCGGTGCAGGGACATGCTCAAATGGTCTGATGCACAGGGTGAACAGAGTAGTGATAGAAGTTTATATTACATTAGTTGTGTACTGTTGACCCACACCAGACATACCATATAGTACAGGTTTATAATGCATTGTTATATGTTCACAGTATGTGTCTTGGTAACAACAGTAACAGCATGTTGGTAATGATGCCCTGGTTCCCTCCTTATGGTCTACTTGCATGTGCCAACAAGTAGCAGTGTTTGCAGTTTCCCATGTGTAAATGTGGAGTACTCACAGGCATTTATGGCAATACCAGCATGCTATACGTAGCCTCAACCTGACTGTTAAAAAGGCTACCATACCACAGATGTCCACACATCTACTGATCCAGAAGCATGTGGGCTGTTTAATAGGCTACAGTGGCTAGAGACGTGACATCCATACCAGGTCACATCACAGGTATGTTGACATGGTGTGGGGGGTTTACACAGCGGTCTGGCCGATGATAATGTTAGAGGCCACTTGATAGCATGAGGCCTCACTGTGTAGCAGTAATACCCTGTCACATTACAGGATGAGAACATACACAGACATACACAGAAAGACACAGTAACATGCCCACACTCACGGGGTCAACAACACTATAACGCACACTCAATAGTGTTGAGGTGAGGCCCCTGCCTATGTGGTAGTCACCCTCACAGTACTGTGCACCCACACAACGCGACACAGAGAATGAACATGTACAGGTAGCCAGTAAGGCTGAGCCTGATGGCATCAACAGGGTAGCAGACTGCATCACCATGAGGGGTTAGGGATCCTGTCTGTTCTGTATGGTAGCATACACCCTCACTCCATGCACCAGACAGCCATACATACACACACACACACACACACACACACACACACACACACACACACACACACACACACACACACACACACACACACTGTGGAGTTCACAAATGTCATTCACATACGGATAGCTGACATGTGTGTGATACACACACCACTGCTGCCTACATCATGCTTTCCACACTGCAGTATGTACAGATCTCTACAACAGTGTACAGGGGTGTGTAACAATTGGGATGTATTCCCCACCATATGTGGCATATATGGTCACACAAGCAAACACACATGGCAGTACTGTGAATGATACACCTGCTATATGATGATACGTCTGACAGACATGCAGCAGTATTGTCCACATTATGTGTACCAACGCTACCTTCGGCAATTGTGTTGCTATATACACACGGGAGGATGTAAGTGTTACAGGTGTCACGTGACTTACAGTCAGTAACATCCGACCGCTGTGTAGGTTTTATGTCTTCACTGTCAAGTAACAGTAACATAGCGTACTGTTTGCACATGTAATGGTAGGATGGCTTGTGACACACCTGTGAGCCATCCCCGGCAAACATCCATCTGCAAAGGTGGATCACCACTTTATATACACACATCCATCCATACCTGATGTACATCCTACCGTACTGTCAGTATTTCACCATATACAGGTGTCAATGATGGGGCTGCATTGCAATTGGTCGACATGTGTGATGACATACACAACACATGGACTGTTGTATGATATGATGGGTGTCATGGGTAACTAGTACAGAGGGAATGTTTCCTCGGTCAACATTGCTACCTCATGTACTGTTAGCATTCAACAGCCATGGACCTACCTTCCATGTGCATGCATGTGATTGCTGTAGCCACTTGTCTGCACGGAGGACAGCAAAAGCTATGCTATGTGCATATGTGTTTTGTGTGTGTGTGTGTGTGTGTGTGTGTGTGTGTGTGTGTGTGTGTGTGTGTGTGTGTGTGTGTGTGGTCCATGCACATATCCACTGTGATTACATGTATGTCATATCCAAACATGTGTGTTCTTTGGTGTACAGCGACAGTCATCTGTCAGAGCTGTGTAAGACCCAGGGCCCCTGCTATGTGTAGAGCAACCTGGTTATGTACAGTGGTATCATTGCATTGCATAACACATGATGGAACCCTGTCAGTACATGTGTAGTCTGCACAGTTGCTGTAGACCTATGTACAGTACACTGGTCATGAGTCACACGGTGTTGTGGTAATGCATGGATGTGTGTTGCTGGTCCAAGGACATGGTGATGTCTGAGGACTACATAATAGAATGCGGCGTTTACCTCTGTGATCTGCACCTGAGACATCTGTGATGGCTCTTGAGTGTGGACTGGTCAGTGCATGTGAGTGGCCTTCATGTACGTGGGGACAGTAACACCATAGTGTGCCCTTCCGTGTTTAGAATCCATGTGCATGCAAGACAGCCCTTTGCTACTGCTAAGTTTGTGAGCATGCCCAGTACGCCATTGTGTAGATGGACACACAGTACATTCCAAACTGTGCCCTTCCGTGTTTAGATCCGTGTGCATGCAAGATAGCCCTTCGCTTCTACTAAGTGTGTGAGCATGCCCAGTATGTCATTGTGTAGATGGACACACAGTACATTCCAAATGGACGTGTGATACTAAGTGTATCACTGTGCTGGTAATTAAAGCTGGGAACTGACGTACCCTGGTATCCCTCCAACCAGCAATTTAGGTAGGTCCACACACTGACATGGAGTACCCGGCATACCAGTACAGTAGCGGCAGATGTGTACAACAGTTGGCTGTGCCCCCCTTCAAACCTACACATGTGAGATTCATGTGCGCCACCCATGGTGCTGTGTAGGACTGTGGCTGTGGTTGGATGTCCCCCCACGCTATGCAGACATGTAGCAACTGTCAATCCCACATGACCATTAGCTATCCTGCAGACACAGCATGACACCTGTCTGTGTAGAATGGAGGGTTCAGCAACACAGTACTAACTATCTGGACATGTGACACATGCAATACAGTTGACCATACTTGGCATGCTCACACACATGATGGTATGATGGTAATGTCGGTTGACAACATGTGTAACAGTCATACTGGGCATGCTCACACACTGAAACACAGGAGGGCCAGGCATGCATACACCAGTGGTCCGGACATATCTGCCAGTACATTGCTATACTGTTGGATGTCTGCATTGTATGGTGTGTGTGTGGTCTGTTGTCTGTACATATGCCATGGTCTATTGTTAATTCACATGAGCTATGTGCGCAGGGTACTTCTACCATCACGTGTATAGGGCGGTTCTTTGTTTGCGGACAGGCCAGCGCCTTTGGATACAGACTGGGTAAGGCACATTCCAGCAGGTGGGAGCAGTTGTGCATGGGTTTGCACAGTGTTAAGCACTGCTGACCTCTGGTCACAGCACCTTATACATGTTTAGACTCCACATTTCTTTGACAGTGCACTACTGGCATAGTGGTAGACAAACACGCTTACAGCCACTCGCTTACCGGCATTTCCGCTTACATTTGTCACTCACGCTGGGTGTGTGTGATCCCTTGTGATGCGTATTACATCAGACTACATGACTACAGTATCAGGTATGTGTAACCATTTTGCGACGGCAGGCGTTCAACTGTAAGGACTCGCCGGCCTGTCCAGTGACGTAATCATATTATATGCGTTTTCCTCATACGATCTGCTCCCATCTGCCTGATACATGGGAACCGATACTCTGCAATGATGACATGTGACTTGAGTTTGTTAACGCAGCTGTCCGCCAAGTCATGCTACCGCATACCTACTGCACGTTGTCCACCTTTCAGATTGCAAGACGGGAGACTGTAGGAGTGACACCTTTCCCACTTTGCATGGGACAGTCCCTCATCACGCATATCTCATGTGACAATACCAGAACTCTCCACCAATCGGGGACACATTTCTACAGAATCAGGGACAGGTCAAGAAAAATCAAGGACACTTTTACAAAAGTAGTGCTATTAACTTGAAATATTGACAGAATCAGAGCATATGACTTAATACACATATTCTGAAGTAACAGTTGTTTATAACTCTTACTTATTGTCATTAGTCAGTAAGTGTAATTCACCACCTTTCCTTCAACAGCCACTAATTTTAGGAGGGATTGCTCTGACCATTGGTAGCGTTGACATTGTCATATGTACAGGCTGGGATGTATTCTGGGGACTAGGGTTGCCACCTTTTCAAATGGCCAAGATAGGACATTTTCGGAACACACATCAAATTTTACAAGCCGACACATACCCACAGTCAGTACAAAGGATAGAACTTTACTTATTTGCCTACATAAAAGCCTATTGTTGTAGTGGTTTAGTAGCGTATTCTGTTTCTTGTAACATTTAGGTATTTTAGATACTGAAATAATTATTTTCTGCAACTATTACATAACATATGGGACATAATTATGTCCTACAATCCCAGGACATTTGCCATTCGTAATGTATTTGTCAGAACACAACTGTCCAAAGCGGGACAGATGGTAACCCTACTGCGGACACCAGATTGTTTGGGCCAACACATAGCCACAGTCAGTGCAGGTTTAGAACATTCATTTGTTTCCTAGCTGTGAGCCTTATATCTTTGGCACTTTTGTTGTTTGCTTGTTTCTTCTATGAATTATGTCTATTCTATCCTGACGTGACCACTTTAGGCAACTGTTACATGCAGTATGGTACATAGTTATTTCCTACAATCACAGGACATCTGGCATTGTATCATTGTTGGTCAGGTCACACCTACACACACATTAATTGTCCCTCACACAGTGGATCAGGGGGTATCCTGTTTATGTCAGTGCCTTCATCACCCTTATACTATGTGCCACTATGCAAATGTGTGCAATATATTCTCTCGCTTATTCGTGTTGGGACACGTGCATCACGGGCAGGTGTTTGATCCTGGGTAGTAGGTTCTGCATGACCATCTAGGGCTGGACAGTCTCGTGCACCACTACTGCACATTCCAACTTGTGTCCAGATATCTACAGGACTGGACTTTGTGTCTTCATACCCATTCTAATGTTTACAGAGGTTACTTATCCCATGGGGGATATCCCAGAAATTGAACAAGACCAAAACAAGACAAATACCGAACATTCTTCTGACGTTACGAAAATGTGCTGGGGGTTTTACATGCAAGGGATACATAGTTTGCAATCCTGAAACTGCCTAGGGTGACACTACCTACTACATATGCATAGTGGTCACTATGTGTAGATGTGGCTGCACCAAACCAGTAGGCCAAGTATGGCTGGATTTGGTGAACGTTCAGGTATGGGAGCGGGTTATGTGCTGTGGAGGGGATGCTGGGTAGTCGATTATGCATCTAGGTGTGTTGCATTTGATATGGCCAGTTCCATCAGGACCAATCTGTGGGTATATGCCGGTGACATGTCTATACATTTGTATCGCACATTTTAATATTCATATGTTTGTGGGATTGTGTTCTACAGTATGGCCTGTCTGGTTGTATTGCAGATGTGTATACATGTTTTTGTGTTTCTTTCTGCTTCACCCGGTGCTCCCTCATACACCTCCAGTTCACCTATTCTGCATACGACACAGTGTCGCCTTGGAGGATTATACCATTACCCACCCCCCCACACACATATTTCTGACACTCCATCATCACTGCTTTGGTTGATGGCCCATGACACGGTCAAGGTAACACATTGCATACCCTACATATGTCAGGTACCTGTATGGTTGTGTGGACTACCCTGCCATGTTTGACTTTCCACATGCTATACCTCACGCACATAGGTACACGCCCATACTTAACTTTCATGACATGGTTGGTATACCCGGGTAATACCCGTTCAACTGTGACACATCCTGACAAGTTCGGCTTGGACCACTGATGTGCGGATTTTGGCCGACTGTTCTAATCATTGGTAGGATGCCACCTTTTCCTATGTCCAGGTTGGGATATATTCCGGACACATATCCGAATGTACTGGACAACACATACCCACAGTCAACAGTACGGATAATACTGTTCCTTTCAGCCTACATGTTGCCTTATTGTTGTAGCAATTTATATGCTCCTTCTGTTTTGTTTACATACTTATTTTATTTCCTGTCACATTTGGTATGTGAAATACGGACATACCTATAGTATGTGACTATTACATGCGTTGTGGGATATAATTCGGTCATACGGTCGCTAGATATGTACATTTATCGTGTTTTTTGTTATGGACACATCAGCCCAGCTGTGTACCCTCCCTCACAATATGGGTCAGCTGGTGACCCTGACCATTGGGCTGGATGTACCTATTGGCGGCGCGCTAACATATGATGCGTTTCACTTCCACTTGGTATAACTATCTACACTGCGTTGGACTACGGGCACACGGTTTTCAATGTTATTTGTTTGCGGGATAGGGACCCGTTATTCCCTACCGTGCATTTGTGTTTGGTTCTTGATTTTGTGTTCACAGGAACTGTCTTGCATGGTTTGCATACGTTTCAGTATCCATGGACACTGACAGATGTGATTACTATTGCTTGCAAATTGTTATATGCAAGCATTTTAGTTTGCACGTCGACAGCTGACATTTCCACGCCTCCGTGCGGCACTTCGACACTCCCTATGCACTCGTGCTCCTTTCCTATGCACGTGGCTGTGGCAGCAGCGCGCCTTCATTAATATGCATTTGGCGCTACTGTGCCATCTTCATGCTGCACGGTCGGCACAAGCCTAATGCCGGCCTTGCGCCGAACTTCATGAATCCCGGGGAAAGTAAATGTCAGTGCTGAAAAGAAGCAACCACACCCCACCTATATGTCTATCAAATATGCCCACAGAAAACTCTGGCCATCTTTGTGCTGTTATAGAATTAGCAAGTGTCTGTGATGAAAGAAGAACATAGTGGATAAAGTGCTATGACTGTACACTAACCAACAATTTATATCAGAACTGATATAAACACTGAACTACATCTAAATATACAAAATCTGTGTTTAACTAACTTATCGCATGCATACAGCAGTGAAGTATTAAAACTAAAATAGTTAAAAGAGCAAAAATAATGACATATAATTCATCAGAAACTACAGACTATGCAAGAGTAGCCATCATAGTGACTACAATGTATAAAATAAATAATTCTTAATCTAATATCTATATCTACTATATGTTCCTGCATAATAATGAATTAGCATTACTTATATTGTGCAGCCATGATAATGTTGTTGACATTCATTAATTGTACATATTTTATACTGCTATAACTTAAAGGGTAAAGTATACCAGGGGTGTGGAGGATAGAAGAGGAAATGCCTATATATATCACTGGGGACTGTAAAGCAGACATAAACACTGGTGAGGCAACTTTTAATGCTCTGTCTTATATATCCATGTTTTTTTTTTTTTAGAGAGGATAGTGCTCTATTTCATTTTTTCTGGGAAGAAAGCCTGTAATGTCATTCAAAGAAAGTCTGTAATCAGCAAGGACACCAGGAAGGTAGAGAAGACAGTAAGAGGGTTTGTCTATTCTTATTTTAATGCAACAGATATTTTTTTTTCTTATAACTCTTTACTTCTTCAGTCAATTTTACATGCATAACATTTGTCAGAACAGAGATGAAGCATTCATTCTCTGTGTACAAACCAGTTCAAATGAAAGATAGAAATTACTGAACATAGTATATTTGTAGCATGCCACAGTTAGAGACTGCCAAGAAAAGACTGACATGCTGTTTATGTTTACAGCATGGTTCATCTTAAGAGAGCTAAAATGTAAAATGAAGGCTGTAACTCCTTACTAATATTAGTAGGGTCACTGAAAAACTTATGATATACGGGAAGCATGATTTCAAAAGTACCATAATTCAGTTTAAGGACAGAAAATAGACAATGTGTTAACTGAGGAATTCAGAACATCCATTCTAGTGTGCTCAACATTTCACTGAATGAAGCTGGTGGTAACCAAGCTGAACAGTGCCATTGATGATGAGACCACTCCCTGGAGAGATGTGTCAACATCTTCCTGTCTGTGGGTGTCAGGGACTAGACAATGAATAAAAAAGACTTTTGGCTTTTCTCAGTTAGGGGTCGCCACAGCGGAACTCTGGTCCGCTCATGATTGGCAGTGGATTTTTACAGTGCCGAGTTGCCAGCTCAATGCCCAACCTTCAACAAAGGCACGCCAATTCACGCTCACACCTACCTGCATGTCTTTAACGTCACCCGACTGCAGGGAGGACATGCAGACTCCACACAGAAGACACTCCAGCTGAGAATCAAATAGGAGAACCTCTTGCTGTGAGGCGACAATACTAACCGCTGCACCACTGCGGCTTACAGACTAGAAAATGAATGATAGCGATTTAACATAGGCTTCAAAACTGTGAGTACTATGGGCCTCATCATGCTATGGAATGGTGCCACACAGTAAAATGCTGAGCACTGACATACGTGGATTGTATTGATTACTACAAATCAGTGTTACAAAATGTAAGTGACTGAAGAAAGATACTTATTCAATTTTTCTGTACTACTTTTGCTTTACTTGTGTCTTCTTTTAGACACAAACCCCTCACTAGTCATTCTACTCCACTCTTCCCAATTACCAGCCCATGCCTCTCACACACACACACACACACACACACACACACACACACACACACACACACACACACACACACACACACACACACACACACACCATTAATCCTCATACCCATCCCTGCACCCACACTGTCCATTGTTGACATTTTTCACTGCTGCCCTCTCCACCTGTGTAAATGATGGCAACTGCAGCCTGTCCTCTGTATTCTGTTACCCAGGTAGCCTATGTTTGATGCACCATGTGGCCAGGCTATGTATAGTGTAGCGCAGCCAGTGTTTAAGTTTGCATACATCCTCTTTTTGTATATATACTGTTTACTCTGGCCCTTAGTTATGAATCAGACACTAACACATTTCCAGTGACACAGTATACTGTGACCATCTTTATCTGCAATAGTCCCCAGGTGTGGGAGGATGGCATAATGGTTAAGGTGTTTACCTTACAGACAAGTAGTGTAGGGTTTGATTCTCACATGGGGTAGTTGCCTAGGCTTAAAATGGCTCATAAAGGCTGGTAGCCTAGTATGAATCTCCTGTACCATGACCATCCACAGGTTCCTTATGAAGAACCTCCTCCACTACTGATTCTGGGTTTTCCTACTTCTAAATGTCTCTACCTTGCTGTAACTACTCTACATATTAACATGTTGTGTAATGCTGTACACACTAAAAATATTTTACTGCATGTTGCATTGTCATACTGCAGTGCACTGCCAGGCATATCTAAACAGCAGATGCAGGACTTCAGCAGGCTGAACACACATATTTGACAATGACTCAGGTCTGTGACAGAGCATTACTGTTGGCATTTACTGCCATGATCCGCAGGTTTCTCTAATGTGTGTCATTAGCTATGGCTACAGGACATATCTGGCATCAACAATAAGATGTCCATGTGGAAAAACAACCTGCTCAAACTATTGGTATAACTTATGTGTACCAGATTAGGAGTCATAGTTACTACCTTGCTAGGCAGAAGATACATTATATAATATACCCTGTGCATTACAGAATACATTGCAATTGATGGAGTGGAACACTTTAGAGTTGATATAATACCACTGTTCCTGCACTGCAAGTGGAGCCTTTATTGCAATATGTCTGCAGTCTATGGCCACAATACCACAGGGAACTGGGCTATGTTATAAAATGCTTGCATGGTGTTGCCACTCTCCTCTGTGGTATGTGGCAACCACATATGTTCCCCCACATGCTGCAGCATGACATGAAGAAAGCATTGGAGGATCCTTGCTAGAGATGCTTAGAATGCACTCAGTGTGCCCCCTATTGGTGACTATAATGTCCTTGTAGCTGGCATTTTCAAAGTCATCATGCCTTGGTGTCCCCAGAGATAGATATTCAACACATTCCATGCACCTGCAGATGAGGGCAACGCATCTCAACCAGCTCTTGAATGGTGCCTCTTTCCACAGTATTAATCTGGCCCACTGTTTCTGTGTCTTGAAAGGCATGGTAAGTTATACATGACTAGATGACTCAACAGTGGAGAGGATGACTACATGGTCCTCCATGAATACCAGCAGGAAGAACCACCTCTGACATATGCACATTGATTAATGTGATGGCTACTCTGTACATGTTTCCATAGTCTGACTCCATGAACTCCCAATATTTTACTGCAGTCAACAACCCTGGCAACAACATTGTTCTACTCAGAATATATACATTTATGAATCACTCCATCATATTGTTTACACTCATTTGCATCTGCTATATTTTTTTATTTTAATAGTGTCCCTCATTTCCTTGTCATTAGACCAACATTTGCAGACTGCGGCATTTTATGGCTTTCTGAAATCATACTGAGTGTGTCTCTGAATTGCCCTCACCTGACAAATGAACCCTCATGCAAAATCTGATATGCCGCTGTGAAAACTGTTTCTGAATTCCAGCCTGGTCTTCAGTCTTCTGCAATATGTAAAGCTCACTCATAGAATTTCAGTTGCACTTGTATCATATTAATGTGTTTCAGATACAAAATAATTGTTTTATGCAACAGTTATCCAAAAGTTAGAGTACAATTTTTTATCCCAAATTCTCAGGACATGTGCCATTTTTCCTGTTCCTGCACAGGACTCAACTGCAAGAACAGGGATTATCCTGCATAAACAGGGACAGCTGGTAACCTAGTTTGGGTAAGTTGAGTTAATTAAGAAAGTTAGCAATAGTTCTGTCGTATGAATTCAATTTTCATATTATATTGTAGTCTGTTTCACCTATGAAAGGAAAGGGCTGTGATATTTTACCAGATTGTATAAGTGTACTGATTAATGACCAGAACTGTTTCAGAGTTTCACTGTGGTTTTCCTGTAGACTAGTATAGTGGTTTTGTTTAGCCTTAAGGATATTATTCTTAGTTAGCATTTACAAGTGCCAATAATGCTGTAGACTGCTTGTTGTGTGGCATAATTACAACAGGGATAAATTTGCTGGGGGCTATCATTAGTATCCAGTCCAAGATGCTTTATTTTCCAATAGTCTTATCATCCTTGTGGTGTTGCTGTTCATACTGGTGATGGACTACATTAGCAAACAGGTTGGAAGGGAGGGATCAACAAGGCTGCTGTATGCAGATGATGTGGCAGTGCAGGCAGACTCTAAGCTACAACTTCACCAAAGGATAGGAGAATGGAATACAAATCTAAAGGCACATGGAATGAAACTAAGCACAGATAAGATGGTGGTAATGGCAGCAAATTGGGGAAATCAGAAGAAGCTGAAAACAGAGATAGAAGGGAAGATAGTGGAACAGGTAAACAGCTTCAAGTATCTGAGAGGGGTAGTTTAGGAGAAGGGTAGTCTGAATGAAGAGGTCAAAGCTAGAATCAGAGGGGCTGCAGCCAACTGGCAAAGAGTATCAGGTGTAGTCTATGACAAAAGAATGCCAAAAAACCTAAAAAGTAAGGTGTACAAGACAGTGGTGTGGCCAGTACTAATGTGTGGTACAGAAACCTGGGCAGTAAAGTCAGAACAGTTGAAGAAGCTAGAGATGATGGAAATGAAGTGCCTGAGAAAGGTGGTAGGATGCACACTGTGGGACAGGTGAAGAAATGAGGACATAACAGCAGAAGCCAAAGTAGCTCCAATTGCAGAAAAGATTAAGGAGAACAGATTAAGATGGTTTGGGCACATGTGTAGAAAAGCAGAAGACAATCTGCTGAGGAAGATTTGGGACAGACAGGAAGAAGGTAAGAGGAAGTGAGGACGTCCAGCAAAGAGGTGGATGGATTTTGTGAAAGAAGATCTGCAACAGTCAGGCATTAGTGTTGAAGAAGGCAGGAGTGTGGCACTGAATTGAGAGAGCTGACAACAGTTAACACGATACACTGACCCGATGTAAAAAAAATGGGGAAAAAAGGGGGCTGATGATGATGATGATTATCATTCTTGTGGTTATATGTATAGTTTTGAACCTGATATTTTCATCAGGAGCATAGATGAAGTGCAGTTAGAAGTGGGAGAACAAAAAACTGCTATACCAAGTAATGTGTGATGAGGGTCTTGGAAAGGGTCCAGTGAATGTCAGAGAGAACTTCCAAGCAAATGTAAGAGACAGGCCACATTTTTTAAGGACTTAAGGACTAAAAGATACATTCTTTGGAAAATAAAAGAGAAAATGGCAAATATGATTTCTCTGTAAAGTTACAAAAACATCCAGAATGATACTTTAATGAGAAAAAAAAGAAAGTACTTATGGTAAACGCAGACTGTCACAATTCAACCTTGACATCAGGGAAGGTAGTAGACGTCTAGAATGGCCTTCTAGTTGAAGAAGTGGAACAGATGACAAAAACTGAAGGAAATGGAGAAAAGATTAGGATGAACGACATCTGTTAGTTCTTCATACATCATCCAGATAAACTGGATAGTCCAGTTGTCTCTCCTTCTACAGACATTCTGTATATCAATTTACAGTCAAAATACACTTGCTACATTAAAAGTAGAAACTATTTGGCTCATGATAAGGTTGAAATGTATGAATTATTGTAAGTTAATGATAAATTCTAGGGGCAAGTTTGAAGCTTGTAAAACTAGCAGCACATGTAATACCATAATGGAGAGGATCCATACATAATGCAACCTCTTAGAGCAAATAATCTGTACAAACCCTAAAATGATAGGGGACAAATAGGGACAGATCTTAAATATTGCTCTTACAAACTTAGAAAGTTGCTAGAATAATCGGTTTTGCATTAACATGAATTTTCTGAAGGATGTGGATTCTTAAACTCAAATGTTTGCCATTATTTAATGACTTTAATCCTCAACTATTTGCCAGAAAAGTACAGATTTTAGGAAAAACACACCAAAAGTATGAGGCAAAAATCTGTACATTTTGCGAAACTCTGTACAGTTGAGAGGTATGATGCATGGGTATGCTAAATGAACTGAAGACATAGGGCCAGATTCACGAAGGCTTGCACGGAGTCTAAGAGTAGAGTAAGACTCCATGCAGCCAACATGTCTGCCGAGCGATCCAGGAACAGCTGGCAGGGGCGTGCAAGAGAGCTCCTAAAACGACTCTTACACAGACAGGGTTAGGTTATGCAAATTACCTCATTTGCTGCCAAAAGCTATGCAAATGAGGTAAATTTGTTATCCAGGAAACCAAAACCTGTCCGAGTAAGAGTAGTGTTATTTGTAGAAATGTACTCAGTTGTCAACTGAGTACTGTTCTGCAAATAGCAAAATGGAGCCATGACAGCTCCAAATAAAGGATGCATCCAGTTGAGGAAGCATGCCAATGGCCAAATATATGGCCACTGGCATTTTTTCTCATTGCAAAATAAAAAAAAATATATATATATTTTTTTTACCTCGATCTCCGATGTTTAAGCGTAGTGCAGTGCCGCGCAAACGTGCTGCGCTCTAAAAATTAGAAAACCAAAAAATAAAAGGTACAGATAGGGAATTTATTCAAAATATTAATCTGCCATGCAAGTGAATTGCAGGCTGAAGACAACATGACTACTGAGTAGAGGTTGCTAAGGGGGGAAGCTCAGTCTGAGAGATGTAACTAAGCATTAGTAGGCAATACTATGCAAATAAGGATAAGGATAGTGAATCCCAATATTCCCTGCTATGTGAACCATGTCCCTAGAGTGTAAGAGTAGGAAAAGGGGAGTAACAGAGTAGGAGATGAGGGACATTATGAGGGGGTATGTATGAAAAAGACTAGAAGCTTATTGGAGCAGAGTGGCATGTGATTGTTGTGAGTTACTCTGGACTAAAAGAGGTGTGTCTACAGTTGTCTAAACTGAAATCAAGAAACTGAAGGTGTACGCTGTGGCTATCACTAAAGTTTCTTGCAAAGCTGCTTACACTGTGTGCGCGTGTGTAAATCTGTCTAAGCCTGTGTGCATGTGTGTGCTCCCGTGTAAGCCTGTGCAAGGCCGTCTAAGCTAGTATACATGAATTTGTACCCGCCTAAGCCCATGTAAGCCTGTGTAAGCCTGTGTGCACGTGTGTGAGCGTGTTTGCACTTGTTTGCACAGTGCTGCCCCCTGTGGAAACAGAAATGGGAAAAGGAAGGAAAGGAAGTAGTAGGAAGTTAACCAAGGAGAACTAGCAGAGCTGCCAGGTGAAATCAATCAGAATCAGCCAGTTACACAGGCAGTACACTAGCCCAGCCCAGCCCAGCACCTAAAATTCTGCAAACAACATTCCCCCATGTTTTTCTCAGAAACACTGCAACACTGCAGTCAACAAAGAGAAGTGAAAACTTAAAAAGCTTAAACTGAGACATAAAAATGTTAGGGGCTGCCATTGCTGTTATAAGGCAACATGTGCAAGATGCTGAGGGTGGTGCCATTGTGAACGCTGCTGAGCAACCCACAGTGAGGAGACAGAGAAGAGTGTACAGACCCAGGGTAACCTACCAGGGGCTACATGAGCTGGAGATAGTGGAGCGCTATAGAGTGGACAGAGAGCTCCTGCAGCAAATTGTTGAGCTGTGCAGACCACACCTCACACACAGAACCAACAGAGGGGAGCCCATCCCAGTGGAAACCAAGGTATGTGTTGGCCTAAGAATACTAGCAACAGGTACCTTCCAGAGACCAACTGGTGATATGATGGGGATTTCACAGGCATCAGCATCAAGGGTACTGCACCAGTTCCTGAATGCCATGTCAGCACATGTCGGTGATCATGTATAGTTCCCCAATTCCCATGAGGTATTGGCCAGCAATATGCGTCTCTTCTAGCAAATAGCAGAATACCCTGAGGTAGTGGGTGCAATTGACTGCACACACATACACATCAAAGCACCAACTGGTGAGCGGGGTAGGGCCTACATCAACTGCAAGGGCTTCCACTCCATCAACTGCCAGGTCGTGTGTGATGCCCAGGGCATAATACTGAATGTGTGTGCTGGCTGCCCTGGAAGCTACCACGATTCCCATATCTGGCATCTGTCACAGCTGTACCAGACATTTGCAAATGGGGACATCCCTGATGGTCACCTAGTGGGGATGCTGGATACGCACTGGAGCCATGGCCGATGACACCCATCAGAAATGCACACACACCTGAATAAGAACTCCATAATGAGGCACACGCACAAACACGAAATGTAATCGAGTGTGTGTTTGGGATGCTCAAGTCATGGTTCCGGTGCCTGGACATATCTGGTGGAGCCTTGCAGTACTCACCAACTACATGTACCCAAATTGTCATGGTATGTGCCATGCTACACAATCTGATCCTGCGAAAACAGCTGCAGCAGGAACAGCATGGGGCAGGCCAAACAGTCCCCCACCATTGCCAAGGCCTGCACAGGCACAGCATGCCTCAGAGGAGGAACAACCTGAGCCTGCCCCAGTAGGCAGAAGGAGGCATGCCCAGTATGCCTTGTCCTTGGCAAAGAGGCAAAGCATAGCACATGCACTGGCTCAGTAGGAACCCTGGAAATGATACCTCTCACTGACTCACACATAAAATAAAAGGGTTGCCCAACTTGACACTACCTGTTTCCAAACATGTATATTGAGTGTAGTATGTGCAGCCGACATAGGCAGCCCTGCAGCACCACCTGAGGCATGATTGCCATGTTTTACGCAATATAAAGCAGTGCTAAGCAGCTTTTACCAATATGTAGTATATGTAAACAAAATTGCTTGTGCAATGTTGGCCAAGGTCGGCCAAAGCTGAGCAAAGTCAGTTAAACATGCTCATATCTGCTTTACTGTACCTTAAGCAGTCTGGTCTGGCCAGCATGAAAATAAAAAGCAGTGACAGGGCTTGAACCCAGGATACTATACATTATAGTCACAGTACTGAACCACTAAGCCATGATAGCATTACAGTGGTACAGACACAGCAGGACAATTATACACTAATGCAAACACAAAGCAATGCTGTATCATGCCCCTAATGAGGCAAATGGGTAACCTCACCCACATGCCTATGCAGACAGAGAACATCAGGCCAGGCGTTGTGATGTGGGTTGTGTAGGCTATGAAGTCGCAAGCTAATATATGTGGCAATGGATGCTAAGACCTGTAGTATACTAGTATGCCTCAAGCCTGTATGATAGGCAACAGTACAGACTGTAATGGTATCCTGTACATAGCAGTGCAAGCACAGCAAATGTGTATGTGTCAGGTGAAACTCACATCCTATGTACACCCACAGTAACAATCCAGTGTACCCACGGTTAGAAATGTACAAAGAATAGCTGTACCCCCTGTATGTAGAAATGTTGATAGATCTATGCAAAGTGTCTCATGGAAGCCCTGTAGGCACAGCATGATAGCTGTTGATCTATGACACAAAGGTGAGCCCTGCTGTAAAAATACACTTTGATTTACCATACACATATGGTATAAATGTGTATACTGTGAGTGCTCACACACTCCAACAAATGTAGTGGATTTCAATCTGCATCACACTGAAAGGTCATACTGGGCATGCTCACACAGAAACAAACGAAGCAAATGTCAGGCAAGAAGATACTGAAAGGTCATACTGGGCATGCTCACACACTTAGGCTAAATACGGATGTGATGATAAGGGATCTATGGATAAACGTGTGTAGTCATCTCTACTTCCAGAAACACATTCACAAAGTGTTCTGAAAATCCTGCTATGTGTACACACAAACTGCCAAGGTCTGTGCATGTAGGTCAAAGTAGGTTGCCACTACACAGTAGTCATCAGACCTGTCAGAGACTACCAAAACACACTTGCGAGGAATCTGATTAGGCACGTTCATCAACTAGAAAGAACAATGAAGAACCTTAACAAGAGGATTACTGGCCTCAAATAGTTGCCCCATGCAACAAGAATGAATGTAACCCAAGCTGTATCTCTGCCCAACAGACAGGTCCATGTCATGGTTACACTCAAATCTGTTCTGAGTTACAGCTCAATTGCACTAAATGGACAGAGCCAACTGATATTGGCAACATCCTGGCAGATAGGATCAGTGTTAACTTTACTCCCCTCTCACCCATGAAAGAGCACATTATAATGCAAGACTGCAAAGTTGCTGTCATTACGGCTGCACAGGTAAAAAACACTCTCCGAAGCCAGTATCACAGCAGCCATGGGACTAGATAACTTCCCAGGCTGTGTAGTATTTACTTCCCTGAAGTAAACATTAACATGGAGGTTCTGTGGCTACTGACATTTCCAGAGGACTGCAAACTAGGAGCCATCATTGTAAACACTAAAGATGTGGACATCCTACGAAAGGGCCTCACTGAGACAGATGGCTGTTGTCCAAGCCATGGGCTGTAGCTCAATGTCAAAAGGTGCATTATCATCACCTTTGTTAAAATCTCTGTAGCCAAGAACTACAACATAGGTGGTAGTATACTTCACACTTTAAGTGTGACAAGAGACCCTGGGCCACGGGTGGACAGTGGATACAACTGTGATAAGCACATTCCCACAGTAGTCAGGAAACCCTCTTATGTGGCACACCTCATCACAAAATGTGTCTCATGCAGAATAAAAGAGGACATTGTTCCCCTCTACTCACCACTCACTAGAACTATAAGAGTACAATGCCACTGTTGCTATGTACCTCACAAGACAACTACAACAACTGGAAAGCCAGCAGCAATACCTCACAAAGAGCATTATTGGCCTGAAATACATGCCATACACAGACCATCGCAGAATGCTCCATCTGTACTCCCTTGCATATCGCCTACTCATAGGTGTTCACTGCGTAACATCCAAAGCTATGTCAAACATGCAGCTGTTGGATATGATCCACGTAAAACACTCACAATCACCCTGACCTTTGGACCCAAGACCACGAGTGAAATACAAAAGGAAGTGGTGTAGCCATTTACCTTATGGATATCCACACCTCCAGGTTACTGCCACAGCATGAGGCCTTGGAGACCACGCAAGTGCAACTAACATTGGGCAAAGCTGCCCATCAGATTGTAGCCTGTTACAGATCATGTACCTTGTCTCAGGAACCTCACTCAGTATTCTGGAGAATAATGGCAAATATAAAGGTCCTATCAAACACCATTATATGAGGAGATTACAACTACCCAAACAATGAGTGGGTGAATTACTCATATACAATGTCCTTTGCCCAATGTGTCCTGCAGTTAAGAAACTCTAACACCCTGGAACAGCTGGTCAGCATGCTCACTAGAGGTGACAACATACTGGACATGATCATCATCAACATGGGGTACCAGTGTTCCACAACAGAGATAAACCCCTCGCTGGTAATATCAGATCATTAAGTAATCACACTGGACATCCACATCCCACCCCCACACCCAGTCAATGAAACCACTGTGAAGACATTTTCAAAAGCAAACAGCACACTTCCCAAGACCAAAGTGGGAAGTCCCAAAGCCCTCTTGCTATAGGATAATGGTATACAATCTGCCAAATCATTTACAAGTGCATCCTATGAGCGTCTACAGGGATGCATGGATCGAGACATCACAAATAAAAGCAAGATGCACTCCTCCAAAAATAAGAAAACAATCTGGTGGTCGTTGCCCATAAATAAGCTAGACAACAGAAGGAGGAAACTAACACCTGATAGAGCCAATTTCACTAAAGGAAAGGCATCACTGATCATTATTAGGATGAAACAATGATCGCTCATAAAATAATCCAAGCACAGTTTCTAAAGACAAACTGCCAAGGAATGTAAGAATAACAACCACAAAGCCTTCTTCTTCACCTTGTTAAAGGCATAGCCTGGCTCCCAAACCTAGTTGACTTATTTAAAACAGTTACCATGAACATAGATGGAGGTGAAAGTAGTCCACACAGTGCACCTGTACCTCACTAAGGGCTTACCACACCATTCCCCACTCCGTCATCATGGACAAGTGTACCAGCTTGAACATGAACAGCTATGTCACAGGATGGATGGCCAAGTGGCTCACAGATCAAACACACATGTTCATAGTTGTGGGTGCCATGTCCAACTCTAAGCCAGTCACACATGGCATCACACAGGTCTTGGTCCTGGGACCTCACCTGTTCAGTCGATACTGCTCAGAGGTACAGGCAAGCATGGCAAGTGTAAGGCTGAACAGATTTGCAGATGACTGGAAACTGTGGTCCATAATTGACTGTACAGTTGACACAGACATCCTCCAGAAGTGTCTTACAGAGACAGATACCTGGTGTCAAAACAATGCCCTCAAGCTGAATGGCAAAGAATGCACAGTCATCCCCTTTGGGTAATACAAAGTGCACACAAATGACCACATAGGTGGTAATCCAGCATGTACGGAGAAAGTAGTTATGGCCCTGGGGACACAGGTAGATAGCAAACTCACCTTTGATGATCACATGGCCAAAGTGTTTAGACATTCATTCAATGTAGGCCAACTAATGTCACCTAATGTAACACACTTCGTATAGTCTGATGATGTTACCATCCTACAAATATACCTATGGAAAAGAAAACCCCCAGTAATATGTATAGTGTGTCTTGTTAATGCGTACTCCTTTAGTATCATGAAGTAGTCAGATAGGGGTTTGAATGCTGCACTTGGCAACTGTGTGTGTTCTCCTTGCGAAAGAACAACCTTTTAGGAGAGTAGTGAAACACCTCAAAAGTGGTAATGTAACCTTTGTCAAGTCTGATGATGTCAGCATCTTACAAGTATACCTGTGTAAAATCAAGCTCCCACTAATCTGTATAGCATGTTGTGTTAATGCGTATTCCTCTAATATCATTAATTAGTAAGATAGGAGTTTTAATCCTGCACTGGGCAACTGTGTGTGTGTGTGTTCCTTTTGGGAAAGAATAACCTTTTAGGAAAGTAGTGAAACACCTCAAAAGTGGTAGTGTAACCTTTGTCAAGTCTGATGATGTCAGCATCCTACAAGTATACCTGTGTAAAAGACTCCTCCCACTAATGTGTATAGCGCATTGTGTTAATGCGTACTCCTCTAGTATCATTAAGTAGTTAGGTAGGGGTTTGAATCCTGCACCGGGCAACTGTGTGTTTGTGTGTGTTTCCCTTGGGAAAGAACAACCTTTTAGGAGAGTAGTGAAACACCTCAAAAGTGGTAATAGTAAGTTTGCCGAATTCTCGGACTTAAAGGGTGTCTTCAACATACCATTTAAATGTACCTTTAGAAAGGGGAAAAGCATAAAAAATGCATTAGAAAGGAAAAAAACCAAGTGGCATTATCAGGGAAGGCAGGGTTGGTACCTACAAGTGTGGTAGATGCAATCAGTGTCCTTTCGTGGCATCGAAGGATTTAGTCTATCTCAAGAGTAGGGATATTTTAATTTCCAGTAAACATTTTGCTAACTGCCAAACGAAGGGTATAGTTTATCTAGCTATTTGTTTAAAGTGTGAGGCATTTTATGTTGGTAAATCCGAGAGAAAATTAAGGAATAGGATTTACGAACATTGTTATGATATCAAAAACCAAAATGGAAATAATGCCTTGTACAGGCACACATTAAAGTGTGATGGAGCTGCTTACACTTTTTTTGTGTTAGATGTGGTAGAATTGGACCCGAGGGGTGGCCTATGGGAAACCTCGATTGAATACAAAGAACTGTTATGGCAACTGGATTTAGAAGGGAGTAAATTTACTGGGCTAAATGAGACCATATCTATAGCCCCAGTTTTAAAGATGAGAGCTAATAAACTATAACAATAAATAATGTGCGTCCTATAGTGGGCTGACCAACCTGACCACAAAATAACTCAACTTGTTTACCTGTAACATAACAACCTTTTGTAAAACTTCTTATTACCCTATTTATAGATAAAAATTCTCAAATGAAAATGTATTGCTGACTTAAAAGTGTATAATTAATTGTTTATTAAGTAGCAATACAAAATATGTCCTATAGTTGGCACTATTAGTATTAGAATTGGATATGCTTTTTTGAAGACATTTATCATGACAGTTTTTAAAGTTGTAAAGTGAGTGTTCTGAGCTATATATTTAACTTTGATATTAACTTTGATATGAATATATTTATTTTAACAAGGTTTTTAAAGAATTCAAAATTTTTAAATTTTTAACTCTGTGTGTTTTTAATTAAAAAGAACTAATAGAAAGAAGTTAGTAGTTAAGCTGTACCCAGGAAATCCATATAAGGTATGGGCACTTTTAATTGTATAATTGGGCAATTAATTTGTGAATTATGTGTTGATTTTCAACGTAGAGAGTATATAAAAGCTTCATGAAACTTCAGTGTGTATCTAGTTTCATCGGAAGAAGTTTCTGAAACGAAAACGCAGTGGACTTTATTGGCGTTTATGCTCTTTGTGTTGCTGCTGTTGCTGTGGTTTTGTGCTCCTGGATGGCGTGTTATTTACCTGTGGTGGAACATTAAAATATTTTAAAAGAAGAACGGAGGTCGCCTTATTTCCTCGACAAGTATATTTTTTGGGTAGAGTAGTGAAACACCTCAAAAGTGGTAATGTAACCTTTGTCAAGTCTGATGATGTCAGCATCCTACAAATATACCTGCGGAAACAAATGCCCCGAGTAATCCGTATAGTGTGTTGTGTTAATGCATAATCCTCTAGTATCATGAAGTAGTTAGGTAGGGGTTTGAATCCTGCACCAAGCAACTGTGTGTGTATTCCTCTTGGGAAAAAATAACCTTTTAGGAGAGTAGTGAAACACCTCAAAAGTGGTAATCTAACCTTTGTCAAGTCTGATGATGTCATCATCCTACAAATATACCTGTGGAAAAGAGAACTGCCAGTAATGTGCATAGAGTGTTGTGTTAATGCGTACTTCTCTAGTATCATGAAGTAGGTAGGGGATTGAATCCTGCACTTGGTGAGTGTGTGAGCAGTATGGGTGTGACACTGTTGGTCAATGTGGTGTGGATTTTGCTTTTACCACTGTATGACATATCAGTATGCATTGCACATGTGAGCTAGCTGTGTGTCAAATACATATCTGTACATGTTACCTCAATGATTGCATGTGTGGGAACCCTGCTTTCTCCAAGAACACAGCTGTCATCCTTGCCAGACTGTGCTGCTGCTTCTCAGACCTTAGGTCACATCTGTATGCTTGTGACAAGGCCAGCCACTGCAGTGATCCCTGGCCTAGGTCATCTGTGTTACACAAAGTCATTACGATTCCTATTGGAATGTGTGAGTGAGGGTCTATGGCCGAGGTATATGTCAGACCTGTTCAAACGCAGCAAAGTCTGTCCATGATGACTATTCATAGGTGTAGAACAAACTGTGAATATGCATGCAGACCCCTTATTGCTTATGTGATCCACCAAGGGATTCCAGAATACCTTTGGAAATGTGATTAACAAGGGAGAGATGACATAACACATGGTTGCATGTACACATCGGTACCTGTTCATCATGCTGGTGGCTACTACCTATGTGGTACTGTGGAGATAATATGTTCCTTATAGGTGGATGACAATGCTTAGTTTGGCTTATAGATTTACAGCATGGGCTTGACAACAGGCATCTGTCTGTATGATACCCTTGTGGAGTATGTGTGTGTCATCTGGAGAATGCATTATAGGCCACAGTATGCATTACCAGACGTGGACGGACATATCTCTACTGTGATTGCTTGTACCTAAGAGAGCTATATGGCAAACAGGAGTCGTCTCAGTAATGGGTGCAGGTGAATACCAGTGGTTACTGGCATTGTATAGTACCTGAAGGATCCAAATGTTGCTGTGTGTCCTACATCTGTGTGTCGGTTGTCAAGACATCATCTAACAATTGGTTATGGTCAGGCTGTTGAAGTGATGTATACCACCAGAATGCAAAACAATGACAGATAGTAACAGTATCACCCACAGCACGGTGTCAAACCATGTCATACACACATGTGTAGTCAGGTTCCAGAATGTGTGTAATACAATGCATACTGGCCACCAATAGTAACTATGGAGTGTTACTGCGTAATACAGAGCATGTCACCCTGGCCATGTGTCCACTATGCACGTACATGCAGACAGTGCACCTCAACCATGTTCACAACTGTACACCTGAAAATCTGTGCTACACACATCCCACACATACTGTCCACTCCCTAACACATGCTGCCAATATTGCACACATCAGCCAAGTGGTACATGGCCAGAAAATACACAATTGGAACCAACACTGGTGTAAACAACACTACAATGACAATCATAGCTTTAATGCATCATGCCTGCTCAGCTACACCTTCAAGCATATCATTACACTCTACAGCTGACAACATGCTAACATTGCTATACTGCTATATAGACACCCTGTGCATCAGCACCATGGTAGCCTGTTCCTGCATCGATGTTACAGATGACAGGAGGCAGCACAGGTTTCATCATATGCACAGGGTTTGTTGTTGGTTCGCCAGAGGCCTACAGTAAGCCATCCAATTGACATGTATGTGTGTGTGTGTGTGTGTGTGTGTGTGTGTGTGTGTGTGTGTGTGTGTGTGTGTGTGTGTGTGTGTGTGTGTGAGGGGCATGAATACTGTAATGGGCCAATGTTGTTGTAAAGTGTGTGGGTATGTGTTAGCCATAGGTGTCTGGAGTATGTGTGTGTGGCTGCATGCACACAGTTCCACCATGTGGCTGCCACATATGGGTATTTGTGGGACAGCCACAGACTGTACCTGCGAGGCTTTACAGCTCACCATCTCTGGCCATGGATACGGTACCTGTGCCTGGCAGGGGTGCTACTGACACTATCAGGTACTAAGCCAGACTGGGTACTATCCCCAGAGGTGGATGGATGCACACTGGACACAGGTCCCTGCTGGGATTGTCCAGAGCCACGTGCAAGTGGTCTTCTAGAACAGTCTATGGACAGCCCACCCCCAACATTGCTGGGGCTGGTACAGGCACTACAGGAGCAGCTGTGGCTTGAGGGACGTCCACGGCGACTGCCAGCTGCTGATGTTGCTGGCATACGTCCACATCCACGTCTCAACCGTCCTGCACTGTCCTGACACATGGACATGACACTGCGGAATATATCTAATGTCTCTCCCCAACGTCTATCAGTGACCTCAGTGTAATGTCGGATGGCACCTGCTAGGTCACGGATACTGTCAATGACAGCAGTGTTATGGGCCCTCTGTGCCCTTAGTCCCTGTCTGGTGTACCTTTCCATACGTGCCTGTGCTTTCATGACAGCCTGGAACATGTGTAACATTGTCAGACCTGTGGCACATCTGCCAGTGGCATGATGAGCAGCAGTGCTCCTACGAGAACCCCTTGACATCTGCCTATGTGGTACCATTCCAGACATCTGGGTATGGCTGCTGTGTTGGGATGCATGTGCCATGGATACCACACTGTCCTGGCCAATGCCAACAGTACGCTGTCCCTCAGCTATGGGCAGTGGTGATGGATGTATTGGCAGTATGACTCTATGCATGGATGGGGTGGACAGCTTTGTACTGTCAATTGGTGGCCCAATGACAGACCCTGGCAAACACGCCTGTGCCTCAGCACACCTATCTTCATTATCACTATGTGGCTCAGTGACATCAGTTTCCCTGCTGCAGTGAACCAGCCCTAACACAGCACCTGTGGGAGGGAGACAGGAAACACACTTTATGACCTGTACATGATGTTGGCACACATGAACACATGAACACATGCACACATGCACACATGCACACATGAACACATGAGCACATGAACACATGCACACATGAATACATGCACACATGAACACATGCACACATGCACACATGAACACATGCACACAAATACACTCCTCACTACAGCAGATACCCACACACACCACCAGCAATCCAAAACGTACTTAATAGTGGTTGAAGGTGGGTTACAGTATCAAAAGGCAAACAGTCATATCACACATGTCAGCATGCAGAAAGTTTGTTGCTCAAGACCATGCAGTGCAAGTGTAGACAGCCCGTGTTAATAACAGTATACATGGCTTTGATGCATGTGTGCTGTTGCTCAGTGATTGGCCTCACAGCCACTCATTACATGGGTTTGTAAGGTGCCCAATAGGGAGCATTGACTAACATGAATGTGTTATGTGTTGAAGAGTGTCGCACAGCCCAGTAATAGGCCTCTACCCCTCAGGTATATTATGTGTGCTGTGTGGATGACATGTGGGATACTGAAGTGTGACCTTACAGTGGGTGTCTGGATATGCTATGTGTAGCATGTTAAGGTGTACTGCGTATGACAAAGTCGTGTATGTTGTGTACATGTGTATCAACTATGCCTATCCAATGTCCAGTATGGTGTTGCTCAATTGTGTGTGCTGCTCTGTGTATTTCATGTGATTAAGGCAGCTACTGTCATTACTGAGATGTGCATAGTCAAACAGCAAACATGCACAGCATGCATTATGCGTAGGTGTGTTACATGTACATGGCCTATACCTCACCTATGACATGGACATTTCATTAGCAATATTAAAATTATAACACACTCACCAGCATCGACCGGCTGCCTTGCTGTCACACCAGAGGGACCTACAAGAATATGAGACAGTTTGTCAGTGGCCACAACTGTGCCATTGCTACTGTCTGTTTGCTAAACTACAGTAGTACAACAGTCGACAGTCACAGGCATACAGATTATATTCCAAATATCAGTATTGCACAACACTATGCAGCACAACTGCTAAACACACAGTACACATGTCACATATGCATAATCTACCAATACAGATAACAGTAGTCTACAGATAGGTCATGTTACCTGCACGCTCCATGTCAACATGCTGGGTGGCTTCGGCCTCCATGATGACACATGTCAGTTGCTGTTCCTGTGGTTGGTCAGGAGCCACCACACTTAGGAGCAGCTCCTCCAATCTGGTGAGGGGGGATGAATGGCAACCCCACCACCTGTGGCAAGCTGTTGTCGACGGATATCAGACGCATGCTGACGGACATGTCTAATTAAATCACTGCAGTGGTGGCGTACCTGCTCATATGTCCGGTTACGCATGCCTATGTCATTTACCCAATGAAAGAGATCTTGCCACAGTGCAGTCCGCACATGCTGGTCCTGGCTGGTTCTAGAGAAGAGCAGGGTGTAGTGCTGCACAAGGCTGTTGTGTATTTCCGCCTCCTCTGCAGCTGTATAACGCAGGTTTCTTTGCTTAGGGGACATACCCCTGGAAGACAATTAAACAAGATGCGTGAGCAAGTCAAGTGGCACACTTAACATCCTAAAGTACAGATATCAATTACCTGTCATATTTCGCATCCGATTGGTTGTCAGAGGATAGACATGTTCAATACCACATATTAGTGCTCAGGCCACAGCTGGCTGACAGTGCCTGCCATGCTCTATATATCAAACCATGTTCTGCACAGCAGCAAAGAGAAGCCAATATGTAAGACTATACACCAGTACATGGCACACTGTATGTGACACAATGCACCACCTAGCCACAGGAGGTATATATCAAGCTAATGCATAAAGAAAGATGTCATCCATTGCAATGAATGTAAAGTACAGTTACAGTATTACCAGTATACCACAGTAGTCTGTGATGCCAAACCCCTGCCTAACATATGTGCACAGTTGTTGATATAGGTGGCATACTGCTGTACTAGACTATACATGTTGCTAGAGACACACATATACCCTGTAACACAGATATGATTGAGGGCATGGTACAGGCATAATTACACACACATCAGACATACATACAACACACAAATGTATGCCAACCCAGATGAGCTTTACCTGTGTACCATACAGTACTGTGTGTCACTACTTACAAAACCGTATGCCTGAGGTATGTAATCTGTGAGGACTACAGGGAACACACAAAACAGTGTTTCCAAGCAATGTGAACATACTGTACTGTTTAGGCCTACAGCTTCAGGTAGTACTACAGTTCATATGGGAGTTGGATTCACCAGCAGTACCACTCACTAAGCATACATGTATTGCTTTAGCTACAATGGGACACCACAGTCGACAACAAAGGACTACGTCACACTGTATGCCATACTACTTTTTCTGCCTAGCAGTAGCATACACATCTTTTGCTGGGATCACAGCTAGGACACAAACTACAATGACAGAAACAATTTCACACTAAGCTATCACACCTTTACAGACCTTGCACACATTCACCAACACATTCACCATCACACTCAGTCAACCTCATATAGCAATTACTGCACTAAGTACATGTGTGTGTGCATCATGTCATGGGTAGGTAATACGCTATTGGCCCTAGGGCCTACAGCAGCCTAGCCATACACTACCCTGGCCTTTGACACACATGTAATTTAATTTCACTTGCCCCTGTTAACCAGAGCCACAGAGGTGATTCCTGGGGTGTATTTCCTATCTCCCAAACAATCATCAGGAGTATTTATGACAACTGCTAATAAGGAGCTTTGTTTGCTATTGATAGGTGGTTTGTTCCAGAGTATGGCATGTCTCTGAGTTAGGACTCTATCCCTCCAGCGTGTGTTGTTTAGTGATCTGACAAGGTTTAGGGCCCTAGAGCGTGTATCTGGGAGGGATTGTAACATATTTACGTGGAGGATGTCCAACAGCTATGGGTGTGACATAGCTCTGTATGTTAAGCGGAGGTCACCTTTGGGTAGGCGGTATGCAACACAGTGTAGCTGTGGTTTTGTGAGTTGATCTGCATAGAGCATCTGTTTGAGGCCAGTATTACTCTTTGTGAGGTATGTCTGTGGCCTTTCCAGTTGCTGTAGTTGGCATTGTACTCTCTAATGGGTTTTAAGTGTGATGAGTAGAGGGGAACACTGACCTATATTTCCCTAGATGACACACATTTTGTGATGAAGTGTACTACGTAGAAAGAGTACATGACTAGTGTGGCACTGTGATTATTAAAGGGGAGGCTACAGTCCACCTGTGTCCCATGTTCCCTTATCACTCCTTCGATGTTAGGTAGACTACCACCTATGTGGTAGTTAATGGGTACAGTGTTCTGGCAAGAAGGGATGGCACTGCAGTGTCAACAGTGAGCTTCAGTCCATACCTTGGTCGCCAGGCATCTG
Organism: Protopterus annectens; assembly: GCF_019279795.1. NCBI lineage: Eukaryota > Metazoa > Chordata > Ceratodontiformes > Protopteridae > Protopterus > Protopterus annectens. The sequence goes on along the minus strand of NC_056730.1, from coordinate 697,761,508 downwards.
TCGCAGTAATTATGCCCCATGTCTCTCTCCCTCTCTCTATATATATGTATATATCTATATATATATATATATATATATATATATATATATATATATATATATAGCTAGATATCTATATCTATATATATATATATATATATATATATATATATATATATATACATACACATACATACACACATACATATAAACATCCATTGCTGTATATATAGAGATGTACATATAGGCACATATACAGTCCACTATTCATGGTGGGAATATCAATTATGTGACAGTTGTGAGATATACAGTTATGTAATAATATTGCACAGTGTTGTGCAGACTGCATTGAAGGTGTCCTCAGCCCATGTAGCTTTAGCAGGCCTCACTGGCTGCAACACTGCAAAACTGACAGAGCATACCCACAGCATTTAACCACCATATGTCATATACCAGCACTGCATGCTGTTTTCTTTGCCACACACTACAACCTACATAGAAATATACACATAACAACCTTCAACAACATATATATATATATATATATATATATATATATATATATATATATATATATATATATAAACATATACACACCCTTCACAAACAGTTGCAGTATGTCCCTTGCCATATGCACATGTACAGATACATATAGATACGTACTGCTGCCACATATGGATGATTCACAGTATGTAGAGTACTCTTCATAAACATCTACTACATGCCAGCAAATACATATGTGTTACATACCTTTTCTTTGTATTGCTCTGTTCCGTCTGTTTTTAAAGGAAATCATTTTTTTTAATTTTTTTTCTCTGTCTGTTGCTGTTGCTCTTTCTTTTTCTGTGTCTCTCTGTTTCTCTGTCTCTTTGTCTGTCTTTGTCTGTGTCTGTGTCTCTGCCTCTGTCTCTGTCTCTGTCTCTCTCTCTTGCTCTCGCTCTCTCTCTCTTGCTGCAATGAGATCATTGCATGTGTGGACAGCAAGTACAGCCTGCTTTTCTAGGTATCTGCACATGTGCATGTGATGGTCTCTGCATCAGTTGGTACCCACCATTTACTAATTGCATGCAGCCTGCTGTGTGGTAATTGCAGTACTCACTGTCATAGCAGCCCACTGCTATAAAATGCTAGGTTAGGTAGGTGTAGCCCTTTCAGCTTTCCAAAGTGGGGCCCATGCTTGTTTGCTGTGGACACCGTTGTGTCAGTCAGAAGGTTGGTATACTTCTTATATCTGAAGCTAGGGTTGTAGCCAGTGATTTGCATGTTGTACTCAAACCTGAATGTTGCTGCTTCTAGTACACACTTGTCAGTGTAGAATTTTACTCACCCTCCAAATGCTTACACAAGATACATGGGAGTATGTACTTTCTTTTCTAATTAGACAATTAACTGCCATACAAAAGTAGTTATTGCAATGTATTCCTCTGGCACATGAACTGTTTGTGAACTACTATACTGTAAATATTAATTACCTCACTTCTGAACAGTTTGTTGTTTATTTGTGTTGACATTAGCACAGGCTGCGCAAGACAACTGGACACATTTCAGTACTGAGTATGCCTACCTACATCCTTGGTAGAGCCTGAATACACAGGTATATTGTTCTTTTGGGTAGGGGTGCAGAAGTACAGAGAGCATTATGTATTATTGTGTGATGTTTATCTTGCTGAACATACAGGGTTGCTGTGTACCTGTTAGTCTAACAAGGCAAGTAGTCTATCTGCGTAGCTCCCACTTGTGGACATATCCAGATGGTAGCCAGGGTTAGCCTATTATTCTTTGTCTGTGCATCACATCGGTGTTTTCTGTACTGGAACAATGGCATTGTCACAGTTGGTTGCTACCAGTACATGGCTACATCCTTTGATATTTCTGTGTTGTACTCCTACATAAGGGTATGCTTATGGGACTCATTCCAAAGCTAATTGCAGAGTGTGTAACAGCAGAAAAGCTGAAATGCCTGCGTGTTTCTGCCTCTGCCAGGCCTCTGCTACACTAAGGTATATATTTGAACAGCCTCAGGGAAAGGTACATATAAGTGAAGTACACCTGTAATATATTACAGACATTAAGTTGAGACTGTGAGAGAATCAGAGTATATGTATTAATACACCTTTTCTGACGTGCATGCAGTGTGTACTTTTTTCTTACTTATTGACATTATTCATTAAGTGTAATTCTCCACTTTTCAGCCTAACGTGAGTACTTTTCAGAGGGGTTCTGAGGGACACAGCTAACATTTGTTTACGAATCATGGACATCCCTGAAAAGCAGTCACAGTTGGGAAGTATGGCCTCTGCCCTATTCAAATATGCCAGTGTTTATCCTGCTCTGATATTGTGTGGGGTTTGTAAAGTGCTACTGTATCCTTATTTCCTGCTAGAATGGCTGGTTCTCTTTTCACAGTCATGTCATGCTATTCCACAACAACTGCTGGTAAAGATCCACAGAACAAGATTTGTGTTATGGCATTCCTATTTTCCATTTACATTCACTCATTGTAATGCATGATACATCTATTACAGCACCAACTTGTTGTATGTCTACTGTGGCTTAGTGGTACTTCCTGCAGTGTAGTGTGTTCAAGGTCTGGGGGTCGAGACTGACAGAAGTGCTTTATTTTGCTGCTCAGCAGAACGACGGCCCTGCCATGCAGAGTGACTAAGGCACTTTTAAGCAGTTGTAAGCGGGTTTGCGCGGGTTTGTGTGAAGCTTAGCAATACTTAGCTAAGCGCACACATACGTACACTTACTCAAACCAGCTAACTACTGCTTAAAAGTACTTACTCCCGCTAACCCCCGCACTAATTTCTTTGAAAGAAAAGAAAATGGGGAGACAGGAAAGTGGTGAAAAAGGGGGCACAAAGAGGACAGTAGGGAAACCAGCTCGGGATGTGCAGGATGGGTGTAGGGAAGGTCCATAGCTGCCCATTTCTTTACCAGCAACAGCTGTGCATATGTTAGAAATTTGGAGTGAAATTTGAAACCTTCCACCCCTGAGAGAGGGGTGAGGACAACAAAGTATGTTGTACTGCCATTTATAATTATCAGTTTACATGTCCAGCGGACATGTGTGCGAAATGGGCAGCTATGTATGGGGCGTAATTTTTTTGTGGGAACAGATTGCCCTTTTTCTTTTTCAGGTGAGAGTGGAATGTGAGGTAGAGGAAGTAGGTATATTTGGGAAGGTAGGTTGGGGAGGTAAACAGACAAGGCAAACAAGATGCATACAGGGGCAGAATATGACACATGGGGTGGGTGAACACAATTGACGGAGATGGATGTTTGGAAATTGCAAGCCCACAGATGGTAACAGTGGAACTGAGATCCCCACCCATGGGCAGTCACCACTGCACCTTCACAGCCCCGAGGGTGGCTGTGCTGGGGGCTGTGTAGGAGGGGCAGGCTCACCCGTGAGTCGCGCCACTCTCGCCTCGAGCTGGCGTAGGGGATCAGCGACTGAACGCTGGATCTCCCTATGCACCACAGCCCGGACCCTTCACAGGGTGACAGGTGCCCTTCTCCACCCACGCTTGCACGGGGGGATGAGCCCCATCCCCTGCAGCGCTTCCACCCAAAGGTGGCACAGGACCAATGGAGGAGGGGACCCCGGGATGGGCACTGGACCTGCTGGTGCCAGGTGCAATCGCCAGCTGAGGAGGGACAGGTGGGTCCGCTGGGACCGGCCTTCCCATACGTTCTGTGTTTAGGTGTGTTTAATTACAACATAGACAACAGCATTCCAAATTAGTTGTAACAGCATGCAGTAATATTCCCATTAACCCAACACACCAGGGTTCCAACAGTTGAACAGCAAACATAACACATGCATATATTGAATGACAGTGGACATTCCAACAGCATGCAGGGATGATTGGTAGCAACAGGCCACCAAGATTGTGGTGTTTGAACAGGGCACATGCATCAAAGTAAATGCAGATATTTATAGAACAATAGGACATATGTTCCAACAAATGTTTTGAGATTAGACATACCCATTGAGGTGTGGAATTGCATTGTTAATGCACATACAGTAGGGTGTAAAATGATACCTCCATTAACATCTTATAAGTACTTTTAGTCTACACTACATTCCTATTGACTGCAGGTGTATATCCCCTACCTGTATTATTACACTAGGCAACATGCATTAGGTTGTGTAATGGGTTTTGCTAGTTCATTATATACCTGACCTATATCTGACTTACTAACTGTCCAAGATGCAGATGTTACTGCTACATAGTTATATATTTTATTTATATTTATATATCTACATATCTGGATGTGTTCACGTGACATTTTCAGTTAAATTTCTACAGAGCCCTACATTTCATGTAGCACACTCACTTTTCTGGGGAACACATTAACAAGCTACTCGTGTGCCAGATTTACCTATGCATGCCAGCCATTAACCAACTGTTGAGGACTGTATATATGCTTCACAGCTACTGGCACTTCCTTCATCCACTTTATATGGGACTGCCCAACTCTGGGTTGACAGCACTTAATACAACAGTACTATTTATATAATGCAAGGGTACAACAACATTTCAAAGTAAGTGACACAGACACAGTCCAAGTATTATACCTTTATTAATTACATTACACACTTTTCTACAGGCTGTCTCATTTATTTGATATTACAGTGCATACAGAAGACTTATTCAAGATGTAGTATACCTTTATTAATAGGTTACAACACTCTTTTTCAGGCTCGCTCACTTATTTTATATAACAGCACATGCAGAGATATTATTCCGGACTTGTTTTACCTTTATTAATGGGTTACTACACTCTTTTTTTGGCTCTCTGACTTATTTTATATAACAGTACATGCAGAGAAATTATTCAGGGCATTTTATGGCTTTATTATTGGGCTACAGCACTTTTTTCAGGCTCTCTCACCTATTTTATATAACAATACATGCAGAATAATTACTAATCTGCTTGGTGGTGCAGCCTTAGCAGCCTATCTGCATAGGCTTGCTGATTCGCAGCACGGACACCTGCAGCTGTGAAGTAAATGAAGGGATATTGCGACATACCTATCCATTATATAGACTAAATTAGCATCTCTTACATACTTCATTCCATGGCTACCTACTCAGTAGTGGGGCATCTTGCATGCCACAGGCCTCCTGTATCCATCGGTTCAGTAGGTCCTGCTTCCGTCTCTTCAGGTATGCATGGTGGTGACGGACCTGCTCACCAGTCTGAGGGACACCTGTGGCACTGGTGAGATCATGAGCTAACCAGTTCCAAGCCTCTGCTTTATACTCCATCCCTTGGAACTGGCCCTGCAGGAGTCTTGACTCATGACGGTGGACAAGGAGCCAAACCATGTATTTTGACTCCTCGATGCCCCAACATTGTGCTCGAAAGCGAGTACCCTCTCCAGCACCAGCCATTCTGACTGCAGATGAGAGCTACAATCAGTTATGGTGAGTATTCCCACCTATGGAGCTTAAATATGCTGCATTTCCCGCACTTATTTGTGATTGGCCATTTTTGAAAATTCTCGGCTAACTGCAAACCTGCTTAGCAATGGTTAATCTTCCATTTATAAGTATATGTATGTTAACAGTGCATGTTTATGCTAAGCTGTCATGGCTTAGTGGTTCAGTACTTTGATTATGGTGCACAGTGTCCCGGGTTTTAACCTTGTTGCTGCTTTTTATTTTACTACTGTCCAGACAGGCTAGGGGGTGTGGCTGTGTTTAGGCAACTTTGCTGTACGTTGCTCCACGTTGCCCTACGGTGCACTGGTTAGCACGGTGCGCAGCTCCGCACAAACCTATTGCGCTGGGTAAAGCGCTGCTTAGCTATGGGCAATTATATTGCGCTAGGTAAAGCCCTGCTTAGCTATGGGCAATTATATTGCACTAGGTAAAGCGCTGCTTAGCTATGGGCAATTATATTGCACTAGGTAAAGCGCTGCTTAGCTATGGGCAATTATATGTTAATATCCTTAATGCTGCTCACCTTCGTATATTTATATATATACATTTTCTTCACTAATACATAGGCCATTTCAATGCTTTTTACTAAAATTTCATTTGTATATGTCAGGAATTATTTTGTATACTAATTTAAAACATAAAATAGGCAGGGGAGTGGTGGGACTAGAACCAGCAATTCCTCTTCTTTGTGCGAACACTCTACCACTACGCTATTGCACTTGATTTGCATAAACATTTCTTATTATGCTCTTCGATGTTGAAATTGCTAACTGCAGCTAAGCAATGGGCACACCCGTGCAAACACGCGCAAATACGGGCAGCTATATCGGGAATTAAAAAAAAAAAAATTAGTTTACATTTTACATTTACAAAGGGGTTTAGTATGTGGGGATGTGTACTGTTTGCTATGTGTACATTTCAGCGGACTCGCTCATTGCATTTGTCTTTTTCACTTTATATGGTTGCAGGGGCGTGGATATTTGGCCTGCTCGGCAGTCCGACACGCCCCCTGCAGTCTTACACGCTCCGTGTAAGCCTTCCAGTTGAGTCAGCGCCCTCATGCATATGCATTATGCACTGACGTCATAGTCTTAAATGGCAGTCTCCGAGTAAGACTTGGTTAGTCTTACTCGGAGGATTACTGAATCCTTGGCCATAGTCTTCAAGAACTGTGTACAGACAGCACAAATCCATACCAGAAATTAAGTCAACAGCACACTTACATAAAAACAACAAACATTGTTGGAGTTGTGGCTTTGTCCTACAACTCCCTGCACACACACATACACACACACACACACACACACACACACACACACACACACACACACACACACACACACACACACACACAGGCACACATGCACATGCACATGCACAGATATGGGTGTCTATTCCTTTGGCATTCAGAAGATCTTTAATTTATATCATAAATGCTATTATTCATGAAAGGATGGATATAAACCACATTCAACATTAGTAGCCTTTTGCTTCAAAGAAAATCTCTAATATGATTTACAGATGGGTCCTGGGATGGCTCACTACTTCAATCCTTGAAATATTTCCAAGTTGGACAGCTACCACTGTTTGTGATTTCTTTCACTTTCCTTCCATCCATTCATTAATGTTGTGTGAATCATACATAAAATGAGAATTTAATCAGTCTGCCAGCCAGTGAAGAGAGTTTAGGGTGTGAGCTGTAGTTTCTGTGGTACAAGGTTTGATTTCATCAGCCCTCATTTGCCTACAATATGACTTTGAGTAAGTAACTTAACCAGACATTATTCCTGAATCCCCCTGAAAATGAACTGTCTGTCCAGTGGACCTACCTCGTTAACAAATTAGTATTATTATTATGTTTCGATATTTGGTTGAATGTGATTGCTGGGATCCCTTGTATAAGTATGAGACCCAATATTTTGATTATCGCAATAACAAAAGATACAGCAAGCTGCAACAGTAAAACAATGGATCATTAAATTAACTGTTAAGATGTTAAAGAGTTTTTGTAGGGGACAAGACCCCCTGCAGTGCTCTATACTCAAATTAATCATAAATAATAACTCAAGGTAAGTTTTTCCTTGTAGTAGAGGGAGTTCTTTGAGGTACTTCAACCTTGGACTTAGCATATATTCCCCAATTATGCTTGCAAAGTCTTGTAATTATGGATTACAAACAATGTTCTAAGAATTACAGTGGCAACACTGTTCAAAAGGAACCTAGATAAGTGGATGGGGCATCGTAAATTCCTACCGGGGATAGCGCCCACAACCCTCATGAACATGGACAGTCATTAATAAATACAATCCTGTGTATTGACTAGAGTATCTATGGTATTATATTGGGATGCAATGGCTAGGCTTGAATGACCTCTAGGTCGATAGCCTAGTAACCTCATATGATCTATGATCCTATGAACCTGACTACTGAAGTACTTCTACAAGTCAGCGACCTTAGAATTAGAATTGGGAATTGGGCAGGGTTCAGATTAAGGTCCTTTGTTTAGGGTTAGGGTTTGTGTAACAGTTAGGTTATGGTTAGAATTATTGTTAGAATCAGGGGCAAGGCTTGGGTTAAAGATAAACTTAGGGTTATAGTTAAGGTTATGTTTACTGAAAAATGTTGAATTGCCAAATGTAGTTTCAGTGAATGTAAACAAATGGAAAACAATTTGCCAAAACTACCAACTGCCAACATTGGAAGATTTCTTTTTTTTACCAGTGGGGCAAGCCACCCTGCAACCTCATATGGGGGGATACCCTCCCCTACACATTCACACACACACACACACACACACACACACACACACACACACACACACACACACACACACACGCACACCTGGACTTATATATACTCCAAGGTTCCACAACAGAATAAAAAAGGAAACCCCACTGTTGGTGAAAGTAGTTTTGGCAAACAGTATTTCTTCATCTTGGATTCACCAAAACTACCTTCATTGACTTGACATGCTGCCTGCTTATTGTTAGGGCTGCAGCTCTATGTCACTGAGGGAATAAGCCCTGACTGTGACCCAAATGACCCATGATCAATTTACAAACCTTGTGCTGGCAAAGCCAGTAGGGGAGAAGCTGACATCAGCTTTCTCAAACCTGTATGAGGAAATATAGCTTGGTCTGCTGCAGTACTGACATCTGGTAGAGGCCAGACATCAAAGCAAAGACAGCATGAGGACTTGAGCATGCATATTTACCAACTCAGATAGCATGAAAGCAAATGTGGCTCACATTTGTGGAATGCCAGTGTCACCCTGCATTGTGGCCAGGAGACAGAAGGACCAACAAAACCCTGATGGCTAGCTGAGTGATGGTCTTCAAAGTCTTGTTCTTACCTGAAGTGGAACAAAGACAACAGCCAGGAAATGGGATGGCCAATAGTTGGTAGGCAAGGAGAAAAAAAATGACTGAGAAAAAAGTTTAAAAAGTTCAACATTAGGGCCAGGTTAACATTTGGGGTTAGTGTTAGGTTTATGTGTAGGATCAGAGTTAGGTTTCATTTATGGAGTATGGAGACTATTGTGTCCTGTATGGAAGTGTGAGAGTCTTTGTCTTCCACAGAAAATAACATAGACAACTGCACATACTGCTGTATTTGTATAATTTTATAATATTTGTATTTAGAAGAAATATGTTTCAAATGTTTTGGTTTTCACCTATTTGAAAGAAGTTTTGTTATTTCCCATGAGTTTGTCTTTGATGATATTACACAGACCTGTTGTATCCATGAAGAAGAGTAAGGAAGATAACTGAAATGTATGCCTGCATCTCACTTTCTACATTACAAATATCTAAGATGTGCCAAAAGAATTTCTATAAACGGGCACTAGAAGTCTTGAACCTGTGCTGAATTGTGTAGCATGTATTTACCATTAGCAAGGAATGCCTATTTAGGTAGGAGGAGTGTTTCACTTTCTGCAAGGCCATTCCTGAAAGGTAAACTATGGGATTACTTGTAAAACCTGAAGAAAGCAGAACATATTTAAATGACTATCTGCTGGCAATGTGTTCATTGATCTACTATGGCTCCCTTTAAGAAGTTTGATATCTAATTCAGTGAATCTTGATACTTTGAAAAATAAACTGTGATTGAAACAAAAATGGCAAAATTATGAAATCCTTAAGCTTTTTTACAGGGGAGCTTTGCAGTATTGCTCCCCCCTCCATACTCCTCCTTTGTACAAATACTCCTAATGTGTGTACATACTAAACCTGGAATACTCCTAATGTGCATACATATTAAACCTGGTAGTGTGTGTGTGTGTGTGTATGTATCCTAAACTGAGCCTGTAAATGGTCAAATTTGATCAGTGTTCTACCATGGTAAACAAAATAAAATAAATAAATAAACAAATAAATAAATATGTGACCATGAAGCTGGAAAGTGTGTATGTGTGTGTGCGTGTGTGTGCCGCGATATATATTACATATACAAATTACATATATTTTAAATTAGAATGTTCCTAGAGTGGTCATCTTATATATTATTTTGATTTTTCACATGAATTTTTCTACTTTACACTGAAAGACTCAGATGTGGCAAACTTTTCTAATTAACTCTGAAACAACCACACCATTAAATCAGTCTTAGCACTTGTCATTGTAGCATGAAATTAAAATAAATCCGGATATAATCTGAAATTATATCCATGCAGTTTTGCAGTTGATATCTTTGTTTTTTGCATTCATAAGGCTTTTACAGCATAAGTAGCCATTATGAGAATAGTAAATGCGATTACAAAATTCTCTAGGATTTTAAATATTTATGCTATTAGGCACATTCCAAAACTGATTAAAATATTTGAATAGCACTTATGTCATGAGGAAATCAAATATAAATAAATTTAAAAAATATGTCATTTCTAACAAATTTTAGTTGCATGGATACTTCTTTATCATACACATAATAATTATTCCAGATCTCTGAAATTTATACTACATAAAGCTGCAGATGTAAACTATTACTGTGCAATGGAAAATTAAAATAATACAGAATTTCATTCATTTGTATAAATTAATAAATCTTTTAACTTGTATTACCTCTTAAAGTAGTTTTACATAAAATTGCATTGTATTTCCCAGTTTAACTAATCCATTAAAAAGATACAGTGCAATAAAATAGTAAGTTGCACTTTATCTTCTAGCATGTTATTAGGTATTCTCTGCAAATTTCCAAGTGCTTTACTTTGTTCACTCCTGTTACTACTTTAAACCACTAGTAAATAAAATGGATTTTAATACAGACTTCCAGGAGGCTGAAAAGAAAAAGAAGGTAAGTGAACTGTGGTTATTGCAAAAATGAATGGCTCGTGAATCAGGTTAGAGGGCTGATGGATACAGCATACAGGATATTCAAAGAAGCCCTTCGCTGTGTTAGATGTTCACTTGCACAGGTAGTGCATTGCAACAATAAGGTGCGTGGAAAGAGAGCTTATAAGGTAGCACATGCTATTAAAGCCATGAAAACTGCCAGGGCTAAGGATTTGCCACAGTCAAGGGCTGTAATACTTGTGTAGCAGTTTAGTGAACAGAATTAAGGCTATACTCTGCTGACAAGCTTTATACTGTAGTTTAGCATTTAATTCCCATAGTTTTCATTTACCTATCATGTCCCCTGAACAAGTCATTTAACCAGATAGTGCTATCTCGATTTTCTAAAAAGAGACATATGTACCTGCTGGGTTTACCTGGTAAGCAAATAAATAAAATAATTTTATTTATGTGTCTTTTTTACCATGGACATCCCATGTGACACAGTATTCCAAACATTTTTCCTCTGATGCTTTGCACAGCAAAATACATACGACTGAATTACTGTCTGCATTTTCTGCATAATATACTCCAGGACAAGTAGAGTACATATGGAAAAATGGGTGTACAAAACAACTTATTCTTCCTTTATGCTGGGCAAACTGGTATAGTCAGAATTCATCCTTATGCCATGACTTGTATATGTATGCTCTCTCTCACTCACTCTCTCTCTGTGATATTCATATCAACCATCACCAAGGTTAGTCAACATTTGATGTTGAATAGCCCTTTGAGTAACACATAGAATGTTTGATCATGGATGTGTGCCCATTAATGATCTATAAATTTCCTGATTCAAAAGGCTGTTTGTTTAGATTAGTATCAAAGTGGTAATGTATATGCTATGCCACACCCTGCCACTGTGGAACCCATTGCCTGTTTATGATTGTCTTCTCATTCTCAAGGTGGTATATTACTGACAACAGTGCAGAGCTGGAGCCGAGGCCATGAGATGACAGAATGATTCGTTTTTGAGTTTGTTAGCAATTAATGAAGTTGTCTGGGGGGAGTTGAGATGCAGAGACATTAAAATGTGTTCAAACAAAACATTAAATGCATATATATAGTATTTAGTTCTGGTTAGTAAACTGAATATTACATATTATTCATATTTCATTTATGCATGTAGTATATGAATGTTTGCTGGCAGTTTGCTACTACAATACTACTTGCCTAGGACCACACTACATGGAAAATTCTAACACCTCTGTTTGTCTAACTGAAAATATAACTTCATGTTGTAAATTAATTAATGACAAACAGTATTGCAAAAATCAGCAATCAGTGAAAGGGGGCAAAGAGAGTAACACAGCCAGAGTACAGCTACATAGAACAGACTTGTGTAACTAATAGTGAATAACTCCAAAAAGTTCTGAATTAAGTATTAACTGACTATTACACTAACTTCAAATGTAAAAGGTATAATACAGTAGTAGTCACAGCAAGATGGGAATAAACTACAAAGAAAAATAACCATAAAATGCAGAAAGACAGAAATATTCCATCCATGTGCAGTAAAATAAAGTCATGCCATAAGTGTAGTTTAGATAGAAGTTACAGAAAAAAAAAGTTGTTTTCATCTCTTAGTCTTAGAGGTTTCTAATTTTTGTTCACTCCCAATGATCTAGTTTGGATCATAATTTCATTCTTTTCTAATTTTTGTTAAATCCCATGAATTAGTCCGGAACATAATTTCAGTTACTGGTCAGGATACCTCTTCCCAGCTTAATCAAATATGTGTGATTAAACCCTGACCAGAAATAATGTAGATGTCATGTAGCTTGGCCAGGTTTGGTCAGACTGAATCACTTATGTCCCTCTGATTAGAAGCATCTTTAAGTAACACAGTATGAAGCAGGTGCATGTTCTAGATCATTATGATGTTAAATATCAGTGCTATAACTCCCAGGTAGTAATACAATTGTCTGCTGACAAAAGGAGACCAATACACAACATCTTTGTTTTCTACCGCCCAGCTCTGTATTCCTTGTGACACATCCCATTTCTCTAGGTTCATCCTAGTGATGCCCCTGGCCTACCTGCAGTCATATGGGTTTCCTTTGGGTGCTCCAGTTTCCTTCCACATTCCAAAGACATGCAGTAGGTGAATCGGACACTCTAAATTGGCCGTAGGTGCAATTGTGTGTGCGACTGAGTGGTACAGATGAACTATCACAGCAGGGCTAGCCACCCAGTAGTGTAAACCTTGGCTCAAGATGATTATCACTGCTGAAGTGACACCCCCACCCCATTTGCAAAATGGGAAAAGGGGGTTGAGGATGGATGGATGGACCCTAGTGATGCCCCCAGGCATAAAATATTGCCTTTTTATATTTACATTAATAATTCCAAAACCATGCTACATACAAGCTGTTCAAAAAGTCATATTAAGCTTACATGGTGGGCAGTGCAGAGGTATACATACTTGACTTCTGTCTAGTGCAGTAAATGACATATTAAGCTGCTCACAGACTATTTATTTATATTGTCATAATTCTCATATTTCAGCAACTAAGTGACAGACAAACTGCTTCAAATCAAATGAAAGTTCACAGCTGGTTGAACAGAATGCTACTGTTAACAGATAACTTGAGTGGTTATTTAGATACTAGAACTGATTCAGAAATGTTATCTCAAGGTATAAGTCACATATACACCTTGGGGTAACCATTTCCAGCTCAGAGACAGCCTTACCACTGTGTTGTATTACAAAGTGATGCAAAACTGGAATGGGCTATCTCTGCTGCCTACCACAAATCCTAATGAGGCATTTTGGAGGAACATCCTGTGCTAATTAACCATGTGCTCTCCCCCAGAAATGCATGTGGTAAGGCATTTATACTGTCAAGTAATGTGTAAGTTATACTGGCTGGCTATGTTAATGAATACAACCAAAAATGCTCATGCTCATGTTCCTCCATTGCTTCAGACAGGTGAGATCATGTTAGAGGTAAACGCTGGGGAGTTTAGCAAACAAGTAATGGTGCCGCATGTTTGTGTGTATTTGTGTGGCTGCATGCATGAGTGTATGTGAAATGATGAGAAGCCTCAGGTTCACACACCTGTGTTGTTTATGAGTGTATGCATCTGCTGGGGTGGTCACAGTAAGTACAGGAATCAGTTAGGGGATAGGTAAGGTAGGGAGTTGTGTTTGTGTGTGTGTATGGGTAAATAGATGTGTGTGTGTGTGTGTGTGTGTGTGTGTGTGTGTGTGTGTGTGTGTGTGTGTGTGTGTGTGTGTGTGTGTGTGTGTGTGTGCTTGCGTGCATGAATGTGTGTGTATATGAATGTGAGTGTGTGTTGGGGGGGGGTTGTCGTGCCTCCACATTCCCCAAGACTAATGAGGAAATCCTGCAATACTGGGGGATGAGGAACACCAAACTCCAGGGATTATCTCTTTATATAGTTCCTGAAAGGTACTACAAAATATAATAGAACAATATTTTGCAGGGTGAAAGACGTGGGGCAGAGAAAACAATAGACAGCAGTGATAACTCTTTACATCATGCTTTAAAGACGCTTAAAAAGATAAAAGAACAACATTTTTCAGCACTAAAGTTATGAACTGGGCTGGAACACTAAACACCAGGAATAACTCTTTATATTGTGCCTTAAAAGCACTTACAAAAATTCAAATCCTCTACCCTTGGTCACTCATGCACAGCTCTTTAGTAGAAAGTTGTCTCTCTGTACCACCAGTATATATCAGGAATAGTTCTTACATATTCCTTAAATCTTTGAAAATAAAAAAAATTAAAAAATAAAAGGGAGTGAGGAAGCTTCAAACTCTGCATCCTTGACTAAGGGTGCAGAAGCCTTAACCCTATATACCACCTGAGGATTTAGGGCAAAAAGGGTATTTTTTGCATAGTAAGAAGTTAAGCATTATTCACTGATTGCAACAGTCTATGAGTTACAAGGAACACAGCATGCATAAGATGCAACAAGAGGAACAGGCTAGCAAAATGAGGGAGAGTTGAGAGGAATGTGGGCTGAATGTATGAATGAGGGGAGGTTTTGTGATGAAGCCAGGAGAGCGCTAGATGACAAACAGAATTTCACACCATTACTTGGACTCACTGAAAGGTTTAATATAGCAAAAGGGCTAGCATCATGATGCACTTCATGAACATTAAAAAGAATGAAACTCTAATGTCTTCCAGGGTTACTGACAAATAATCACCTTTTCATATTGCCAAACAGAAAAAAAATGGTACAGCTGATCGAAAATCAGTGTATAGTACTTACAGACTATTATCTGTGTGAGATTGAGGAAAGGTGGGGATCAAGGAATTTGCCATTTCCCCACTGTTATGAGATCCCAGAGTTTGTATGTTGGGATGCAGGGGGCTTGAACAATCCCCTGCCAAAAAAGCTTTTTTGTTTGTTTTTTTTTTGTAATTTTCAGTTGGCTAGTAATTGAACAGTTGTGTTTTATCACTTGCAATTTGATGTGTTGATTTTTCAATGTCTTGACATACATATATTGCCATAATTGACTGTAAGGACCTGTGATTTTAAGGGCAGGGCCAAAAATAAGAAGATACATATGGAATGTTCTGTACACTAAGGAACAGGTATGTGGTATGTCATTGTGTGCGTGTGAGTGTGTGTGAGTTTGAATATGTGTGTCGGAGAGTGATGCATGGGCCACCACTGTAAAATACCACAGGAAAGTGCAGATTTGCACTCGAGATAGTTATGGGTTAATAAAAGCCAAACATTAGCTGATGATGAGGTCTTTCCTCATTGCAGCTAACATGTCTCTGAATCACATTTTCACATATTGCAGAAACAGTCCTTTTTTGACGCAGCTCTTACTGCTGGCAGTGGAGGTCTTTCTGAATCCATGGAAATAATTTGCTTTAATTAAAATGCTTAGGCTGCAGTCTTTGGAATTTAGAGCACAAACTTCCAGACTTCATGGAAGATAAAAAGTTAACAATGTAAGGATCAATTTTAAATCAAACAAAGAATAATTCTTTGATAAGGATAACCATCCAAGAACTTTCAGACTTCAAGAAATATGCTAGAGAATGTAATACCAAGAGCCAATCCAGCAGTTATGGATTCACAAAATTCATTGCAATTAGTTAAACTGTATTCACCACATAAAAAGCATGGATAAATGTCATTCCTAATCCTGCACTGGCCACTATCATAAATATATAAGATATCTCTTAAAGGTCTTTGAGTCAGTATTGTTAAACTTACAGGGCAAAAGCTGGATACAGCACTTCTACCTTTAGATTTAGATATTGAGACAATATTGGCATCTTTCTAAATAAATTTGTTTTGTAAGATTAATATTAAATAATAATATTAATGAGAAATTCTAAATAATCAGTTATTTCTTTAGAAAAAAAAATTCCAAGTCAAAGCCCATACTGTCCTTCTGGTGATTATATTTCAAGATATTAAAACAATTTTGAGATAAAAAAATGCAAAAGAAACATTAGTATATGATGTTATAATACCAGATTTTCTGGAAATATAAGAGAACATGAAACATCAGAAGAAAAACATTATTGAAATCCTCTGGATTTATATGGCTGTAGTGTCCGGATCTGACTGATGGTCCACCCTAGTGACAATATTGGCATCTTTCTAAATAAATGTGTTTTGTAAGATTAATATTAAATAATATTAATAGTAATGGGACATTCTAAATAATCAGTTATTTCTTTAGAAAAAAAAGTCCAAGTCAAAGCCCATACTGTTCTTCTGGTTTTTATATTTCAAGATATTAAAACAATTTTGAGACAAAAAGATGCAAAAGAAACATTAGTATATGATGTTATAATACCAGATTTTCTGGAAATACTAAGAGAACATGAAACATCAGAAGAAAAACATTATTGAAATCCTCTGGATTTATATGTCTGTAGTGTCCAGGGCTGACTGATGGCCCACCATAGTGAAGTGACATAACCATTGAAGTCCTCCATTTATGTGGTACAAAGCCTGTTATGAGGCTGTAGTTGAAAAGTGACTCAAGTGGTCCTGATTGGGCATGTTTCAAGCTATTAAGGAGGCATCTCGGGATACTGTTGTGGCCCAGCTCTGTTTTTGGCCTTAGTGAGCCCCGCCAGGACCTGCTCCCTGCTAATAGTTGTTATGCTAGTAGGTGTTTCATGGGAGGGGGCAAGGGGAGAGAGGGTGGTGAAGTTTGAGCTGAATTTGTCATCCAGCAAATCCACTATGCCACTCTGCTCAATGAAGGTGGCACCAATGACCACCAGTTCAACACACTGGTGTGTGCTGCCTTTGAAGATTCAGATGTAGCAGTAGAAGGCCTTGTGGTTGTCTTTAGCCTTTTTGACTATCTCAACCTCATAACTGGCCTTATTGGACTTAATTAGTCCTCTAAGTTTTCTGTTTAGTTTAATTAGAGACCTCCTATCATTCCAGATTTTAGCCATGACCTGTTTCCTTTTGTTATACATATACCCTATTAACGTCAGGATTCCACCAGTGTGGTTTGTTTTTAGAGTTTGTTTTGAGCTTACTTCTAGTAGGTACAGCAGCTTATATACAGCCATTTACATTGTTGTACAGGATCTCTGTGAAGAATTCTGCATACGTTACTGTAAAATCTGGGTTAGGCGGGGTAATGAATTTTGACAGACTACTTTTTAATAGGATGCAGTTTACTTTGGAATATTTCCCAACTGGCTGGGGTTACCAAGTTAATTTTTATGTCAAAGGAGACAGCTCTCTGGTCTGATCTCACCAGTGAGGACATGACATTGGGTGGGTGCAACACTCTCCCATACTGGTGAAAACCAGGTCCAGTATGTTTGAACCTCTGATGGGTGTGTGTGTGTGTGTGTGTGTGTGTGTGTGTGTGTGTGTGTGTGTGTGTGTGTGTGTGTGTGTGTGTGTGTGTGTGTGTGTGTGTGTGTGTGTGTGTGTGTGTGTGTGTGTGTGTGTGTGTGTGTGTGTGTGTGAAGGGTATTTGTGTTACTAACTTCCAGGAATTGTTGAGCCTGCTAGTAAGAGGTAGTGTATGATTCCCAGTTGGTTTACCTTGGAACTGTTTTTTCCCCCATTCTTTGAGTCTGCCTAACCCACCCCACCCTCCACTGAGACATAAAAGTTTCTGAAATTATAACCACAGGACTAGAACCCACTTTGAATTTTTTTCTTACCCTCCGACCCTTTTCTTGTTGTGTTTTTTAAACGGATGTGCCTCTGGCTTCCAACCCTTATGGTAATGTGGCTTTCAAAGTCCCTCCCTCCTCTTTCATTGCTATTGTCAGTTGTGTAAGTGCCCATACAGCAAACCAGTATTGCACTTAAGTAAACCTTGCTTGCTACAAGTTGACTCCAGTGCATTTAAATACTATAAAATCTCAGCATAATGTAACCTAGTCTAGTGCCAAACCCCCAGTGATCACCCAAGGAGACCTATGTAAAACCCAGTCCAGGACGTACAGTCGCCCAACCAACTACAGGTGTGGACAGCAGAGATATGCAATTTCCAAATGTCTCCATAGCCATCTTGGTACATATCGGCCTCCTGAGACAATGCAGAAATTTTCTCATGTTCATAGACAAACATTTATTTCTTAAAAAAACAAACACAGTGTGCAAAAGATGCACATACACAATTTCACCGGAGGTAAAAGTTTTGCATGCAAACAAGGCATTCAAGAACACAGAGACTACATCAGCCACACATAGTGTCTACAACTCACATAGACTAACCTATGCTGAGGCACTGAAAAGCAATCTTCCCAAACCTCAAAGACCTCCTAAGCCTATAAACAGCACCCCCTGTCCTCGGCAATCTCTAAAGCGCTGGCCAAAAGCAACACCAAACACCATACATATGCCTATACCCAGTGGATTCCCAACAGCAAAGCCCATAAGCCAAGAAAACACATTACCCAGGACTGTTGTTGTGTGGGACTCCATTGTATGACACACAAATGTCCCACTCACCAGAATGAACAGGGGGAAGACAACTGTTAGCTGCTTATCTGGATCCAGCATTCACCAAGTTATTCATGCACTCCAGTAACTACACCACAGGTCCCAGTATGATTGTATCATAGTCCATGTGAGTGTTAATGACCCGAGACTTATGAGGAGAGACACTGTTGATCTCTTTGAATATGTGTCCCAGGCAGGTATGTGTCGTGCACTGAGCAGCTTTCTACTTTCACTGAGGATGATGCCACAGTACAAATAAAAGATGACTGAATTCAATAATTGGCTTAGTTTCTGGTGCCTTTCCAGGGGATTCAATATTTGCCAGCATGGGAGGATATGGTTAGCAAACCACATTGCTTTGCAAAGGATGGTCTACACCTGTCTCCCCTAGGCTTCCAAATAGTGACTAAAACTTTATCCGTCCCCTTAAAGCCCTTTTAGGCAATGCCAGACTGACAAACAAACTATCATAGCAAATAAAACCCTAAGAAATCTAAAGTTGTTACTGCTAAGTGCTTGGAGACTAAACAAGAAACTCCACACCCTGCAAGCTCTGCTCCCTCTGGGGGATATAGATGTCTGTGCCATTACAAAGACGTTGTTTAAATCCACAGAAAGGTCTCTGACAGTGTATAACACTTCAGTGCCTTCCACACATTTAGACCATCAGTTGCACAGACAGGGACAAGAGGTGGAGGTGTCTCAGTCTAGACCAGCAACAAGCATAATTCTACATTGGTTAAACAGGATGCTACCCTGGAAGTTATCCATGTGCAAATCACCATAAACAAAGTCTTGTACCATATCCTAGCAAGCTATAGGTCAGCCTGTACATCCCTGGAATCCCATAGCTTGTACTTAGATCTACTGAAGACACTCACCATTAAACCAAATACCCTATTCATGGGAGGCTTTAACTACCCTCAATTGTAATAGCCCAGTCCTAATACAAGACCTAACAACACAAATATGCAATTTCCTAAGCTTATGCAACCAACCTGGTAGATATAGGCATCTTCAAACAATGTAGCAATTGTCTTATGTACTCAGACAACCTTTTAATCCTTAAACTAACACAGTATGCAAGAGATGTACTTACATAACATACATAACTTCATTGGAGGCAAAAATCTTGCTTACAAACAAGGTTGTCAAGAACACATACACACACTACATCTTTCACACATACTGCTTTGTACATGTATAGACCTTCTTATGCTGAGGCACTTAAAAGAAACCTTTCTAAACCTCAGAGACCTCCTAAGCTGTCAGACGACAACACCTATCACTGGCACACACTAAAAGCATACGCCAAGAGCAAAAGCTAACACTACACACAAACCTACACCCAATGATCTCCCAAGAGCAAAGCCCATAAAACAAGCAAACACTTTACCTAGTACTCTTGTCATAGGAGATTTTATTGTACAATACTCGGATGCCCCTCTCACCAAGCTGGGGAAGGAGAAGTTAATGGTTAGCTGTCTGTTTGGAGCTTGGATCCACAATATCACACATACACCCAAGTCCCTACACCACAAGTACCAATAAGATTATGTCATAGTCCATGTGGGTGCAAATAACCTGCAGTGTAGCTAACTGGACTATATGAAAAGAGACATTATGAATCTCTCTGAATATGTGTCACAGACAGATACATGCCTTGTACTGAGCAGCATTTTACTATCACCAAGAATGATCCAAACCAGAACATGGGAACTATACTGCAAACTGCTCACATTATTTAAAATAACAACACATTAAGCACTTTCATCCTGCAAAGGGCCTTCATCAGAATGAAAATTAATAAAATGCAAAGACTATATATATATATATATATATATATATATATAGAGAGAGAGAGAGAGAGAGAGAGAGAGAGACAAAACCCCCTCCCACAAAGCTCATGGATTAACAAGTTAATCAAGGACAATTAAATAATTGACGACATCCATAAGGCTAGGGAAAAAGAAAACAAATAAAATAAACAAGTTCTCAGGAATAGAGAAAACACTCCAAATAAAAAAATAATCCAGAATACAATACGAAACATATGATTCAAGGAGAATTTCCATAAACCACAATATAGTTCTCTAATCATGAATAAATAACATGATAAAAACTAGCTGAAAGAAACAGCTATGTTAAACCATCATATTGAAACTTCAATATATTGGGAGACCTAAGATTTAAAGTGGCAGTGCCAGCCTTAACCATAAATCTCAGCCGCTAGCCAAGAACAATCATTAAAAAGGAAAACAAATGATTGATAATAAAATACATTAACTAAATATGAAAAGTAAAAATATTTTTACATATAAAAGGATGCTTTTAATTGAAGAATGCTGATAGAAACCATGTCATTTAGACCACAACCACTTATAGAATAGAGTTGAGTTGCCGCATTAACTCCTTGAGTTCTAATAAATCCTTCCAGGGGCAACCCCAAACATCAAACCTTAAGCTGTCAATAATGTAAAATTTAAATGCATGGGAACTGTCAGACTTAATATGTTTAAAGAGCACATTACGCTTATCCTTTCTATTAATATTGTATATATGTTGGTAGATTATTGTCCCCAGGGTTTCTCAGTTTTCCCAGTATAACAACCAGGGCAGTCTTGGCATTGTGCCACCTAAACAACTCCTGCACTAGAGCAATGAAGTCTTTTTTTCAAGTAAACTTCAGTGTAACCAATGATGTAAAATGAGGAACCCTCCGAAATATGGCTACATTGGTTACAATGTCCACATTTCTTCATAGGTTCATAGGTGTGTACTAGGCTAATGCCCCTGAGGCCTTTACAGTCCTAGCCCATAGGATTAACCTGGCATCATGCCACCCGACCATAGTTCCCAGTGCCTCTGTCGAGTAAAGCCACTGGAGTGATCCCTAGGGTGAATTTTCCATTTCCCATCCACTCATCAAAATTTCTTTTGAAGAGGGCCAGTGAGGTGCTCTGCTTGACATGTATGGGAAGTCTATTCCATAGCATGGGCAGTCTCTGGGTTATGAACCTGTCCCTCCAGCATGTTCTGTTGATTATGGTAATGAGGTTGAGGTCTCTGGAGCATGTGGTGTGGAGGGATTGGGATTTCTTTAGATGTAGCATTTCTAAAAGAGCTGGGTCAGACATGGCTTTGTTAGTCAATCAGAGCTCGCCAATAAGTAGGCGATATGCAACAGAGAATAGTTGGAGTTTTTTTAGTCTGTCCATATAGGACAAATGTTTAAGGCCTAGAATCCTCTTTGTGAGGTCCCTTTGTGGTCTCTCCAGTTGTTGCAGATGTTTAGTGAGGTACATGCCAAATGGGGCATTGTACTCAATGACTGGTCTAATGAGGGAAGAGTAGAGAGAGACAATGACCTCTTTCCTCCTGGATGCAAAACCTTTAGTAATGAGATGTGCCACATAGAAGGACTTTTTGGCCACAGTGGCAATGTGGTGGTCAAAAGAGAGGTTGCTGTCAACCTGTGTTCTCAGATCTCTTCTAACACCTTCTGTGTTCAGTGGACTACCATTGATGTGGTAATTCATGGGAACCAGGTTTTTCCCAAAGGATATGAGGACACATTTTTTGGCATTGAGCTTAAGGCCATGGTTCTGACACCAGTCATTGGTCTCAGTGAGGCCTTTCTGTAGGATGTCCACATCACTTGGGGAGTAAATAATAGCTCCCAACTTGCAATTGTCTGCTAACTTTGTCAGCCAGAGTCCATTCATGTTGGCCTGGACTTCAGAGAAGTAGATACCAAACAGGAAAGGACCCAGGACCGAACCCTGTGGGACTTCACTCGTGACTGGTCGGCAGTCTGACTTGGAGTCAGCTACTTTCACACTGTGGGTTCTACCTGTGAGCCTGTTTGCAACCCACCTAGTGATATAGGGGTTGATGCCATGGTGGGTCTCACTTTTTCTATAAGAGATTTAAAACAAACATCCTTTTTGTAAACAAAATGCAGAGAGGGACCCAAACCCTAAAACTGTTCACCAGCCATTGAAAGTATATTTCAGTTTCTGAGTATCACTTATTTAATATCAAAATCAAATAAGTAAAGACATGCAGGTAGGTGCGTGCGTGAATGGGTGTGCCTTCTTTGAAGGTTGGGCATCGGGCTGGCAACTCGGCACTGTAAAAATTCTCTGCCAATCATTAGCGGACCAGAGTTCTGCTGTGGCAACCCCTAACCGGGAAAAGCTGAAAGACATTACTTACTTACTAGATATCAAAATAATGAAAGACTGTATGTGAGAACCAAGGTCTTACTAAACTGCCTACCACCTTTGATTGGACATTGCTACCAATGGTGAGGTTTCCTTTCCCTATCAAGGGGTAAAAAAAATATACTGTTCTGTTTAGTTGTAACCTCACCCATGATTACATCAATAAAAATTTTTGGATAACCAGGTACTTCAAACATCTTCTTAAGTTTAACACGCTCTTGAAGAAAACTCTCTTGCTGTAAAATCATTCGTGGAAGTCTAACCATTTGACCCTTGACCAATGCCTTCTTCTGATGCAAAAATCCCAACTAGTGAAGAGCAAAGGCAGATTTGAATATGTTGGATTCCTTTAAATATTAAATTAGATTAAAAGCAATGGCCATGTATATTTTTGGAAATTGTTAAGTCTAGATAATTAATATAGACAAAAGAATAATTCATAGTGAAACTGAGAAACTCATAGGTGTCATTTAGATAACAAAAACAAAAATTCCTTAAGCTTCTCCATACTGCCAGCCCAAAAATGTAATAATATCATACAGATAACAGCCATAAAGTGACCACAGGTCACAATAAGAATATGGAAAAACAAAATTAGATTCCCATTTTGCTGTCACAAAATAAGCAGAAATTGGGGCACTCCTTTACATTGTCTAAATAGTTGCCACTCAAAAACATATAAAGTTGTTCTCCAGGACCAGTTCCATTAGATCCCTCAGTAAGTTGGTCTTCCCATGGTCAAGGTCACCATTTCTGTACAAATAGTCATAAAAACCACCCCAGAGCAGAGCATTTGATACAATACTCCACTCAGGTATTATTGACAAACTCTCAGAACAAGGCATAAGTCCCTACATAACTCACTGGATTGTTGGCTGGCTCACTGATAGGACTCAAGGGGTCAGGATTAGTGAGACAATCTCAACCAGGAGGTCGTCACCAGTGGAGTACCCCAAGGCTCCATGTTAGGCCCATTCCTCTTTAGCTTCTACTTTTCATAACACAAGGCTAATAATAAAGGCCTCTCAATCACCAAGTTTGCAGATGAATGTAAATTGGGAGCTATCGTAGATTCCCTCCAATGACACCATCATCCTACAAGAAGGTGTAATAAAAACAAATGACCAATGTCAAAGCCACTGATTAAAACTTAGTGTGAAGAGATGCATCACAGTGTCCTTTGGGAAACTGTCTGTTCAAGGTAATTGCTTCATCCATAAAACAGCCTTAACAGTTGACTCAGTAGTTAGGGATCTGGAAACATGTAGACAGGACAGTAATGTGTCCTTTGAGCAACACACAGCCAAGATAGTAATAAAATCATTCTATATCACCCAACTCATAAGCAAGGGTATGGCATCCAGGTCCAAGGAAGTTATAGTACCACTTTAATCACCCCTTAATAAACCCATAATTGAGTACAAGGTCCCCTTTGACATGTACCTAACCAGGCACTTGCAACAGCTGGAATACCCTCAAAAGTTCCCCACCAGGAGAATGTAGGGTATGAAGCCTGTCCTACACACATCACATTAAGGCCCTATCTCTGTACTCAGTCTCCTACGGGTTACTGGCAGACAGTCTATGCCTGGCATATAAGGCACTCTTAGATCCAGCTCTGATTGATCTCTTGCACATCTAGAAAACAGAATTGCAAAAACAAGTGCACCAAACACTCGACCTAGTCCACAACAAAGTATATTTAATGTAAAGCGCTTTTCATCACTGTGGTACAGTGACTTCATCAGACAAATTTAAAAACCGTTAAATTAATTTTAAATAACATTTTTAAAAACTACCTCATGATACAAGCCTTCCAATCAACACAGTTAACTAATTACATACACACTCCTTCAAGTAATTAAACACTATAACTGTAAAGTTATTTAAAGCTGCATATACTGAAATAAAAGTATTATATCACAATAAATTACATATTATAAAATGTACATAAACAATAAGCATCAAAAAACAGTACATGTCATTTTTCCTACTCTAGCCAAATGCTAACAGAATAATAATTTTGTTTATCTACACATACTTTTGAGTTTAAGTAAACAAGTGATGTTACAACATTTATTAAGCCCTGTGTTAAAAAATGCGTTGAGACGCATCTGCCAAATTAATTCTTGTTCTTCTTAAATAAGGGCTGTTGGACCCCCCTCTAATGTCAGAATGTATTTGATCAATTATTTTAAACTTGAAATTGTGCCCTCCATTTAGTACTACATGTTTCGCTAAGGAATTTGTTGTTTTTTTGCTTTTCAATGTCATGGATGTGTTCATATACGCTATCACGGAACCATCGGTCCATCTTTCCGATGTAGTATGCCATGCACATTGTGCGTGATGCTAAATATACTACGGATTTAGAATTACAATCAAATTTAGAATGAAGACTAAATTTCCACTCCCTGATTGTAAAGGTTTCTCCTACATCCATGAATTTACAGTACCTACAGGCCCCACAAGTACTCATACCAATATTTCTATCAAACTTCAATACACTTTTCCTTTCTAATAAATTCTTAAGATTACAAACAATGAAAAATAAAAGGCAGCTGTTGCAAGACAAAAGCGACGCTTGGTAGGTGGCAAATCCTTTATAAGCAGAAAACTCCAAATCCAGAAAAATACAGACAATATTCATCCAAGATAAAATAGTGCAAGCAAACACAGCAGTATTAAGCGCTTTCGTCTGGTAGATGACTTCCTCAGAATACAAAATACTGAAATTAGCACCTGTTTAAATACATTGCTTACCCAATCACAAATAAGCTGACATCATTTCCCTCATTAACAAGGCTGCAAATACTTAATGCAAGCCAAATATAAAACAATAATACATATAAAAAGTTTAAAACTTCCCTAAACAATATATATAACTAAATAAAAAACATGGGGCAGGATTCACGAAGGCTTGCACGGAGTGTAAGAGACGTGCAACACTCCATGCAAGCCTCGCGATCCAGGAACAGCCCTAAACTCCGTGTAAGAGACCAGCTAAAACGTCTCTTACACGGACTGGGCGTGGACATGCTAAATACCTCACTTGCATCCGAAGGTATGCAAATGAGGTATGTTAGCGATCCACGAAGCAGAAACCAGTCCGTGTAGGAGACGTTTTAGCTGCAGAAATGTACTCAGTTGACAACTGAGTACATTTCTGCAAAATCCACACCGGAGCGATGTCAGCTCCAAAAAAAGGTTGCATATGAGTCAGGCAGCATGCCAATGGCCAAATATGTGGCCATTGGCAAGATAACCCGATGCAAAACTATTAAAAATATAAAAATTTTTTTCGGCGATCGCCCATGTTTAAACCCAGCGCAGCCCCGCGCAAATGGGCTGCGCTGTATAAAACCATGAAAAAGAAGGTTATAAACCCACAAATGTGGGTTTCATGCAATACATGGAATGATAATGCAGGGACCAGCAGACTAAAACCAACATGGCCACCATGTAGTGGTTGCTAAGGGGGGAAGCTGAGTCTAAGACATGTAACTAAGCATTAGTAGGCAATCTCATGTAAATGAGGGTTCGGATACTGAATCTCACAGTCACATAGCAAATGAGCACAGTCTGAGTAGTGTAAGAGATACAAAAGGGAGAGGAATAGAGTAGGAGATAGGTGACATCACAGGGGGGAATGGTAGAAAGAAATGCAGTTCATTGGAGGCCAGTGTAACATGACAGATGACAGGCACAGATCATGGAAAGAGGTGTGCCACTAGATAAGTCATGGAAAGTCAAGAAATGGAAGGTGTACACTGTAACCTACACCAAAGTTTCTTGCTGGCCGTGCATGCGCACGTGTGCACGCCATGAAGGGTGAGTAGGACAGTGTGCACGCGTGTAAGGCAGTCTGAGTATGTGGGAGCGTGTTGGGAGATGTTTAACACTGTTTGCGCGGGTGTGCACACGTGTAAGGCAGGCTGAGTATGTTGGAGGCTGTTGGCGGATGTGTAACAGTGTTTGCGCGGGTGTACATGCGTTTAAACCCGAATAAGTAGATTCTGAACCGTGTAAGCACGTGTGCGCGTGTAAGCCACTGTGAGCATGTTCCAGATAGTATGCAAGTTGCTCCCCCCTGAGGAAACAGAGAGGAAAAAGGAAGCAACAGAATTAATAGGAAGCGAGCAGGGATAACTGCTGAAGCTAGCAGGTGAAAACAATTAGAAGCAGGCAATTACACAGGCAGAATAGTAGCCCAGCCCAGCACTTAAAACTCTGCAAACAGTAGTGCAGGATGTTTCCATTAAGAGACACTGCAAGACAGGAGTAAGCTAATAGAAGTGAAAACTGAAAAAGCTTCACTCAGAACAGAAATGTTAGGGGCTGCCATAGCTGTCATAATGAGACATAGGCGACTTGCTGAGGGTGGTGACAATGCAGATGGTGCCAGACAACCCACAGTGAGGAGACGGAGAAGAGTGTACAGGCCCAGGGTCACCTACCACGGGTTACATGAGCTGGAGATAGTAGAGCGTTATAGTGTGGACAGAGAGCTCCTGCAGCAAATTGTTGAGCTGTGCAGGCCACGCCTCACACACAGAACCAACAGAGGGGAACCCATCCCAGTGGAAACCAAGGTATGTGTTGGCCTAAGAATACTAGCAACAGGTACCTTCCAGAGACCAACTGGCGATATGATGGGGATATCACAGGCATCAGCCTCCAGGGTACTACACCAGTTCCTGGATGCCATGTCAGCACATGTCGGTGATCATGTATATTTCCCCAATGCCTGTGAGGTATTGGCCAGCAATATGCGTCTCTTCCAGCAAATAGCGGAATACCCTGAGATACTGGGTGCTATAGACTGCACGCACATACGCATCAAAGCACCAGCAGGTGAGCGGGGTAGGGCCTACATTAACCGCAAGGGCTTCCCCTCCATCAACTGCCAGGTCGTGTGTGATTCCCAGGGCATAATAATGAATGTGTGTGCTGGCTGCCCTGGGAGATATCACGATTCCCACATCTGGCATTTGACGCAGCTGTACCAGACATTTGCCAATGGAGACATCCCACAAGGACACCTAGTGGGGGATGCAGGTTATGCACTGGAGCCATGGCTGATGACACCCATCAGAAACGCACACACACCTGAGCAGGAACGCCATAATGAGGCACACGCACAAACACGTAATGTGATAGAGCGTGTGTTTGGGCTGCTCAAGTCATGGTTCCGGTGTCTGGACACATCTGGTGGAGTCTTGCAGTACACACCAACTACATGTACCCAAATTGTCATGGTATGCGCTATGCTACATAATATGATCTTGCGAAAACAGCTGCAGCAGGACCAGCATAGGGCCGGGCCAGACAGCCCCCCACCATTGCCAAGGCCATCACAGACAGAGCGTGACTCGGAGGAGGAACAACCTGAGCCTGCCCCAGTAGGCAGAAGGAGGCGTGCCCAGTATGCCCTGGCCTTGGCAAAGAGGCAACGCATAGCACATACACTGGCACAGTAGGAACCCTGGGAATGATATCCCTCTCTGACTCACTCATATAGTAACAGGGATGCCTAACATGACACAACCTGCTCTCAAACATGTACAGGGAGTGTAGTATGTGCATCTGACAGAGGCAGCCCTGCAGCACCACCTGAGGCATGATTGCCATGTGTTAAGCAATGTAACACCATCTAGTATATGCAAACATGAAGACCCTGCCTAACATCTCACCCTCACCAAGCATGATGCCACACTATGAAGACAAGAAGATCAAGTACAATAATTGGCTGAAGTAATGCAGTCAGTCAAAGGGGAGCCAATGTGTTACAGGCTGGGAAGATATTCGGAGTTTGACATGATGCACCACCTGCTAGGGGTGGCATGCACCTATCATGCCATGCCCCATGGATACTGGCAAAGGCTGTCAGTACCCACAGCATGCCCTGAATAGGTAAGTCTCAAAACACAAACCCAACCTCATAGGTTCTACAAGGGATAGGAACCTAGATGTAATACTACCCCATGACAGATGTACAAACAGCAAGATGTGTGCAGTGTAAATGCACACAGTAAGGAGAATGTAGATACCAGTCCTGTAATAGAGAACTGGGCAAGGCTCACAGCAGCACCCTAACACTACCAGGTCACACCTCATACTGTGCTGTACAGCCGCAAAACATGGAACAAGCTACAAAAGGAGGGTGACTAGCAAGAAATGGCAAGGATAACCACACCCCCATGTTGGTACCACAACAAGAAGCAGCATGGAATATCCATGGTCAAATACCAATGGCTAAATCTGCCTCGCAGTATATAGCCTGCTGCAGACCACTGTCCTAATACCAGGAACAGCACCTGGCCTATGTCGGAATACATGAATATATCAAGCCCCCCAAACCACATTATATTGCTCGACTGAAAATACCCAGACATACACCGGTAGCATTGTACTAGCACTAACACAGTAGGAGAAAATTACCCAGATTCCATAAACCAAAATGCCCAGGAACAATGTACTACCCCCACAAGAGGGGTAAGCATACTGGATGTGATAATTAGCAACATGTGTACTGGATGGCAAGATGAGAAGTGTACCCCTCACTGGTAAGACCAGACCATAGAGTAAGCACACTGGATATACACACCCTGACCCCAGTCCCTGGCCAGAATACCACAGTGAAAAACATGTGTAAAGTATAGGTTGCAGCCCTCAAAACCGATGTTGAATCCACAAAAGGCCCTGTGCAAGTGCAGAATATGGGACACACCACAGAACATGTTATACAGGCATTCCATGAACACAGCCAGGAATGCTTGGAGTATGCAATCACAAATAACAACAACACACAATGCCATACACGCAGACATCTGGCATACTGGGCTCCAGTCATTACCAAACCATGCAAGAGAATGAGGAAGATACCACATGATAGAGCAAACATAAAAAGGGAAGTAATCACTGACCAGTAGTATGGCAACAACATATGTCCACACATACAATCCACTAAGTCCAGCCACAACAAGTATAACCTATGAATCCTGAGGCAATGTGACGCCAGTACCAAGTACACAGACAACCACAACACCCCTGAATAAATACAAACATATGTGATAGATGCATCCATGTATCCAAAGCAGAGGTTGAGCTCCAACAAGTCAGTACTGTCAACACTAGTCAGGAGGAGAAGGTAACCACATACACCACAAACCCAGTCCCACATAGACCTACCACAACTGTAAACCAAACACATAAACACAGACAAATATTCCCGGAGGCCTTAATTACAAACACACCACACCAACAGACGCCTCCAAAGTAGATCACAAGCAACCACAACCTTCAAACATAGCACATGCAACGAATAGCACATAAAGCTGGTGTGCCAAACAGTCACAGGCCGAAGGAGAAACAAATGCCTGATACAGTCGTAATAGGTGTCTGTATAGGCAGAAACACAGCTGTCCCACTCACCAGACTGAACAAGGGAAAGGGTAGAGTAAGCTGCTTGTAGGTAGCCACAAAATGCCACTTAACACAAGTACAGGTCACCCCAAAGCAAGCAGAAATATGATGCACTCAATGTCCATGCTGGTGTGAATTACCTGAGATGTACCTCCCTGGTCAACAACAAATGAGACATGGATGGTCACTCAGTATGTACCCCAGGCGGGATGACACTGGCTGTGTGCAGCATCCAACCCTCACCAAGAATGATGCCACAGTACAAACACAGAATGCTCATGTTTAACAGCTGGCACAGTTACAGCTGTCAGTCCAAGAGGGTGTAATGTGTGTCTGCTTGAGATGTCAAGCATGACAAGCCATGCTGCTGTTACAGGGGTGGCTGTCAGCTGCTACACGTGCGTCTGGATACTGGATAAGGCCTTTGCCTTCATAGAGCCGTATGTAGGCAAGGCCAAAAGACTACCCACCACCCTAGAAAACATAAGTGGTAGGAAACATAAGGGTAATGCTGACCAATGCCAGATGTGTAAACTGCAATATGCATGCCCCTGAGGCACTTCCCATTATGGAGAACATTGATGCCTGTCCAGTGACAGAAGCCTGCTGCAGGCCTAGTGATACCACACCAGCACTACTAGGTTATACCACATACCATGTGTTATGGCCCCAACACCTGCACCAAGACATCAAAGGAGGGAGTATCCATATGCAGCACAGACACCCATATAGCCAGGTAACTGACAATGCACAAAGCAGTGGACACCACCCATGTGCACATAACTGTAGTCAAAACTGCTGTACAGTCTGTAGCATGCGACAGACCACACTCTCACACACAAGAACCCCACCCAGACATCCGAAGACACTGGACAGTATGGATGTCCCACCAAATACCAGACAAGGTACACAAAGTACCACATAGGTGTCAAACCATTATGTATGCAAGGAGTCATCAGGGACCTAGGGACACAGGTCGACATTAATCTGTCATGTGACAGCCACAATGCCAATGTGGCTATGAAGACTGTTGATACTGGACACCGTATCATGAAAGGATTCACACCAACATCAACAGAGGTCACTGTGCCACTGTACTGTTCCCTTATCAGACCCGTAATCTAGTACAATGACCCATATGGGATGTACCATACGTGACACCTGCAGCGGTTCGGAAGACCTCATAGTTACCCCACCAACAGGATAAAGGGTGCGAAATATATGTCATATGCTGCCTGGCTGTAGACACCCCAGCTGACTGCAGTCACACACTGCCTACACAGAGGCATTGTATGTCTGTTGTACCAGGCCATGTCCAACACATGAGTAATGGACATGCTACACCACAGGAAATCAAAGCCATTGGAGCTGTGAGAGTCACAGATGTCAACCTCAACACATAATGAAATAAGATGTGCTGGAGGGACAGATACATAACCCATAGGCTCCCCACACCCAGAAACAGGATCCCAATCCATGGTAGGCAGAGCCCCTCACTGACACCCCTCAACAGGAATATTGCCAAGTGGATGGATGACCGTACATGTATACTGGGGGTCCCCACTGTGTCACGACCAGACAGAGGCACAGTAAAGAACCTCATAAATGGCCATAATTGAACATAGCAAGGGGTGGCGAAAAACACACACACTCTAGCTAGGCTTACCAATGGCCTAGGGTGTCTAGCCTACTATGAACCCATGAACCTATGAAGATACAACACGTACAGGACACTAAGGATAATCACAAGGCTTACCCAACTGATGGTAGGAACCATGTTGGGCATCCACAGATATGCTCCGAATCACACAGATATTACAAACAACATACCAAACACACACACATATTGCTAACATACAACCTGTCAGGTGCAGTGCAAAAACCCCAGTCCAAAATACCTATCCCACCCGATGGTCCCCTCCCATTGCAGATGCTGAGGTAACAGCCATCATCTGCAAAGCAGAACACACAGCAACAAAGGTATGTGATGGTGTCCTGTGCTGAGGCCAACATGGACCCCAAGAGTAATGGAATGCAAAATCGCACTACTGGCCAATGTCAGCCTTACCACAGGGTATGTACCCAAAGAGCAGTGTACAACAACAGTGGTCCATCACAACAAAGGTGTTGCCTGAATGGATACTCCAAACTACCACCCCAGGATCCTGACAAGCTTGTTCTGCACAGCTATGGAAAGGATCAGTATGTACCGCAGACAGAAGGCTAATGTGGACCTACTGATACGGACCCTACACTGTGGCTGTTGTAACTGCAGAACCGGCCCCTAAACATGTCTGACTCATTTGAAGCAGTCATTAAGGTCATTGATGAGGGCTATGTGGTCCACACAGCGTAGCTGGACCGTGCACATGCTTCTAGACAATACCGTACGTGTTCAGTATGGATATGTTCACCAGCTTAAATATACACCCCTATGTCAGTAGAGGGGTTGCAAAGCAGACCAAGGACAGAACTGACATGGTCAGACATGCTGCATCCATGTCAGACTACAAAGCGGATATGAGTGGCATCCCACAAGGCCTGGTCTTGGCCCCACCCCCATCCCCGTTCTGTATACATGTCCCATAGGTATAGGCCAACATGGAAGGACTGTGACTGAGCATGTATGCGGAGGAGTACAAACAGCCCACCATATCCGACCCCCAGCTGACACAAGCAACCCACAAAAGGGCCACCTACAAACAGACAACTGTAGCCATAGCCATGTCAGCAAGCTAATCGCAAAACTGTGTATAGACAACCACTGTGGATATACAGTAAGTGCCCACAAATTACCACACAGGTGTTAACCCATGAGGCACCTAACATATAATGTGAGACCTGGGTACAAAAGGTGATAAATAACCTGCACTGGACAAACATGTGTCTGTAGTGTTCGCAGAAACATGTACCATATACCCACCCAAACATGAAGGCTGGCAGATGTAGATAAGGGGAACTCACTCTGGCTCTGCAGCCATCCTCCATCAGCATCACAACTGACTACAATAGCCCTGTGGGATATACCGCAGCAGACACCTCCAACAACTGTAAAGTCCACAACAGTACCCCACCAGGGGTAGCAAAGAGCTGAACAGATGCCATGTGTTGCCTGAGTAAACAAACTGCAGCCCCACACACTGCCATCCTTCCCGGCTACAGGAAAGCTGTGCCCGATGTATGATGCCATGTCCAACCTGGAATGAATGAACATGTTGCACCTTGTACAATCTGAATGGCAGTGAGCTATGCACATGAGAGACCTGAACCCCAGCACTGACATACATAGGACAAGCTGTACAGAATGATCCATAACACAGAAGGCACCCCGACACTTCAGTAAACTCCTGGTACAGGTCAGCCAGAGTGCCACATATCGACACCCCTCAAGAGGCATCCTGATGAGTGTATGGGAGATGGTAGGCTACCCTGGGTATCACTGTTATGTCAGAGGTAGACAGAGGCACAGTATACCAACCATGACATATGTAATGGCAAACTCCAGTTAGAATGTGTGTGAAGGACAAACACACCCTGTGACTACCATCAGAAATGGCCTACGGAACATCGCTAGTGTTTGCCAATGTCCACCCATGTTGTGGAATACACTAGCAATGTTGGACGAGTCTGGTGTAGGTAGTCCATATCTGAACATATTGCAACATGGTCATATGTGCACAACTGGCCCCTACACAGTCTGTCGTGCTCACTATGAAGATGTCAAGCAGTGATAGGACTAAAGCCCAGGATACTGTCCACTACAGTGAAATACCGAACCAGTACACTATCACGGTACTACAGTGTTAGGTCATTATGAAAGTATGTTGAGAACTGTCTGCAAAGTATCCCATGCAATTCCTGCAGGCACAGTATAATCCCTGTTGTGGCAGACATGAAGCAGTTGGCCAGTTAGTACACAACATGACACCCAGCACACAATCATAAACGTGTGATAATGTGAAGGTCACACACACCCAAATATGTGTTGGACTTCAGAGTACAACATATGGAAAGCTCACACTGGGCATGCTCGCACACTTTGATAAATGAGGCATATGTCAGATAACATGCCATGGAAAGGCTGAACTGGGCATGCTCACACACTTAGGCCATATCTCAGTGTAGCAGTTGGCCACACATATCTGGTATTTATGCGTGTCAGTCCAGGAACCAACCACAACACAGCAATCAGCCCAGTGCACACAGTAAATGACCACAGAGACATAAGTGATATAGTGGATCGCCGTCATATGCAAACATCTGCCACAGATACACAAGTTGGTCATAGGAACAGGGAATGCTATGGCAATAAAGACCTGCAAACAGTAGAACAGCACAACAAATATTGTGCATCCGACAATTGAACATATGGGTGTAGAGGTCAGTACTAGGCTTCTTGCCCCAGGGAATGGCAGCTCAGCCAGAGTGTGCTTGGCATCTGCATCCCCAGGATAGTAGGCTACCGTGCCACTGTAAAGTAGGTCACAGAAGGCGACATGTGAGGCTAGTGAGCTGTGCCTCTGTCAAGCAGAGGCACCGTGGAGGTCTCAGGGATTGAATGTGCTAAGCCACAGCCATGTTGTCGGTGTGTGCTGTGAGAGGGTTGCTGAGGATCTCTGACAGTAGGTGTCCATCAGTAACAGACTGAGGGGAGCCCTATCTGCATTCTCTGGACGATTCCACTGTCAACACTGTGTTGTAATGAGTATGTGTGAATGAAGTGCCATGCTGGAACCGTCCACAGATGTCCTCCCTCTGTGGGCTACAGCTCTGCAATGTATTAGGTCGCTCTGTTTGTTGAGCAGGGCATATATGGCGGTGTACAGCTGACAGGTGTCTTGTTGTGGAGCAGTCATGGGTATATGTGGGATAGCATGACCAATGCAAACTGTACACATGCTCATAGGATGCAAGTGTCAAGGATAATGCTGAGTGGCCAGTATAGTCCTCCAGCATGGGTCCTCTGAAGTCATCCACCCCAGTCTACACAAGTGTAGAGTCTGCTTGTGCTAAACACAGTTTGTGTGCAGTGACAACCTTGCCTGGTGGTGGAGATGAGATATGGATGTCCAGGAAAGGTGGACATGGGCAGATATCAACAATGGTGGTCTACCTCTGGTGTGGAACAGTGAGTACCCACGTTGCAGATGGACAGGTGCAATATGTATTCACCCATGTGGCTGTGGTGTGTGGTTCTGCCATAGCACATGGACCCACAAATTGTAGTGGCGGTAGGGTAAAGTGGTAGAGGCCTGAGTAGTTCTCACACACAATATGCCTGTACCTGATGTTAACAACTGGAATGGTGTATGTGAATACCTGCATATCCTGGCACTGTTCCCAGGGAAGCTAAGTGTGTGTCCTGGATGTGGGTGTGGTGTTCTGGACTGGTTGTGTTGTGTGTTACAGGTCCTGTGGTCCCAAAGCATGGTATAGAACATAACCTGCCAGTGCGATGTGCATATCTGACCCTGACGTAGGTGGCTGCAAATGCATATATATGCTATCCCCCACCTGACAGGTAGTACTACATCTACATACCTCTGTGGAAATAAAGATGTCAGCACCCTAGAAATACTACAGGTGCAAAACAGATGCCAAGTAATTCGGATAGTGCGCTCTGCTAATGCGTTGCCCTCAAGTGTCATAATATAGCTAGGTAGGGGTTCAAATCCTGCAAATGCTCAGTGTGTGTGTGGGTGAGTGGGGTTTGTGTGTGTGAAAGGCTGTGAGAGGGAAACGTCCCTTTTGGCAACTGGGAAAACACACTACAGGATGCACACTCCCCTTTCTAAACACAGATAATGTCAGCACCCTATAAGTACAGCAGGAGAAAGGAAGCCTCCCAGTAATGTGAATAGCGCACTCTGCTAATGCGTCTGTCTCGAGTGTCATAACATAGTTAGGTAGTGATTTGAATCCTGCAAATGGCAAGTGTGTGTGTTTGAATGAGGGGGGTTACTGTGTATGTGCAAATATGTGCGAGGGAAATGTCCCTTTTGGCAACTGGGAGAACACACTACAGGATGCACACTCCCCTTTCTAAACACAGATGATGTCAGCACCCTATAAGTACAGCAGGAGAAAGAAAGCCTCCCAGTAATGCGAATAGCGCGCTTTGTTAATGCATCCGTCTCAAGTGTCATAACATAGTTAAGTAGTGGTTTGAATCCTGTAAATGGCAAGTGTGTGTGTTTGGATGAGGGGGGTCATTGTGTGTGTGCAAATATGTATGAGGGAAATGTTCCTTTTGGCAACTGGGAGAACACACTACAGGATGCACACTCCCCTTTCTAAACACAGATGATGTCAGCACCCTATAAGTACAGCAGGAGAAGGGAAGCCTCCCAGTAATGCGAATAGCATGCTCTGCTAATGCAACCGTTTTGAGTGTCATAACATAGTTAGGTAGTGGTTTGAATCCTGCAAATGGCAAGTGCGTGTGTTTGAATGAGGGGGGTTACTGTGTGTGTGCAAATATGTGTGAGGGAAATCCCCCTTTTGGCAACTGGGAGAACACACTACAGGATGCACACGCCCCTTTCTAAACACAGATGATGTCAGCACCCTATAAGTACAGCAGGAGAAGGGAAGCCTCCCAGTACTGTGAATAGCATGCTCTGCTAATGCATCTGTCTCAAGTGTCATAACATAGTTAGGTAGTGGTTTGAATCCTGCAAGTGTGTGTGTTTGGAGGAGGGAGGTTATGGTGTGTGTGCGAATATGTATGAGGGATGTGCCCCTTTTGGCAACTGGGAGAACACACTACAGGATGCACACTCCCCTTTCTAAACACAGATGATGTCAGCACCCTATAAGTACAGCAGGAGAAGGGAAGCCTCCCAGTAATGCAAATAGCGCGCTCTGATAATGCATCCGTCTCAAGTGTCATAACATAGTTAGGTAGTGGTTTGAATCCTGCAAATGGCAAGTGTGTGTGTTTGGAAGGGGTTTGTGTGTGTGCGAATATGTATGAGGGAAGTGCCTTTGGCAACTGGGAGAACACACTACAGGATGCACTCCCCTTTCTAAACACAGATGATGTCAGCACCCTATAAGTACAGCAGGAGAAGGGAAGCCTCCCAGTAATGTGAATAGCGCACTCTGCTAATGCGTTTCCCCTGCGTATCGTAATGTAATTAGGTAGGAGTTTGAAACCTGTAAATGACATGTGTGTGTGTTTGCATGTGGGGAGTTTGTGTGTGCATTTCCGTATGAAAAACATGTTAGTTTTGGCAATCAGGAGATCACACTACCTGATGCACATTACCCTTTCAAAATACTGATGTTGTCAGCACCCTATAAGTATAGCCAGAGAAGATGAACTATCTAGTAAACCGAATAGTGCGCTTTGCTAATGCGTCCCTCTCACGTGTCATGACTTAGGTAGGGGAATGAATCCTCCAAATGGCAAGTATGCATGTGTGTGGGGGCAAGTGTGAGGGAACAGATCCTTTTGGCAAATACTACAATACACCAGATGCTGCATACTCCCCCAGTAAACACAGGGGATGTCACCACACTATCAGCACAGCCAAACAGGGCTAGTTGGCTAGTAATGCCAATAGTGTGCTCTGCTACTGTGTCTATTACAATTGTCAGAGTACAGATAGGTATGTTTTGGTAACCCACAACTGTCACGTGTGGTTGTGTCACACAGTATGACCTTGTGTGGGTGTTTGTACATAACAATGCATGCCGTTACCTAAACCAGCAATGGCATTGCACACATGATGTATGTGTGTGACACATACACATAAATACCTGTGACCTGCAGTAGTTACCATGTCTGACACATGCTTTGTGTGGATAAATGGTATTAGCAATGTATACCAATATGACTGTGTCTTACTGTGCAGGGTCCGCACGTGGTATGTCCCTATACAGTGTGGGTGTCTATGGTGAAAGACCTACAGCAGGGGATACACACCTGGTCTGGGCCATATAGTGTACATGTAATCAATGTACAGGTGCTGCATGTTCCCACCTGTTGTGGTAGTGGTAGCATGTCATTCCACTGCAATTCGGTGACCACATGCTGTGAACTCTTCAGCTAGAGTGTTGTAGCTACAGTAATGCTCACACACAATGTTTGGCTGGATGCAGTACGGCCTTATAAACACAGTTCATGAGACTGTCATATTTCCGGTGTTGTTATGGAGGATAAGTGGTCTTCCTGTGTATGTGAGGGTTGTGTGTGCCAGGCTATGAACCAGATGGCAGTCCGACACACTGTCAGCTGCACATGAGTAGGCCCTGATGGTTTGTGCTGTGCCAACAACCTAGAGGTGTGTGTATCTGTGTTACCTTGGGATACCACCCCCCTATCCATGTGTGTTACATGTGTAGGGGATGACAGGCATGGTATGGGGCATAACCTGTCAGTGATGGGTAACACCTGTGAGCCATGAATCATGAATCTGGTACTGCACAGACATTGCAGTTCACCGTGCTGAGGGCAGTGTCTGGTGCATGCATCTTCCGGTGTACACTGCTGTTGTTGTGTAGCAGCACTGTTAGTGTTCTAACCTGTGTGATACCCACGGAGGTCGCTATGTAAACCATGTCCTGCAGCATAAGGCAGTATGTGTGTACCAAGGAGCCTTGCCATTATACATCGGGCCATGGGTGTCACGTGCAAGATGACCCGTGCACATCATTGTGGCTTCCCTAGCATGTAAGCACACGTTGACAGCCAGTGGATACCCTATGAATGACAGTGGAGACTGAGCATAATGTAGACACACAACACACTTCCCACATATAGTGGTAGAATATCTGGTGAGGGTATGTTGGCAACCAACATCAGGTTCATACTGGCCTGTGCCACATGCTGAGAGATCCATTCTATGTTCCCTATCATGTAATCCAGGGAGGTATGTCTCAGGCAGCCACACTGGCATGGTCAATGAGTGAGTCATATCTGTCCATGCCTCTGACTGACCTGTATGCATGTGTGCTGTGGTGGACCATAGTGCCCCTGAGTCATATCACTGTGACCTTCACCAGATACAGCCTGTTGAGCGGGACCCCAGTGCAGCACACATGACAGGTACCTGACACGTCTGTAGCAGGTGTGTTGTGTAGCCCTACAGGCTGTGAGTGTGTGGCACAGGGGATGTGCGTGCCATGTGTGGCATGTGCTCTGTTCCGACGGAACATATGCCTGTGTGCCAGCTGCGGAGGTGTGTGATGCCCAGGCAGGCTGCTAGTCTGAGTCCCCACGTATGCCCCAGTGTGTTCAGCATGCTGTCAGTGTGTGTCAATGTCTGACTGGTATTGTCATCACTGTAATATATTGTATTGATTTATTTATTTATCCTACATTTGTTGACTGGGATAGCCCAACTGGATGCATGTCCATTTCAGGGGAGGCCCATGGAGACAAGCTATGAGGGTAGCAGATACAGCATTACATAATACTAGCATTACATATTACAAACAGATTATTTACAGAGATTACATAAGTAAGCAAGTCAAACATGTTCCACAGGTTAATGTTAGACCTGAGCACAAGCCAGGATTAAATTAAAATTACACAGTAAAGTGGTTCACAGAAGTTACACATTCGAGTTAGCCAGGCTTGATACATTGACATAGCCAGTTAAGTGACAAATGTTGTTTGAGTCTACTGTTAAATTGACCTAAGGTGGACAGTAGGGTAATATCAGCTGGAAGTGAGTTCCAGGATCTACTTACAGGGTTTGCAAAGAGAGAATCACCAGCTGTGTTATTAAACTTGCTAGTCTGAAGTAGTACTTTGTTAGAGGATCGAAGCGGTCTAGGATTGTTATAGGGGGTGATAATATTTGAAGTGCAGGAGTATTGTCTGGATTATAGAGGATTTTATAGGCCATAATCAGTTGGTTATACTGTATTAGGCTGGGTATTGCAAGCCAACCAGGCTGATTTAGATTGATGCAATGATGTGTCCTAAAAGGCGGGCCAGTGGCAAACCTGGCAATGTGGTTGTAGCAAATCGAGTGTTTGTTAAGGACAGTCTTGCTCATATTCAAGAGTAGAGGGGATGCATACAGAAGGGTTGAAACAAGGTGTGAGCGAGCTATGGCACCTTTAGCTGGAGGGGCTAGGAAGGCTTTAATTCTGTAAAGTGACCCTAGTTTTCTATTGATGGCTTTGCTAATCTGGTTAACATGTATGTCACATTTGAGATTATTGTCTATGATGACACCTAATAGTTTCGGAGATGGGTCAGGGGAGATTATTGTGCCATCAGTTGATGTTATGGTAACGGTGAAAGTGGTAGACCTACGTGTTGGTGAAATAACAGCAGTCTAGTTCGATTGGGATTTAGGATCAGACGATGTTCAGAAAGCCAGTTTGCTATTGTATTAAAGGTGGTCTGGGTAGCTGGCCATAACTCTACTGGAGATGTGGCTGAGCAGATCAGAGTAGAGTATACAGCATACTGGATACAGCTGACTTTTGGGATGACAGTATAATGGTCATTAATGAAGATGGAGGACAGCAAGGGCCCTAGTATAGAGCCTTGTGGTACTCTGAGGGTGTTAGGTAGAAGGTTAGAGGGTTTGTTCTGCCAGAGGCCAGCCTGCTGTCGACCATGCAGGTAGGATTGACACCATTGGAAGGCTCCAGTATCTAGACAGTCTTTGCAGGGTGTGGAGTACAAGTTGGTGATCAACCATATCGTATGCCTTTGAATTATCCAAAAAGAGGGCTGTGGATATATAATTATTGTTGCAAGTATGGCTTATGGTGTTAGTAAAGGCTAGGAGGCCTGGCGTAGTGCTGTGATGAGGACGTAAGCCATGCTGAGTGTCTGCCATAATGCGAGTTTGGATTAGGTGGTGCATGACTTGTCTATGACGAAAGTTTCCATAATCTCTGCAAGTGGAGAGAGTATAGCTATTGGCCTATAATTGCAGACTTCAGTAGAGCTGCCTCCTGTGTGAAGTGGGATTACATATGACATTTTCCAGATGGTGGGAAAGTTAGATTCTAACATGGTTCCTTTGATTACCTTTGAGACGGGGTAAGCAATAGCATCATCTGGTTTTGATAGGTACTCGGCAGGGAGTTGATCAGCAGAAATTGTAGTGGGTTTCACTGTTACAATCAAGGTATGGAGAAGTGAAATGGCGACTGGTTGGCAGCTGGATGCAAGTAGTTTTCTAGGGGTGCTGCTTTCAGGACCAGGGGAGCTAGGAGGTAGATGGCTAGCTAGGGCCTGAAATGTCTCAGTAAAGGACTGGTCAAAACTATCAGGAACATCTTCAGGGGTATTATCAATAGTAGCAGCAGGGATTGGTGTTGACGTTTGTCCTGGACGTAGTATATATGACATGCCACCTGACAGGGTATGGCATTACTGGGTTCAGAGAGACCAATCCCCAGATTGGCTGTGTGGTGGCATCCCACACATGTGTTGTACGTTCCTGGCCAAGGGTGATGGCTGACTGCATACATGTGGCAGCTGTGACAATGACACATGACTCACATAAACCATGACTGGACCATAGAGGTGATTCACATGTTACCTTTGCACATGCCACCCTAGTAGTGTGATTGCCATGGTGAGTACCAACACATAGGGCCAATAGGGAACAACATACTGAAGGTGTGTATGTGTGGGTGGACTGCTACTGTTTCATAGCACTGACATATATGACTGCACACATGGGTAAATGCCAGGTAAGATGTGTGCAATGTGTCACAGGCAACGTACATGCATACAGGACAGACAGTGACGTTCTGTCATGTGTAAAGTTGACATACATATAAATGCGCTATGCAGATGTCACTAGCAGTCTACAGAAGCACTGTAACTCTGCATTGCAGGTGTAAGCAGTGTTCCAGGGGACCCCAAGCGAACATGCATGCAAACAAAGCTACAGTAAACAGGGCTGGAAGTAGTGCATTATACAAGAAAGAAGGGGTAACAATAACAGTAAGTAACAATGCAAATATGTAGGCACTATCAACATGTACCCAGGAATATGCAGCACAGATGCCCATGGTAGGACCGATATTATGTCATACTTATTTGTGATTTGGATTACATTGGTACTGCACACATATCTACATGAGCGAACATCCACATGGCATAGTCGTTGTGGGCAACTTGACACCATTACTGTACATGTCCACCATTGCATATCACTACTTGCGTTAGCTTTCCCCCTGTGCTACCCATGTATACGGCTATCTGTTGACAACCTTACCACCGACATGCAATTATGTGCAGCTGTTATACTTTGGTATGTACTATGAGTGCAGATAACAATTCAGGACATTCATACAGTTACTACAGCAGGCATGCTGGGATAAACACACAGTCATAGCAGCACACTGTACTGTTACCAACATGATACTAGTAATACACGTCTATGTAGTCACCCTGTGCATCAGCAACGTGTTTACCTGTTCCCGCAATGATGTTGGAGATTGCAGGAGGTGGCACAGTGTCATCATATGCACAGGGTGTGGATTAGGTATGCCTAAGTCAGCCACTGATACCACCAATTGACATGTGTGTGTATGTGTGTTGGTGAGGGGCAGCAGTACAGGGTGGGGCAGTGTTGGTGCAGTGTGTGCGTGTATGTGGTTGCCCTAAGTGTTAACATTTTGCATGTGTGTATGCACACAGTTCCACCTCATGGCTGCCATATACAGGGGTTTGTGGACAGCCACAGACTGCACCTGGCAGGCCATACAGATCAGTGTCTGTGTGCATGGACACGGTACCTGTGCCTGGCAGGGGTGCTACGGACCATATCCAGTACAAAGCCGGACTGGGTACTGTCATCAGAAGCGGGGATGTGTTGACTGGACACATGTCCCTGTTGGGACTGTCCAGAGCCACGTGCACGTGGTCTCCTGGGGCGTTCCAATGACAGCACAGACCCAGCATTGCTGGGGCTGCTGCTGGCACTATGGGCGTCTTGCGAGCCGGTTGTCGTCCACGCCGACTGCCAGCTGCTGCTGCTGGCATACGGCCACGTCGATGCCGCAAACGCCCACCATTGCCCTGGCTCATGGACATCTGGTTGTGGAACTTCTGTAATATGTCCCCACAACGTCTGTCTATGACATCAGTGAAGTTACGGATAGCATCCGCAATGTCACGCATACTGTCTGTCATGGCTGTGCGACATGCTCTGAGCTCCCTCAGACCCTGTCTGGTGTACCTTTCCATACGTGACTGAGCCTGCATGACAGTCCGAAACATAGCTGAGGTTGACAGACCTCTTTGGGCACGTCGGCCAGAGGCAGTATGCCCACGGATGCTCCCACGAGAACCCATGGGCAACTGTCTGTGTGGTACCATCGGAGGACCCTGCCCATGGCTGCTGTGTGGGGACGCATGTGCCACAGGTACCACATTACCCTGGTCTATGCCCGCTGTATCCTGTCCATCACCTAGGGACAATGGTGACAAAGGATGTACAGACAGGATGACTGTGTGCAATGATGGGGTTGACAGCTGTGTACTGTCAATTGGCTGACCAATGGCAGACCCTGACACACCTTCCTGTACCATTACACAAATATCATCATTACCAGTAGCCATGGCACAGGATTCAGGTTCCCTGCTGCAGGTCAC
The DNA here is from genome assembly GCF_019279795.1 of Protopterus annectens. NCBI lineage: Eukaryota > Metazoa > Chordata > Ceratodontiformes > Protopteridae > Protopterus > Protopterus annectens. The sequence continues at coordinate 697,717,569 of NC_056730.1, read as the reverse complement.
CAGAGCAGCCCCAGAACCTGTGGGATGAAGACAGGAAACACAGTTTACAGTCTCCAGACATTGTTACCAGTGATGCACTTATACACACATGCACACATGCACACATGGACACATGCACACAGGCACACATGCACACATGCACACATGCACACATGCACACGTGGACACACACACACGTGGACACATGCACACATGGACACATGCACACGTGCACACGTGTTCACATGCACACATGGGCACATGCACACATGCACACATGGTCATGTGTACACATGCACACATGCACACATGCACACATGCACACGTGGACAGAGGCACACATGCACACATGCACACGTGGACACAGGCACACATGCACAGATGCACACATGGACACAGGCACACCTGCACACATGCACACATGGGCACAGGCACACCTGCACACATGCACACATGCACACCCCGCAGTATACACACAGAGCACTACTGAGTTACACTACTGTTACTAGCATTATCAGGACTATTATGGGTTATGTTAAACACACTCACCAGCATGGATGGCCTGTCTCGCTGTAACCCTGGAGGGACCTGCAGAAATGATGAGATTAATGTCAGTGGGCACATCTGTGCCATTGATATTGCATATGATACAGTGTACAGAACAGTCAGGTGTACATATGGCATATTACCTGCACGTTCCATGTCGTGCTGCTGTGTGGAACCAGCCTCCATCATAATGCAGGTGTACTGCTGTTGGTGTTCCGGGGCTGGAGCCACAACACTTAGGAGTAGCCCCTCCAGTCTGGTGAGGGGGGGATGTGTGGCCACCCCACCTCCTGTGGCGACCTGTTGCCTGTGGATATCTGATGCATGCTGACGGACACTTTGGATTAAATCACTGCAGTGATGTCGTACCTGCTCATATGTCCTGTTATGTGTGCCAATATCATTTACCCTACGGACAAGGTCTTGCCACAGTGCGGCCCTCTCCTGCTGATTCTGACTGGTGCAGGAAAACAGGATGTCATACTCCCGCACCAGGCTCTGGTGGATCTCCTCATCTTCCGCCACAGAGTAGGCGGGGTTACGCTGTCGCGCCATCTCCCTGGAAGAGAACACAGACAGGATATCAGCAGACCATGTCAGCAATATATGGCACACATACTATACATGATACCCATGTGTAGTGATATACTACTACTCCCATATGTTGCATGTGTGTGTGTCGTGGTGCATACACAGGTACATGGCCAGATATCAGTGCTCAGCCAACACCTGTGCAACAATACCTGCCACATTCCACACAACATAGTAGCATGCCCCATCGGTCAGCACACACTGACAGGTCCAATGCACAACCTCACTCTGGGGGTTCATCCCAAGGTACTGTATGTGGGACACCGTCCACTACTGTGATGTGGACAGACGTTACTCTGCCTGGATATACATAACCCACCACCACCACAAGCACAGTAGACTACTTTGATATGTATGTGATTAGACAGTTATTCACTTGCTGGGACTGAGATGGTATCCATGCAGCACACTGGGCCAGTGGAAGCCACAAGCCACACTGCTGACCCCTTTGCAAATGCTTACCACGGACATGCCATGGATTGCATGACACTTGCACACATGTCTAACCCAGACCCTATGCACAAAGGTTAGGCATCCTGTCCGGTGGACCCCAGACAGAGGCAGATTGTATAACAATAGCAGGAGGCTACTGCAGGACAGAGCACATTCACATTAAGGGTAGGCATCTGTGGTCAGCACTGGTACTACGTCACGGTCCGTCATAACAACAGCCACGGCCTACTCTGGGAGGGAAATGGACACAAACACTATGGATGACCACAAGGCCTTCTTCAGTTATGTTACACATATGGACCACATGCCTCAGATATGCTCTGTGTTAACCCACACCTACTTAACATTCACCAAACACACGGATATTGGCAACAATCCTGCAGACATGTTCGGTGCACATATCCCCCCTCCTTCTCCCCCACCTTTGAAATATTTATCCCAGCTGGATGTAACCTCCCTATCATCTCACATGTCCAGGTGAGGGCCGCCCTCAGCAGAGGAGAACACACAGCATCACTGTGACCTCGTGGTCCCCCTGGATGTGTGCTACCAGCACTCTGAGAGGACATACCACCGCATGTAACACTGATAGTTTATCTTGGCCGTGCTACAGGATATGTACCTGGACAGTGGCATACAGCAACAGTGGTCCCACACCACTAAGGGGCACCTCGACTGACCCTGGGAATTACCACATCATATGCATAACGGGCCTGGTCTGCTAAGCTATGGAATTATGCAGTATGGGATGCATATGCAGTGACATCAGGTACCTGCAGACACTTGTTCCCAGCCAGTGTGCCTTTGGGATGGGCTGATCCTGAATTTTGAGCCTGGCTGACATTTCAAAGCAGTCACTACAGCCATTGCTGGGCCAACGCACAGACACATGCTGCCAGGATCCTGGCCTATGACTGATTGACATGTGATGTATGGTCATCCCCTTTTGGTGGAACTACGTACACACAACATATCACATGGACATACCTATGGATACAGACCTATGACACATTTGGAGGGTTCACAGTATGCACACTATTAACCTGCTACTTTGCATTACCTCTGTTTGTCGCAGCTGGTTGCGTTACCACAGCTTCTGCTTGCTGCTGCTATTGTCAGTGCTGACAGCTTTGGGTTACAGAGTCACAGTGTCTGTTTTTTTTTTTTTTTTGCTCTCTCTCTCTCTCTCTCTCTCACTTCTCGCTCTCCCTATGTCTGCTTACAGACAATGCAATGAATGTATTGCATGTGGGGAGTGTTAGCACTGGATGATTTTGTAGGTATCTGCATAGGTCCATGTGATGGCCTCTGCACCAATTGTAAGCCAGCATTTGCTAATTGCATACAGCCAGTTGTGTACTGATTGCAGTTCTCACTGTGATTTCAGGTCAGTGCTATAAAAGGGTATGTGGGATAGGCGTTGCTCTTTCAGATTGTGAGGGCGGGGACCATGCTGGTATGCTGTGGACAGTGTTCTGTGACTGTAAAGGTTAGTATCTCTCTCATGCTTCAGGCTGTGTTGTATATTCACAATTCTCCATTCCTCTCTCATGTGCCCTGTAGCAAGTGTGTATGAACATTGACTCCTACAACTATATATATATATATATATATATATATATATATATATATATATATATATATATATATATATATATATGTACATATGCATACATATATCTATGTACTTTAACTGACCTTATTATCTACAAGCTGCCAACTAGCATGGCTGTTTCTGTTCACACACTACTATTATGGGAATCCAGTAGTTTTGACATTTATTTTAAATGACATGCTTTGTGTACTACACATCCTATATTCCCTTTACATTCATCCCTACTATTACATGTTATATTTATTTTAGCACAATGTTTTTGTATAAGAGTCATGGCTTAGTGGTAGGTCGTACAGACTAGTGTTTCCAAGGTCCTGGGTTCGGGACTGACAGGGGATTTTATTTTTCTTTTGAACTGAGTACAGGACCTGTCAATCACAGTGACTAAGGCACTTTTAAGCAGTTGTAACCGGGCTAGTGCTGGTTTGCGGAGCTCACGCATGCGCACTGGCGGTTAGCTCCGCGCACACCCGCTTACAACTGCTTAACGGTGCTTACTCTGGCGCACACCCGCGCTATTTTCTTTGAAAGAAAAGAAAATGGGGAGACAGGAAAGTGGGTAAAAGGGGTCACAAAGAGGGTAAGACAGTAGGGAAACAAGCTTGGGATGTGCAGGAGGGATGTAGGCAAGGCCCATAGCTGCCCATTTCTTCATCTGCAACAGCTGTGCATATGTATGTAATTTGGTGTGACATTTGAAACCTTCCACCCCTGAGAGAGGTGTCAGGACAACAATAATACTTGTTGTACAGCCAATTGTAATTGATAGGTTCCATGTCCAGCAGACATGTGTGCGGAATGGGCAGCTATGTATGGGGCATAATTTTTTTGTGGGTACAGAGTGCCCTTTTTTTTTTTTTTCAGGTGAGAGTGGTATGTCAGGTGAAGGAAGTCAGTACAGCTGGGGAGGTAGGTTGGGTAGGTAAACAGACAAGACAAACAAGACGCATACAGGGGCGGTGTATGACACGTGTGGGGGGTTTACACAATTGACGGGGATGGAGGTTTGGATATCCAGAGCCCATGAGCCCACAGATGGCAACAGTGGAACTGATATCCCCACCCATAGGCAGTTGCCACTGTTCCTTCACTGCCCAGGATGGGGCTGTGCTGGAGGCTGTGTAGGCGGGGCAACAGGCATGCCCGTTAGTTGTGCCACCCGTGCCTCGAGCTGGCATAGGGGCTCAAGGACAGAGTCCCGAATCTCCCTACGCACCACAGTCCGGACGCTACGGAGGGTGAGTGGTGGTTCTCCTCCGGCCACACTTGCAGAGGGGGGGCGAGCCCCATCCCCTGCAGCGCTTCCACCCGCAGGTGGCACAGGGCCACGGAGGAGGGTCCGAACTCGGCACTAGTGCCAGGTGCACTCGCCAGCTGAGGTGGGAGAGGTGGGTCTGCTGGAACCCGCCTTCCCTGTCGTCCTATGTTTTGCATTATGTCATGACAGTTTGGGTTAGTGACATATAATACCATTCACAATTAGTTGTAACAGCATGCATTAGTATTCCCATTAACCAAACACCCAGATATTCACACCATTGAACAGCGTGCATAACACATGCATAATTTGAACTGAAAGATGGTTGAAATATGAACACTGCTCGTTCCACAGGATGATAATCACCAACAGTTTATTATAAAACACACAAATCCAAGTTGAGCGCTTTCGACTGTACCCCAGTCTTCATCAGAACAAATAAAATATCCTAAAAGGTGATATATATACACATACATCTCTTAGTCATACAATGAAGTAATTGATTAAATGATGAAAAAAATGCCAAAAAGTTTAAAGATACATGATTCATACAAACTGTGTTCACTGCTTTAAAATCAACACATCAATAACCCAGATGTAAACATAAGATTCCTACATATGAATAAAATGTATGAATACAAAAAATGAGAAAACATGAAAAACATATAAAAGTATATAAAAGTATGTACACTAAACTTATGCTCTCTCTATAGGTGCATATATACTAAATGTATTAGTGTAGAATTGGTATATGCAACTCATACATTAAACCAAGGTGGGATGGAAACTACAGCACAGGTGAAAGTGTACTACTGAATAATTATTCCAATGCTGAAAAAGGTTTAATACTGATAAAATCATTGAGACCAGGTGGTCTCGTGGAATCCGTTAAAATTTGCCATTTACTTTCACACAATGCCAATTTCATTTTCCAATCACCTCCAAAGGGTGCAATGTCCACCTGTTCAATAATAGAAAATAGGAAGCTATGATCATCTCCCTTTTCTAATATATGCCTATATAATCGTTTTTGTGTCATGCTTCCCTATTTTATACAGGTGTTCATATATCGCCTATTCAGCTGTCTCTCCGTCTTGCCTATATAGTGCATTACATGTAATGCAGACAGCCAAATAACGACCTGTTTAGTTTTGCAATTTCCTCTCTTACACCTGATGGTAGTGTGACAGATGTCATCAAGTTTTATAGTCTTGTTCAGGTTAATATATTTACACTGTTTGCAATTTCCACATTTAACAGTGCCCTTAGATGTGTCTGCATTTTGTGTAGTATAACTACCTCTTTCCAATAACCTCTTCAAATTTGGGGCTGTTTAAAACACATCTCGGTTTAGTATCCAATATATGATCCTTGTCCATGACCATCAAAGTCATCCAATGCCTTTCAAAATTTCTTTAATAATATATGTACTGGGGTATACATAAGTACACATACCCTACCAGAGATGCACTAAGTGTTCCCTCATATATAGTCAGTTGATATGAACCTAAAAGGGGGGGATATTTACTACCCCATTCATTATATACATAATTGATAACTTCCGTGACCATCTTTTCTGGATAAGCTCTGAATGAACATATCCTTAATAGTTCTAAGTTCAGAATCAAGATGTGTATATTGGACGACATCCTATACCACACGTATACATTGTCCTTTAATTACGTTTTGAAATACGTGTGGAGGGTGGTTGCTACTGTAATGGACGTAATCATTTGAGAATGTGGGTTTTCTATAAATTCTGGAAGTAAACCCACAGTGGTCATGGCTCAAAATACGTCCAAGTACGAAATTTCTTTATGACTGTACTCATGTGTGAATTGTAAAAACTCCACACTATTATTTAGATATACCATGAATTCCTGCAACCTATCCTCTGAAGCCTTCCACAGAATGAAAATGTCGTCCAGGTACCTAACATATAGAACTATATCTTTATAAAAAGAACTCTTGAACACGTATTCAGATTCCCATTCGGCCATGACCAGGTTCGCGAAGATGGGGGCACAGGCTGCTCCCATCGCCACTCCCCTGGTCTGCCTGAAGTACTCTCCTTGGAAGGAGATGAAATTGTAGTCTAACACAAGTGACATCATGTCACATATAAGGCTGATTTTCTCCCAAGAAAAACCAGTATACCTAGTGAGACTTCTTTCAAAATATTCCAATCCTTCTATCTTAGGGATGCTTGAAAAAAGGTCAACAACATCTACAGTCAAATAAATCAAGTTGGTATCCCATATGTCATTTTTGATAGCACCCAAAAATCTCCAGGAATCCTTGATGATATGTGGGATGCTATCATATACCTTCTTGAGCCAACTATCGATCAGTTGCCCTAGTTTGAAGGTTTTCGACCTAGAACCTGACACGATTGGTCGAAAAGGGGGTTGTTCGATAGATTTGTGTATCTTGGGGATGCCTACCATCTTTGCTAAAACCGGGTGGTCTACTTTCATGAAAGAATATTACAGGAATAGGGATTATAGGAATATTACAAATGTTGATAATCTCTCGACGACAGTTAATACTTCTATGACTATGCATGATGTGAACCCGACAGAACAACATGATAACAATTCTAAACCTAGAGTCATTATACATGATGGTTTTAAGGTGTTCAATTACACCACCATGGAGATTGATAATACTTGTGCTAAATTGCTAAGTATAGGTATGAAGTTCATACCTATGAGGGGATGGAATGTATTGGATAGTATTAAGGAGATAAAAAAATATTGTAGGAAGTTGAACCTGGCTTTACAATTCGATAAAAACCCGGATTCGAATACCAAGGTTAAAGGTATAGCAGGGACTGAACTCACTAAAAAAAGTACTTACATGCCGTTTTCCAACCCTCATGTGCACAATTTTGAGCAACTGGTGTGTAACGACATTTATTGGACATACAATAAGATGCAACACAAAGGGAATATTACATCTGACAATTTAACCAGCATGGAAAGAAAATGTCTATCTGACCTCATGACTAACAAGGACATCAGGGTCATGAAACCTGATAAAGGAGGTGGAGTTGTGATTTTTTCTACTGATGACTATAATCAGGAGATATACAATATTCTTCACAATTCAGGAAACTATGAGAACATCTCACTGAATCAAGTTAACATCGGGCACAAGCGTATTGACCTTATCATTGAGGAATATCTCATAGACAATAGGATTTCCAATGATACATATTCTTTCATGAAAGTAGACCACCCGGTTTTAGCAAAGATGGTAGGCATCCCCAAGATACACAAATCTATCGAACAACCCCCTTTTCGACCAATCGTGTCAAGTTCTAGGTCGAAAACCTTCAAACTAGGGCAACTGATCGATAGTTGGCTCAAGAAGGTATATGATAGCATCCCACATATCATCAAGGATTCCTGGAGATTTTTGGGTGCTATCACAAATGACATATGGGATACCAACTTGATTTATTTGACTGTAGATGTTGTTGACCTTTTTTCAAGCATCCCTAAGATAGAAGGATTGGAATATTTTGAAAGAAGTCTCACTAGGTATACTGGTTTTTCTTGGGAGAAAATCAGCCTTATATGTGACATGATGTCACTTGTGTTAGACTACAATTTCATCTCCTTCCAAGGAGAGTACTTCAGGCAGACCAGGGGAGTGGCGATGGGAGCAGCCTGTGCCCCCATCTTCGCGAACCTGGTCATGGCCGAATGGGAATCTGAATACGTGTTCAAGAGTTCTTTTTATAAAGATATAGTTCTATATGTTAGGTACCTGGACGACATTTTCATTCTGTGGAAGGCTTCAGAGGATAGGTTGCAGGAATTTATGGTATATCTAAATAATACTGTGGAGTTTTTACAATTCACACATGAGTACAGTCATAAAGAAATTTCGTACTTGGACGTACTTTTGAGTCATGACCACTGTGGGTTTACTTCCAGAATTTATAGAAAACCCACATTCTCAAATGATTACGTCCATTACAGTAGCAACCACCCTCCACACGTATTTCAAAACGTAATTAAAGGACAATGTATACGTGTGGCGAGGATGTCGTCCAATATACACATCTTGGATTCTGAACTTAGAACTATTAAGGATATGTTCATTCGTAGAGCTTATCCAGAAAAGATGGTCACGGAAGTTATCAATTATGTATATAATGAATGGGGTAGTAAATATCCCCCCCTTTTAGGTTCATATCAACTGACTATATATGAGGGAACACTTAGTGCATCTCTGGGTAGGGTATGTGTACTTATGTATACTCCCAGTACATATATTATTAAAGAAATTTTGGAAAGGCATTGGATGACTTTGATGGTCATGGACAAGGATCATATATTGGATACTAAACCGAGATGTGTTTTTAAAACAGCCCCAAATTTGAAGAGGTTATTGGAAAGAGGTAGTTATACTACACAAAATGCAGACACATCTAAGGGCACTGTTAAATGTGGAAATTGCAAACAGTGTAAATATATTAACCTGAACAAGACTATAAAACTTGATGACATCTGTCACACTACCATCAGGTGTAAGAGAGGAAATTGCAAAACTAAACAGGTCGTCTATTTGGCTGTCTGCATTACATGTAATGCACACTATATAGGCAAGACAGAGAGACAGCTGAATAGGCGTATATATGAACACCTGTATAAAATAGGGAAGCATGACACAAAAAACGCATTATATAGGCATATATTAGAAAAGGGAGACGATCATAGCTTCCTATTTTCTATTATTGAACAGGTGGACATTGCACCCTTTGGAGGTGATTGGAAAATGAAATTGGCATTGTGTGAAAGTAAATGGCAAATTTTAACGGATTCCACGAGACCACCTGGTCTCAATGATTTTATCAGTATTAAACCTTTTTTAGCATTGGAATAATTATTCAGTAGTACACTTTCACCTGTGCTGTAGTTTCCATCCCACCTTGGTTTAATGTATGAGTTGCATATACCAATTCTACACTAATACATTTAGTATATATGCACCTATAGAGAGAGCATAAGTTTAGTGTACATACTTTTATATGTTTTTCATGTTTTCTCATTTTTTGCATTCATACATTTTATTCATATGTAGGAATCTTATGTTCACATCTGGGTTATTGATGTGTCGATTTTAAAGCAGTGAACACAGTTTGTATGAATCATGTATCTTTAAACTTTTTGGCGTTTTTTTCATCACTTAATCAATTACTTCATTGTATGATTAAGAGATGTATGTGTATATATATCACCTTTTTAGATATTTTATTTGTTCTGATGAAGACTGGGGTACAGTCGAAAGCGCTTAACTTGGATTTGTGTGTTTTAGAATAAACTGTTGGTGATTATCGTCCTGTGGAACGAGCAGTGTTCATATTTCAACCATCTTTCAGTTCTTGTGTTATTTTTACATGCATAATTTGAACAGACATACACAGTCCAACAACATGCAGGGTTAATTGATGGCAACAGGGCATCAGGTGCGGATGTATGAACAGGGCAGATGCATCAACAGACATGCAGATATATATGACCCAACAGGACAAACGTCCAGGGGTGTTAATTGTGATTGCACATACCATTTTCACGTGGAATGGGTTATATGTGGTTATAGTGTGGGGTAAAGACAGTAATATTAACACCTTCGAATAACAATACATATGCTGTACATTTCTAATAGCTACAGTTATATACACACTACTGTTCTAACTACAGTTTCCTATATGATAACTATTTCACCTTGGTGATAGGACTGTTACTGCAACATCAATATACATTTTAGTGTTCTTCATACACATTCATATCTAGCTTTGTTGAGCTACATCATCTTGCTACATTTGCTTTATATAGCTGTAGACAAGTGTGGATGTTTGGTATATCAGACAATCATCCTATCTGCGTATTTCAGACTGAGAGCAACATATCCAGATTTTGGGATATACATTCCACATGCAGCAACACTTTGAACAGATTTCGCTGTTTGGTTTTGAATCTCACATGCATTTCATTCTGTCTTGACTGCAGTATACTTTATTCAGGGGTTATTACTACTGTATTGCTGGATTCATGACACTTTCTGACACTCTCTCACTTGCTTTCATTTTACTATTCAGGATGGTACTTCTAGGCTTTATTGACATGTTTTAACAGTAGTTATTACAATCCTTTCCAGCAGTCTCACTTCTGTCATGTTTCAGTATTTCCACAGGGATATATTTCACACATGTGATTTCATCATCTTCTGCAGCTATACTTTTCAGCCTGCTGCAGGTTGTGTACTATTTTCTTACAGGCAGGGCATTTTTATTTCAGAATATATGTCGGACAGTTTCATGTTTAGGTTAAACTTACAGGCTGAAAACTCTTGTAATCAAGCAATACTTGCATACACCTTCACACTGTTACTTGCAGATTTTATTCCTTACTGACTACACTGCACTCTTTTGCTGACTGCCGTACTTTTATATTTCTTTACAGTTACTGGTAGTGGATTACTGACCTGCCTGGTGGCACAACCGCACCAGCCTATCGCCATAGGCTCTGCGGTTCGCAGAACGGACACCTGCAGCTGTAATATAAATGAAGTAATATTGGAATACACATCTCCATAATATCAGCTAGTTTAATTTTTTACATACATAATTAAATGTTACTTACTCAGTAGTGGGGCGTTGGGTGTTTGCCGGGCCTCCTGGATCCAAAGGTTCAGTTGGTCCTGCTTGCATCTCTTCAGGTCCGCATGGTGGTGACGGACCTGCTCATCAGTCCTTGGAATCCCTGTGGCACTGGTGAGATCATGAGCCAACCGGTCCCACGCCTCAGCCCTGTATGCTCCCAGAGGACCTGGCCCTGCATGAGTTGGGCCTCATGATTATGGACTAGGAGCCAGGCCATGTACCTGGACTCCTCAACACCCCACCTCTGTGCTCGGCGACTACCCTCTCCTACTCCTGTCATTCTGCCTGCAGGTCAGTTCTACAATCGTTTATGCTGTGTATTCCCGCCTATGGGGCTTATATAGTCCATTTTTCCCGCACATATCTGTGATTGGCCATTTTGGAATTGTATCAACTTCAGTAAACCTGCATTGTCATGCTCTAGTTTGCATTCATTCCTATATATTAGCTATTATTGCATTTACAGGTACTGCTGTCGTGGCTTAGTGGTTCTGTACCTTGACTGTGGTGTATAGTATCCTGGGTTCAAACTTGGCCACTGCTTTTTATTTTTCATGACTGTCTAGACATGCTGTGGGGTGTGTCTGTGTAAAGGCAGTTTTGATACGGCTTGCTCAACGTTGCCCATTGGTTAGCTCGTTTGCGCGGTGCGCAGCTCCACGCAAACGGGGTACGCTGCTTTATGCCTCATTTGGCTATCGGCACGCATATTCCACTCAGCTCAGTTAGGGGCACATAGATTTAGTGTGTTAGACCACTGCTCAGCTATGGGCACTCATTTTGCACCAGTTAAACCACTGCTCATCTACGGGCAGATGCACTCACTCTGTTAAACTGTAGCTCAGCTATGAGCACATCTGGCATTTTTTATTCTTTTGTTACCTCACATGTCTTCAATATAAATGGGCTATTTCATTACATTTTACATAACTTGTGGTTTTATGTGTACATATTTGTCAGGGACTTGTTTCCTGCTTATTTTGCAAAAAAAAAATTGGTGTTGTGGGGGCTCGAACCATGAATGCCTGCTCTTCAGCCAACATCTCTACAGCTATGCTATTGCTTCCTGGCTTATTTTGCATATTTAGTTCTTATATGCTTTCCCACTGACTGCTAACTGTAGCTGCGCTACGGGCACGCCCGCGCAAACGAGCGCACTCACGGTTAAACATTTTTACAATTTAAAAAAAATATGAAACATGTTTATTTATATGTTTTCTGTTCATAGTCTGTGGGGGCATGTGTTGTGTTCTGTTTATTCACATTTCCGTGGACTCTGTCATGGGTGTTTCCTTTGGGTACTTTTCCTCTTCTGGGGCGTGTCCGCTTACAGGGCTCGGCCTACGGACACACCCCCAACTGTCTTACACGGACCGTGTTGGCCTTCAGTGTGATTCAGCATGCTCTCATTAATATGCAGAGCATGCTGACATCACTCCGTTTAACTGCAGCCTCCGTGTATGAGTTATAACTCTTACACGGAGGCTTCGTGAATCCTGCCCATAGATTTTAATTTCTCCATGTAGTTCTTTTTTTACCCACCATTTAGCGCCTCTCCTGCTTAACTCTGTCTTAAAGGCTTTACTTTCTCCTCTCTCTGTAGCTACTCATGAAGCTCCTTTAATCTATCATTCCACATCGACCCCAGCCTCTCTGCCTTCTTTTCCTCTGCTTTCCTATGCTTTCAGCTTCCTTATCCTCTCCCTTTTATTACATGCATAATTTAGATCATTATGCTACTCCTCTATGCCACTTTAATTCCATGACTGCAAATATCATCAAAAACTATCTATCTGCCTGGGATGACATAATCGACAGACCTCGATGCTTTGCCAGAGATGGCCTGCATCTGTCACTCCTGGGATTCCATATACTAACCAAGGATCTTGCCACCCCTATAGTGCCTTTTTAGGCAATGTCCAGAAGACTAAAATACCACCATAACAGCTACAAGCAAATGTAATCTAAGGGTTATGCTACTCAATATTAAAAGTCAAAATATCAAGATGCACTCATTCAAAGCGCTCCTTAAAATGGAGAACATTGACATATGTGCAGTAATGGAGACCTGGTTCAAAGCACCTGAAAGCACTCCTGCACTACCAGGCTATAACTCATACCACACCTTTCGGCCCCAAAATGTGGACTGAAGCCCTAAAGGTGGTGCTGTCTCCATATTCATCAAGGATATGCACACCTCCAGGCTAGTAACACAACATAATGCATCAGAGATACTCCAGGTACAACTAACACTGGGTAAGACTGCAGTCCAGGTTGTTGCCTGCTATAGATCCCCCACCATGTCCCAAGGTTCCCACTCCACATTCCTAAACACTCTAGAAAATATTAAGGTCGAACCCAATACACTCGTACTGGGTGACTTTAACTACCCCTCCATTAACTGAGAAAACTACTCAAGTGCCAACACACTTGCTCAACGTTTTCTGGAATTCATTAATTCCAATACCCTGGACCAGCTCATTCGTACCCCCACTAGGGGTAGCAACATCCTCGATCTGGTCATTACTAATATGGGTGACCATTGCTCAACACCAATTGTCAATTCCTCCCTGGTCAGATCTGACCACAAACTAGTCACCATGGATTTCCACATCCCACCCCCCCAAAGGTAACCACCGTGGAAAACTTTTCCAAAGCTAACTTTGGGCTTCTAAAATCTGAGGTGACTAACTTCACGAACCCCATACAAATGGAGAATAAATTCAGGACTGCTGAATCATACTCCATCACACTGTATGAACACATACACAAATGCATGGAATGGGCCACAACCAACAGAACCAAGATGCTCTCCTCCAAAAAAAGGAAGCCAATCTGCTGGTCCCCTGCCATAAAACAAACTCCACAACAGAAGGAAGAAACTGTTGCAGAACAAGGCGAAGTCCCAAGTCTGGAAAAACTCCCTTGTTAACCTCAACAAAAAGCTGAGATACCTCATCAAATCCTCTAAAGCTAGCTATGAAAACAAATTGCAGCAGATACTAAAGACAACCACAAGGCCTTCTATAGTTATGTCAAAAATCTACAAAACAATGCTCAGATCTGCTCTGAGCTACTACACAATGGTAACTCCTATACTGAGCCAACAGACATGCCAATATACTGGCCGACAGATTCAGTGCCAACTTTACCCCCCCCCCCCACAAAGGGCCAAGCACAATACCCAAGGAATGCCTTGTACCCAATATTACAGCTGCTCAGGTTAAAATCCCACTGTCCAAGGCCAGGAATACAGCTTCCATGGGACCTGACAATATCCTTGGCTGTATTCTACATGAATTGCAAAAGGAACTGGCACCACACATGTGTGCCCTGTTCAATCACAGCCTCACTTCAGGCTTTGTCCCCACCAAATGGTGCACTGCTACAGTCATCTCAATGCACAAAGGGGGTGTGACTACAGACCCTGGGAACTACCACCCCATTAGCTTGACAAGTCGGGTATGTAAGGCTATGGAGCACATCATCATGGACCTAATAAATAGGGATATAGGGAATCTCCAGACTCTAGACCCCACACAATATGGATTTGTGAAGGGTAGATCATGTCTGCTCAACCTGGTAGACTTCTTCGAGTCTGTTACCAGAGCTGTAGATGAAGGCAAGGTAGTTCACACAGCGTACCTCAATCTGACCAAGGCCTTCAATATAATTCCTCACTCAGGAATAATAGATAAACTCACTAAACTAGGCATCAACCCCTATGTCACAAGGTGGGTTGCAAACTGGCTTACTGACAGAACCCACGCTGTGAAAGTAGTGAACTCCAAGTCAGACTACTGACAATTCACGAGTGGAGTCCAACAGGGATCGGTCCTGGGTCCTCTCCTGTTTGGCATCTACTTTTCTGAAGTCCAGGCCAAAACCAAGGAACTCTGGCTGACCAAGTTCGCAGATGACTGCAAGCTGAGAGCCATTATTAGCTCTCCAAATGATGTTGACATTCTACAGAAAGGCCTCATGGAGAACAAATACTGGTGTTAGAACCATGGTCTTAAGCTCAATGCCAAAAAATGCATCGTCATTCCCTTTGGGAAGAACACAGTGCCTATGAACTACCACATCAATGGTAGTCCACTGAACACAGAAGGTGTTATAAGAGATCTGGGAATACAAGTGGATAGCAACCTCTCCTTTGACAATCACATTGCCACTTTGGTCAGAAAATCCTTCTGTGTGGCACATCTCATTTCAAAGGGCTTTGCATCCAGGAAGAAAGAGGTAATTGTCTCTCTCTACTCTTCCCTCATTAGACCAATTATCAAGTACAATGTCTCTTTTGGCATGTACCTCAGTAGACATATGCAACAACTAGAAAGACCACAAAAATATCTCACAAAGAGGATCCTAGGCCTTAAACATCTGCCCCTATATGGAAAGACTAAAAAACTCCAGCTTTTCTTGGTATCATATCGCCTACTTAGAGGTAATCTCTGCTTGACCTACAAAGCAATGTCAGACCCAGCGCTGTTAGATATGCTGCATCTAAAGAAATCCCAATCCCTCCATGCCACATGCTCCAGAGACCTCAACCTTATTACCACAATCAAAGGACTTGCTGGAGGGACAGGTTCCTAACCCAGAGACTGTCCATGCTCTGGAATAGGCTTCCCTTACTCGTCAAGAAGAGCACCTCACTGGCCTTCTTCAAGAGAAATCTTGACAAGTGGATGGGAAATAGAAAATTCACCCCGGGGATCATTTCAGTGGCCCTGTTGGACAGAGGCACTGGAAAATAACATTGGGCGGCATGTTGCTAGGGATTCTTTTGGGCTAGGCTTATTAAGGCTCCAGGGCCATTAGCCTAGAGCACTCCTATGAACCTATGAACCTATAAACAAAACCATTTGTTTTTACATTTTTTACATGGGGTTTGGGTGTCATGTCAGCTATTGCCACCTTTCTCGATTCAGTGACACTCTTCTACCTTCTTCAATAGTCATGCTTGATTGTCACTGTTATTTCTCACATAATCTATCCAGCTCTTCTCTTGCTTTCTTCCTGGCTCTCCCAAATCTTTTTCACCAAATCATATTCTGCTTTCCTGCACAATTTCCCAAACCACCATAATCTGTTCTCTTTGACCTTCTCTACAATTGGAGATACTTTGATTCTGTTCTGATGTTGCCATTTCTTCATCTGTCTAACAGTCTGCATCCTACCATCCACCTCAGGCTCTTCATCTTCATCACCTCTACCTTCCTCAATGGCTCTGCTTTCACTGCTCAGGTTTCTGTAGCATTCAGTAGTACAGATGGCAGTACTGCTATGTACACACTACTTTTCAGCTTATTTAGCATTCTTCTGCCACACACAACCCCTGGCACCCTGTGCTAGTTGGCTGCATCCCCTCTGATTATAGCTTCAACCTTCTCATTCAGACTTCCCTTCCCTAAACTACTGCCCAGATACTTGAAGCAGTTAATCTGTTCCACTGTTTTCCCTTCTATCTCTATTTTCAGCTTCTTCTGATTTCTACCATTTACTGCCATAACAACTGTCTCATCTGTATTCAGTTTCACCTCATATCCCTTCAGTTTTATAACTATCATTTGCTGAAATTCCTGTTCAGAGTCTGTTTGTAATGCATATCATCATAATACACCAGCTTTGTTGATCTGCCCCCTCAAACTTATTTGCTAATGTAGTCCATGACTAGTATGAACAGCAGTGGGCTCAGAGCTGAATTCTGAAACATACTCATTCCCACTGGAAACCCCTCTCTGAGTTCAAACACTGTTTGTGCTTGGGGCATTGGGTTCTTGTACATAGCTTGCAATAATTCTTCCAATGGTTGTGGTACTTCAAACCATCATAGGACTGTCCAGATCACTTTCCTGGGACCTTGTCATATACTTTTCCCAAGTCTATAAATGCCTATTTGAACTCTTTCCTCATATCCATCTTCTTCTCTGTCACACTGCAAATGTGCCAGTTGTGCTGAATCCTGATCTGAATCCATATTGCTAATCTCCCACATTACTCTGTACTGTTCTGTATATTTGTTTATCAGTCAGCCTCTCCAGCACTTTCATGCAGCATAACTGGAAGTTGTTAGCTCGAGACTGCCCACAGATGTGAAGAAAGAGCAATAACAAAATATTTTGCTCCCTACAGATTATTTTCCTGACTCCCACACTTCCACATGCAAAAGACTTGAAACACACCATGCCCCATCTCACCCTATCTCTCAGCGTGTCACTGTATACATGTTTCAAAAACTTGTTCAGAAATGGGAATACAGCATTCAAAATGGTAAAAAAATCAAATATCAGCAAATTGTTCTCTACATCCCCCTTTAACATGAAATAGTATGCAAGTTCCTTACTTAGATAACAGTATATCTACACTTCCCCAAAACCAAATTCTCTGAGACTCAATTCCTGAGTGTATATAATGCTTTCAACTGTTTTCTATAGGAAATCACTGCAGATGCAGTTTATATGTGTGCACCACCAGTGATTTCTTCATTTTTGGGAGATTTCTCCCTTTTTGTGTTGTAAGACTGTGGCTTTGGTATATATAATTTTGGGGTTGGAGACTTACCCTCTACATGATGGATACAGGAGGGACTTCTTTCCTGCAAACAAAAAAATGCTTACAGGTTCATTTTTCATTGTGCTGTTTTTTTATGGCCATTTGTAACTCGACTACTCATAGTTTGACCAAACACTCCCAGTCCCCTTTCATGAAAAGTACCATTAGCTTTCTGGCATTTAAGTAAGACATCATAATATCAGTTACTTTTACATATATATACATTTCAATCCACAAAGACAGCTTCCTCCCCTTTTCAAATATAGTGGCAAAACACAACATACAAACTTTTCACAGCCCCTCGTAAACCAAGCATATATTTCACACCAGATAAAATCAGAAACTTGTTTATATTAATATTTCACACTTTAAATGATGAAATTATGTCAGACAGTTTCAATCACATTTTTTACATTTATACATAAAATTGACTGCATTCTCAACTCTATGTCAGAAGAAGCCTGCTGTCCTCCATACTGCTCACTCATTCTGATGGACCAAATTATCTGATGAAACTGTTGTGTGCATTTGCAATGTGTTGCTAGCGGTCTGCCCACATTTGTCTTTCTAAATTACTGTAAGCAACCATTTTTATTCTTGCCAAAAACTATTTATTTTACTAGATGTGTGAAACGTATAATTGTTCTTTCAATATCCAGAGTTATATACTTAATATTACAAGTTTTAAATGTATAGTTGCAGAATCCATTGAAGTTCACAGAAAACTGTAAAAAATTGTGCTGCCAAAGAGGCATACACAGGTAACTATAGCTAACAATATAAGCTATACACCAGTATCTAAAGCTAACAATATAAGCATGGAGTAGGTTGCGTGGTGAGAACATGCATAATGCACACATCCCAAGAAATAGGGTGATAAAAAAGTAAATGGTGAGTGAGGGTAACGAAGAAGGACACACATGAATAGGAAAGTCAAAGGAGAGTCAGAGAGGCATTTAGAGAGGAATGGGTAACATTTTTTGTGACAATAGTCTCCTTTTTTATTTTTGGGGAAAAGAGGGATTGGTAAAATTTCGGTGACTGGAATAGGAGAAAAGGGTGGGCAAGAAACGTATAACAAATGTCAGACCATAGACCATACAAAGGTAGTCAGCATAGAAACAGGGCAGGTTATGGTACACAGACAACACACAAACAAACATACAGACTGCACAGGAGGGATCAGGGGTAAATGAACAGGGTACAAATGCAACTCAAGCATGGTCCACCATGTTAAAATACCTAAGGTTATACACCAATGCTCATAGCAGCACTGTGATTTTGGTAACTGGTTGACAGTCTTACTAAAATTATCAAGAATGATGTTAGTCATACAACAGGGAGATTATACATGGGAAAATGGCCAATGCAGCATAGACTGACCTACACATGTTACTATGTACTTAGCTGTCAGCAATACAAACACAACTCACTCATCAGCAGGGCAAATCAGATCCAAACAATCAAATGTATGATCACAGAAGCATAGGTCGGATTAGAACCTCCAACCATACATTGAAGAGACAACCATTCAACCAAACAGCACCCCTGCAGTGCTCAGGACAAACAACTGTGATGTGGGCAAATGAGCATAATAAATACACTGCTGGTCAGGAGATGTGTCACAGTGTAGGCCCACAGAGTATCACAAGCCACTGACAGCAATGACGTTAGTCAAGTATGAATTGAGAATATGTCATGCATGTAGTGTGCACAGCATGTACATCCCAATATGCTGCAATTGCATGTCCAACAATGGCATACAGAAGTATGTTACAGTGTGTTAAGTCCATGGTAATGTGTATACAGTTGATCACTGCACTGAATGACAATGTGATGAACAACATCAATTATGTACAGCAACAGAGAAGCAGGAATACCAACACTGAAGTCACACAAACTCATATGACACTCTTTCAGATATCACACAGGTGGAAGTCTCATATATCAGAAAATATTATGGCTGTGTGTTGCACAATAGTGACAGGCTGCTGATGGAACTATCAAACAAAGATGCACTTGTATGTCTAAGCATCCTATACATATGCCATGCAGATTTGCACCATATAGGCAAAAAGTTGCAATGGGAAGGAATGAGGTCACATTAAGACCCAATAAATAAATAATGCACAACCATTGTGAAACATGCATATACTAAGTAACCAGAACAGTCATGTCTGTATCAAGGCATCAAACATGCTTGTGTCCCTAAAGCAGTATAATGAGCAAAACTGTGGACAAGCAGCCTCATGGTGTATGCAGCAAGGTGCACAGAAGTCTGTCATATGTGCAACATGCATACGTAGCAGCAAGTAAGGAATTTGTAAGTACAAATTACACACACGACACAGTCATATGCAACCCAAACTGTGCACACATCATAGGTACTCTCAAAACTGAATGACTACTATGACATACCCATATGTACTGCCGTGCTACCTTCTGACAAAATGTGGCTCTCCAGAAAAACTCATACAAGTGTAATAGGTACATGTGTTCAACTGGAAAGTAGGACATGAAGGTGCACAATGTTGTAAACCTCCACAGTGTGGCGTGACACACTTATATAGCACAAAAAGCATAAAAGGTCCATGGGGGAGTGTATATCATTGTACCATGTGAATATGATGTTCAGGCAATGTAAACTGTGTTGTGGTGATAAACATAAACAGGTATAACATGGACCCAAGATGTACTCCCAGTGTAACACATGTACAATTTGCACAAATCATTGGAAATGTGTCATAATAATCAGAGAGAGACAGAAGATGTACATGACAGTGATCTTGTATAACTACTACAATATATAAATCTGCAATGGTGGCACATGCATAGTCCTCTGAATAGAATAGAAAATACAAAAATGATCACAAATATAATAAAACGTACAATGACAATACCCTGGGTTATGCTAGATCCCAGGTTACCAAAAATGCTGCCCTTTGTTCCATGAAGTTTGACAGTTGTTTTTTGTTCATTATGATAGTCACTAATATATGAACAGCAATGACTCCTTATGAGGCCACATGACCCCCCCCCTTTTCAGCAAGCATTATATCAAGTGCCATTAGATTCTGTAACACCACAGTTCACATTTTAGTCTTTTCTCAATTTGCCATCCTGATGTGATGTGAAGTTTCGTTAGCCACCTCCTGTAGAATTTGGGCAAGTATGATGAGTTTAAGCATTGTCCTTTGCACTCCATACCCAGGATTAAAATATGAAAATACTTGCTCATTCCAGTGGATTGCTCGCTTATTTCTCAGTCTACCTGCTGGTGGGTGTTCGAAATGTTGAATAGCAGGAGTAATATAGCCTACAAAGCAACATCCAGACCAGTCTGTAGGCAACCAGGGGTTGGCACGATTACCACAGATGTAGTAACAGTCACTTATCTTGCCCATGCCACTCTCCCAGTCATAGCTTTTTAAGTGCAAAGAGTTTAACAAACTTTTATGCCTGGTGTCATTACATTTGCTTTTTCTCACTGGTACAGTCCCATTTCTGGCATAACATGTGTCTCCACGATGTGTGGTTGCAAGTTGAAGAAACACAACCTATGAAAAATCAGTTACATTATGCCAGGTTAAGCTGATGTCATTAAGGTCCTTTTCAAATGACACATGTGATGCAGGGATGGGAATCATGGGAATCCCTGCCTTAGAATAATGAGGTACATGCAAACATATTCAGCAGTTTGTTTTGTTTAGATTTTTGGCATATTTCCGAAGGACCAGCAAGAAACTGTTTTTTCTCGACTAGTTTATAGAAGGGAACAGCAGCAGAAACAAACCAAAAGTACCTGTTGTCACTGGATTCATCATGGACTGCTACTGAAGTTGAGCTTCTCACTGGGCAGATGATTTATCTGTCACACCTCGATCTTTCTCTGTTGGCTGCGATGATTCATCTGGTATTCCAACATGACAAGTCTTCTTGCAATGAGATGAATGGATCCACGTTGGTAGTCCTGCACAGCGAACTGCAGTCATTAGCAGGACCTGAAAAGGCCCCTTCCACCTCGGACTGAGGCAGTTTTTCCTCTGGAAAATTTTTTTATGTAGACCCAGTTAGCTGGTTGTAGTTGATGACAGGGTTGGTCAGGAGGCTTTGGTAATGCTGCTTTTACTGTTTGATGATATTGCTGCAAAATTTTGAGGAGTCTCCTACAATAACAAATCAGAGCATCATCTGACAAAGTTAAATCAGCATTTCTTTACTGGAGGGGTAGCTGGAAGGGCCGTGGGTCTTTTCATTAATATCTCATATGGACTCAGTTTTATGGTGGCATTCAGTGAGGCCCTCATACTCATTAATGCTAAGGGAAGGGCTTCGGGCCACTTTAAGTGGGTTTCAGCACAAATCTTTGAAATTTTATTTTTAAGGGTCCTGTTTACCCTTTTCAGTAATCCAGATGACTGGGGATGGTTGTGACAGTGAAGACTCAACTTAGTATTAAAAGCTTTACATAACTCTTTAAACAGGTTATTATTAAAATTAGTTTTCTGGTCACTATTAACAATGCTGGGTATACCACATCTCGGTATATAATTAGATTTTTTTTTTTTAATAACTGTGACTGCATTAGCTTTGCATGGGTAAGCTTCCACCCATGCTGGGAACATATACACTATCACCAAATTAAATTGTAAATGATTAGTCTTAGGCATCTGGATGAAGTCCAGCTGTATGTTAACAAAAGGTCTCCAAGGTGGAGGTAAACATGCAGCCTTACTACTGGCATGTTTACTTGCATTATATTTTAATTATACACTACAATATCATACATACTGAAGTATCAAAGAGGAAACATGAGGGGCATACCAACTTTGGATAATTTGATTAAATAAAGCTGTCTTACCTGTATGGGCCGGTAGATGATATGCCCTTACCAGGTAAGGTAGCAAAGAGGCAGGTGCCACCAGTCGGCCATCCGGATGTCGCCATATGCCATCAGAGGATTTTCTACATCCATTCTTGAGCCACCTCAGAACTTTTCCCTGTGATGCTTCAGCTTGAAAGGCTGACAATTTTGCAAAATCAAACGCATCATTACTGTTGTAGTTTGTTGCTGTCAACATACAAAGATGTTTATAACAATTTACTACTGCTTTTGATGTGCACAACATTTGATTACAGACAGCTTTTTAGGTAACAAAAGTGCATCTAACAATGATTTTATGTACCCTGAATTTTTAATTTGATTTCATGAAGAGATTAAAAACCTCTCTCTCCAAAGTTGCCCAAAGTCATGTACCACCCCGAAAGCATAACGTCTGTCTGTAAAAATATTGGCCACCTTGTCTTTGGCTAACTCACAGGCTTTTTGCAAAGCCACTAGCTCATCTATTTGAGCAGAGTGAACACCCTCTAATCTTTGTTGCAACAATATTGTTTCCTCGGTGCAGACTGCTATTCCTGAGATCAACTTTTCTGTTTGATATCTTCCACAGGAACCATCCAAAAACAGATGCATGTCAGCATTGTGTATAGGAGTGTCCTTTAAGTACTCCCTAGGAGAAAGCAAATAGTTACACATACACAATCATGCTCTTCACTATCCTCAGCAGTAGGCAACAGAGATGCAAGATTTAGAACAGGACAGCAGATCAGAGAAATAGATGGATCAAAAAGAAGTGTAAGTTCATATCTAGTTAGACATGCAGTCAAGAAGGGATGAGTTTTATTTTAAGTAATAAAGATGATTTAGAGTGACTGATTGCTACTGTAAGATCCTACTCTGAGATATTAAATGACCAAGATAGCATATCTGAGGTAACCATAGCTGTAATTTTTTTGGTTAAAACTTTGTGTCCTTTTTTTTTTTTTTTTTTGCAAGGATAGTCAGAAGATGCAAGGTATTCTGTTAGCATTGCTGAAAGGAATTTGGTGTTATCAGTAAATCATTTACATATTGTGGTGCTGCGGTAGCATTGTCGCCTCACAGTAAGACATTGTCCTGTTCGATTCTCAGCTAGAGCGTCTTCTGTGTGGAGACATGCATGAATGGGCGTACCTTCATTGAAGGTTGTGCATCAGGGCCGGCAACTCGGCACGTAAAAGTCTACTGCCAATCATTAGTGGACCGGAGTTTCGCTGTGGCGACCCCTAACCGGGAAAAGCCGAAAGACACAACAACAACTAAGACAGACCCACCCGGAAATGTCACATTCTCCAAATCTTTTGTAGAATTTGAGAAAATAATGAAGAAGATTCAGTATATCTTTGTGGCAACAGTGTCCAGGTATATTGCTGACCATGATAAGTAAAAGCAAAGAGAAACTGACTGTCAGGGTGAATTGGTATAGAAAAGAATGCTGAACGTAAATCTGTCACAGAAAAGTAATTAGCTGTAGGTGGTATGGAACTCAGTATTGTTGCTGGATTTGGAACAACAGGAAAAGTAGGTAGTACTAGATTACTTATGGCCCTTAAGTGTTGTTCAAGTATATAAGTATCCTTTCCTGGCTTTTTCACTGGAAAAATAGGAGTATTACAAGGGCTTTTAGCTGGTATTATTATTCCTTGATGTATTAGAGACTGAATTACAGGTTTGATTCCCTGCTCTGCTTCTGGCTTTAGTGGATATTGTGGAACTCTAAGGAGAGGTTTTGATGGGATTTAATTTTATTTTTACCGGTTCTGCTGATTTCAATATACGTACTTCATTTGCATGCTTAGCCCACTAGTTAGCAGGTACCTGCTGTAGTAACTCTCCATCTGTCTGTATGCTTCCAGCAGGCTGTTCCTCAGCTTCTGCTAAATCTGCTAATACTTCCCCCTCCAATTCTGTTGGAACATTTAAATACACCCCTTCTGGGGTACAGTAAATAGTACAACCCAGCTTACATAACAAATCTCTTCCTAATAGGTTTACTGGTGCAGTAGTACTCAGAAGAAAATAATGCTTTTCTTCAATCAGACCTAAAGAAATGGGGATGGGTTCTGAAACAGGATACGTAACCATAGTATTTGTTACTCCAACTGCCTTTACTTTCCTTTCTGATACTGGTATTTGATTATCTGAAGTAATTTTTAGCACTGACCTAGTAGCTCCAGTGTCCACCAGAAATGGGGTTTGCTTTGAATTTATTTTCATCTTAACGTAGGGCCCATTTTGATCTATTGGCAGTAGAGGGTTAAGATTCACTTCTGTATTATTTTTTTGACCTAGTCAGTATGGAGCTTCTTGACTCCTAGTCTGAGGAGGTTGTGGAGGAAAAACTGCATTATTATAATTTGGTTGTCAGTCAGTCCAACTGTCTTGGACTCTGCATTTGCCTGTGTGGGCACTCCCCTCTCCAATGTCCTGCTTCTCCACAGTTAAAGCAAGATGTATTAGATGAAGCTGGAGGAGCACTGCCAGCTCGTTGCCAACCAGCTGCACCTTGTTTCCCTCAACCAGCACTTTTGCTAAATCCTCTAGCAATTCCTCTACTCCTTCCCCTGCTTCTACCTCGACCCCTTGGGTTTTCCAGCTGCCTGATTTGCAAAGTTACCAGCTTGTCCTCAGTATCCTTCCTCTGTTTTTTGATACTCTGTACAGTGATTTGCAGCACTTAATAAAGACTCTAAGTCCTTTCCTTGCCAGTCTATGAGCACCTGCTTTATTTGATTTTGTACAGGGGCTTGCAGACTCTGCACAAAGGCTACTGCAATAGCTGGGTTAGCTTGCTCTTTTGGGTCTGGTATTCCTGAATGTCTAGCAAATACTATTTTAAGGTGACTCAAATAGTCTGCAGGGGCTTCCCCTTTATTTTGTTTACATGCCTGTATTTTAGACCAGTCAGTCCTAACTTGACACACATCTGTAATCTTCTTTAACAATGCTGTTCGTTTATCTATTAATGCATTTCCTATGAGAGTGAAATCTGTTATTTTAGCCTTTTCCAGTAACTGCTTTCCTATTTCATCTGAAATAACTACCCTCAGCAGTTGATTTAAATCTGTCAAAGTAGGATTGTAAAATTATATTATAGCTTTTAATTCTTCTTTGAATTTTAATGGATCTTCTCTAATATTTGGAAAATTTTTAGACATAATATGCAAATCAGCATTAGCCCCCCCCCCACCAATTTTTTTTAAAGGTGCCAAAAAAAAAATCTTCTGCAAAGGAAATAGCCTCTTGTCCTACCTTATCATGTGAGTGCTTGTGATGAGCCAAAGGAGTGGTAAACACTAATGCTCCTGTTGGAAAGGTAGAAGCTTGTTGAGAATGATAGGAAGAAGGAAGGAAAAAAAACTTTTTAACTGTAGATGCAGTTTTAAAGATGAGAGCTAACAGCAGAACTAAGTTGAGATTTAACAGTACTATACTGACCTTGTCCCCAGAAAAATGCAGAGGTCTGAGAAACAGCAGAATCTTGTACAGGAGCCACCCGTACCTGTACATATGGGGGTGGGGTACAGTAGCTACTGGAGGATTATTATCCTCTGTAGATGTTTCTGCTTTTCGGCCATTTTCAGTTTGTTCCAAACCTGCTAAGACAGGATAAAGGGATCCTTTTTACTGGTCTGTACTGCCTTTTTAACCTCTCTTACTTGTTGAAACAATTTTTATTAACATCCTACAACCCTCTTAATGCTGACTCCTTTTCCCTTTTAAGTGCTTTACTGTACCAAGAATAAAATGCTGTCATTTGTTCCCCACTTACTTTGCTTTGCTTTTTTTTTCCAAAATGCCTTTCAATGTCAGCAATTTAGTCTTATCATAAGTTCCATTTAATGGAAATACCCCACCAGCACAATTCTTAGAAAGTTGAAACCAGTCATGCACATATTTACAATTTTCCTTCCCATAGTTAAAATACATAAAATATGCAGGTGTTCCCTTTTCAGGGATTTGATCTTGCTTGCTTATCTTTGCTCACATTTTTCTTATTTTATAAATCAGTGATAATAAAAATGTTAGGCTCACCTTACAACTCCTGGATTCTGGCAATTCCAAAGACAGAAAATAACTGTAGTAATCCACACACCATACAGGGAGGGAAGGCTAGGAAGTCTGTCACTGTGCAGCAACAGAGGAGAGGTTTTGATCAGCCTTTTCCCACAGCACCACTTTGCTTTCATCCCTGCATGAGCTCAAAAGTTAAAGCTCCAGCATTGCGGTCGGGATAATGTGGCGGATAGGTACTGTGCCCAGAAATGACCACTTTCAGACCCTCTGAGGGTACTTTCATACAATCACACTAAGTCCCAATGTGCTTTTGGGCTCATGAATTTATTTTAACAACGCATACCTCTATGTCCTATCATGCGGTAGGCTCATGAATTTGTTTTAACAGTATATAGTCTACGTCCCAATCATGCTATGGGCTCATGAACTTGTTGTATAGTCTACGTCCCAATCATGCAGTGGGCTCATGAACTTGTTTTAACTTTACAGTCTACGCCCCAATTATGCGGTGGGCTCATGAACTTGTTTTAACTTTATTTTTAGCTTTTAATTTTTTCTTTTCTTTCTCTCATACATTCGTACATTGACAGAATAAAAACATCTCTCATACTTCTTACTTTTCAATACTGAGGGTACCGCCATCAACAGAAGGCACCTCCTTGTGTTAATTTGTCTTTTACTGTATGTGCACATACATTTACTATACTCATTTACTGTGGGATCCTCCCACTATTACTTGTATATCTTATAACCACTCAGTCAAACAAAAACACAGTCACGCACTTATACTACAAACACAGTTATGCACGTATTCTACAAACACAGTCATGCACTTACATTTGCTAAAATTGTCTAAAAAAAGAAGAAAAAAAAAACACAAACCAACCCTTTTCCCCTTACAAAACAATTGTCCTGCCAAGGCTAGTATGTTTGCACACCCTGAATAGCTGCACATCTGCGTCTCTGACTATTCCATACAAAGCAGTGTGGAATTCACAGAAAATCTGTGATGGGCCCTATTCCAGAACTGCCCTGCAGCAATACCAAAGTTTAGATCCGAGTGATGGCACCAAATTGTTAAAGTCATAAATAAATAACATTAAGAATTTACCCTATATGCCTTTAGTCAGGAACAACACTTCAGGATGTGCAAACAGAAATGTTATTCTTACAGCGCTGGGAGTTGGTCTTCGTAATTCTTGATGAAGCATTCTCACTTTACATACAAAAAATGTAATTTTATACATTTTCTTATCAAAATGCTCATGCAATGTCATGAAGTTATAACGACTTTGTCCTACAGAAAACTTTGCAAATGTTCTCATCCCTCGTGATTTTCGCTTTAGACTTCACGTGAACACCTTCCTATACATGATTCACCTGCTTCCAAGGGGTCTTGTTTCTGACCTTGGATGTTTCATACCTGCTTTAGCAACAACGCACTCTTAGCCTGGAGGAGTCAGGCTAACAAATTCCTTTTTGTATAGCTACATGCCGCACTTCATGCAACACATACTATTCTCTCGTATTACATACTAAAAGAATGCAGTAAAAAAGACAGCAAAACTTGTGGGCTCATGAAGCTGTATTTTCCCAGCCCTGCACACAAATTATATTTGCTTTTTAACAATTATATTATAGCACCATTAATAAACTGAAATTAATATACATTTTAATAAGCTGGTCTTGTCCCATAACAAATGCAATGTCCATATTTTATGTGAATTACACATGCTATACTCAGCACTGTTGTCAGTCAGTTAAGTGTTTTGAAGGTATAAAACGTATATATGTGTCCACCTACAGAAACAAAAATATGTATAAAAGTATACATATGACATTTATAGACATTAAAGGACATGCATGTATGTCTAACTGGATAATACACACACACACACACACACACACATATATATATATATATATATATATATATATATATATTTATTTATTTATATATATTTTTTTATTTTATTTATATTTATATATATATATATATATATATATATATATATATATATATATATATATATATATATATGGGTTGCCTTCAACTCATCTGTCTTTTCAGTACGCGGTCATGTTACAGTGGAGATCAGGGAAGTTACCCTCTCCCCATTGCACTGAAAACTTGGAGTTGCTATATATAATTATCAGTGGGTGTGGAGGATGCAGGGGGCTTGCAAAAACATAGATTTTGTTTTTATTTGAAACGTTGTGATTCATAGTATTATATATTCACATTTTTGTGATTCAAACAGTTCTGAATGTATGACATGTTCAAAGGTCTGATATTTCAAGCGTATGCCATAGATGTGTGTGTGTGTGTGTGTGTGTGTGTGTGTGTATATATATATATATATATATATATATATATATATATACACACGATATGTGTATGGGTGTGTGTGTGTACACATCCATAAAATCAGTCACTTGTGCATCTGCATGCACATATAAATATAAGGGGGATAACATGTAAGCATTTCATTGGGTCTAACTGTGTGGAATTAGATGGTAGCATGTATATCTGTATAACCACCATATAAATGTGATGCACGTTACTAATAATAAGCATAATGACTGACCAAATGTGAAAAGTAGAACACCTGCTTTAGGTTAAGGAATGAAAAGGTGGGTATTGAACCCAAATATACACAAGCTTTCCACTTTACAGCAGATGTGCAGTTCTTACAATCTTACAGTATTGGTATTGAACCCAAATGCACACAAGATTTCCACTTTACAGCAGATGTGCAGTTCTTACAATCTTACAGTATTGGTATTGAGCCCAAATGCACACAAGCTTTCCACTTTACAGCAGATGTGCATTTCTTACAGAGCTACATTTACAGTTACCCTTATGTTTATTTACTGTCAGTTTGACTACAATAAGCAGCGAGTGTAGTGCAAGGACCATACACATATGTTTGATAAAGGAAAGATGACCTGCTCATTACTTTGTGCAGTGGACAGTAGTATAAACCCATAATGTTGGTGTGTGCGCTCAAACGTGTACATATATGAAGAGAAATATTTGTGTTTCATTGCGTTAATATGTTCATAGGTTCATAGGTGTGTACTAGGCTAATGGCCCAGGAACCTTTACAAGCCAAGCCCATAGAAGTGCCCTGGCATCATGCCGTCAGACATTAGTTCCCAGTGCCTCTATCAAGTAGAGCCACTGGAGTGATCCCCGGGGCAAACTTTCTATTTCCCATCCACTCATCAAGATTTCTCTTGAAGAGGACCAGTGAGGTGCTCTGCTTGACATGTATGGAAAGTCTATTCCAGAGCATGTCCAGTCTCTGGGTTATGAACCTGTCCCTCCAGCATGTTCTGTTGATTGTGGTAATGAGGTTGAGGTCTCTGGAGTGTGTGGTGCGGAGGGATTGGGATTTCTTTAGCTGCAGCATTTCTAACAGAGCTGGGTCAGACATGGCTTTGTAAGTCAAGCAGAGATTGCCTCTTAGTAGATGATATGAGACAGAGAATAGATGGAGTTTTTTGAGTCTGTCCATGTAGGACATGTGCTTAAGGCCTAGGATCCTCTTTGTGAGGTATGTTTGTGGCCTTTCCAGCAGCGGCATGTGTCTAGTGATGTACATGTCAAATGGGACATTATACTCGATGATTGGCCTAATGAGGGAAGAGTAGAGAGAGATAATGACCTCTTTCTTCCTTGATGCAAAACCCTTAGTAATGAGATGTGCCACATAGAAGGACTTTC